>NC_069499.1:1217322655-1217643905 GCF_027579735.1 Bombina bombina
TGGCCATATGGTTACAACAAGAACTTGTTGGAATTAGATTGGGTACAATGGCTGTTAAAATTTCGCTTTATGCAGATGATCTGCTCATTTTCTTAGAAGATTCATCTAAATCTATCCCGAGAATCCTACATATCCTAGCGTTTTTCAGCTCTTTTTCCGGATACAAGATCAATTTTCAAAAAAGTTAACTTTTATGGATTCCAAAACTTAAGGAGAGCTACATTGATCATCAGTTTAAAAATATTAAATATCTAGGTATTACACTTCATAAGAACCCAAGAATGTGGTATAAATTACATTTTTCACCAGTGTTTGAAAAAGCTATTTTAGATCTTAAAAATTGGGCCACATTCCCTGTATCCCTGCTAGCTCGTATCAACCTAATCAAAACAATTTTATTTCCATGTATACTCTATTTACTTCAAAATTTGCCTTTATTTATTCCTAATAAAGAGGTCAGTAAGTTTTACTCTGCATGTTCTCATTTTTTGTGGAAAGGACGTAGGGCACATATCTCAATAGCAAAACTTTCTCAAAAAAAGACGAAAGGTGGATTCACTTTCCCTGATATCAAATTATATTATCTGTCTTCTTTAGCTAAAATAGCATTGGACTGGCTCACATAATTAAATAAAATTTCTTCAATAGAGATGGAAAGTTCCCTTATATCTCCCTTTTCCTTAAAAGCTATTCTACACTGCGCAGTTACAAAACTCCCTATAAATATATTCAACTTATTATTATTTAAAAATATTATTATTGCTTGGCAAAAAATCTGTAATATACTAGATATAGATTATAGATCTTTGTTTTTTTTTACCGATCCAAGGAAATCCAGAGTTTATACCTGGTATGCACTGTTCAGTATATCAGATATGCGCACAAAAAGGACTTAAATATATCCATCAAATATTCTCTTCTTCGGGACAAATTCTTCCTTTTAATAATTTAATAAATAGCTATGAACTTCCCAGACATAGTTTAGTTGGGTATTTTCAAGTATGTCATTATATTAAATCCCGAGATTGGAGCTATGATGGTTATCAGTGGCCTGAGATAAATGAGTGTATTAAAAAGTTTGCTGCAGGCAAATTTACAATCTCTCTTTTATACAATATTATGTTGGCGAAACAGGGACAAATGCTTTTTTACAAATTGGTCACTTTTTGGTCACAGTATTTTCTGGGTGCTGAGTTTCCCTATATTAATTACAGTTTTGCTGTACTAGAAAAACTAAATATACCAGTTAGTTGGAAAGAATCACATACTAAGTTATTACAGAACGCATATCTAACCCCTTTTAGATTATCTAAATTTTTCTTAGCCACCAAGCAATATTGCCCTAAATGTCACCTGGAAAACGTAGATATCTTACATATGTTTATTTCCTGTCCAAAATATTTCAATTCTGGGGCAAAATTAACCATTGGTATGGAAAGCCCTATCAAGATAGTTTTAAAATTGAAGCCCACCATGTTATTTTTTTTATCCACTCTAATTTAGTAAGGGTCAAGCCGAACAATATTAGATTATTCAATACTATAATCTTGGTGACCAGACTTTTGATCCTGAAAAATTGGAAGAACTCGATTCCTTTGAGATTTTCCGATTTTCGTGAGTTGGTTCTTCAACAGATAGTTTTTGAATCATATAATAACCTATTTTACTTTAAAGACAGTGCTGAAGAATTCTTCAAAACATGGAGCCTGTTAATTATTCTATATCCTCATAAAATACAGGAACAAATACTGGCCCCTTTGGGTTATTCAGAAGAATATCGTAAGTTTTTTGGGAAAAACCTATAAGAAATTAAAGCTTTGGGTCTGATAAGGATCTTGTTTGGCTCCTTACAACTACTAAGATCAGGGTTAAGGGATGGGGAATAGAGAAAACATAATTTATGTTTACCTGATAAATTTATTTCTCTTGTGGTGTATCCAGTCCACGGATCATCCATTACTTGTGGGATATTCTCCTTCCCAACAGGAAGTTGCAAGAGGATCACCCACAGCAGAGCTGCTATATAGCTCCTCCCCTAACTGCCATATACAGTCATTCGACCGAAATTAGCCGAGAAAGGAGAAACCATAGGGTGCAGTGGTGACTGTAGTTTAAAATTTAGACCTGCCTTAAAAGGACAGGGCGGGCCGTGGACTGGATACACTACAAGAGAAATAAATTTATCAGGTAAGCATAAATTATGTTTTCTCTTGTTAGGTGTATCCAGTCCACGGATCATCAATTACTTGTGGGATACCAATACCAAAGCTAAAGTACACGGATGAAGGGAGGGACAAGGCAGGTACTTAAATGGAAGGGACCACTGCCTGTAGAACCTTTCTCCCAAAAATAGCCTCTGAAGAAGCAAAAGTATCAAATTTGTAAAATTTTGAAAAGGTATGAAGCGAAGACCAAGTCGCCGCTTTGCAAATCTGTTCAACAGAAGCCTCATTTTTAAAGGCCCAGGTGGAAGCCACAGCTCTAGTAGAATGAGCTGTAATCCTTTCAGGGGGCTGCTGTCCAGCAGTCTCATAGGCTAAGCGTATTAGGCTCCGAAGCCAAAAAGAAAGAGAGGTTGCCGAAGCCTTTTGACCTCTCCTCTGTCCAGAGTAAACAACAAACAGGGAAGATGTTTGACGAAAATCTTTAGTCGCTTGTAAGTAAAACTTTAAAGCACGGACTACGTCCAAATTATGTAAAAGACGTTCCTTCTTTGAAGAAGGATTAGGACGCAATGATGTAACAACAATCTCTTGATTGATATTCTTGTTGGAAACTACCTTAGGTAAAAACCCAGGTTTTGTACGCAGAACTACTTTATCTGTATGGAAAATCAGATAAGGAGAATCACATTGTAAAGCTGACAACTCAGAGACTCTACGAGCCGAGGAAATAGCCATCAAAAACAGAACTTTCCAAGATAAAAGTTTGATATCAATGGAATGAAGGGGTTCAAACGGAACTCCTTGAAGAACCTTAAGAACCAAGTTTAAGCTCCATGGAGGAGCAACAGGTTTAAACACAGGCTTAATTCTAACCAAAGCCTGAGAAAATGCCTGGACGTCTGGAACCTCTGCCAGACGCTTGTGCAAAAGGATAGACAGAGCAGAAATCTGTCCCTTTAAAGAACAAGCTGATAATCCTTTATCCAAAACCTCTTGGAGAAAGGACAATATCCTAGGAATCCTAACCTTACTCCATGAGTAATTCTTGGATTCACACCAATGAAGATATTTGCGCCATATCTTATGGAAGATTTTCCTGGTTACAGGCTTTCGTGCCTGCATTAAGGTATCAATGACTGACTCGGAGAAGCCACGCCTTGATAAAATCAAGCGTTCAATCTCCAGGCAGTCAGTCTCAGAGAAATTAGATTTGGATGATTGAAAGGACCTTGTAGTAGAAGGTCTTGTCTCAGAGGCAGAGGCCAAGGTGGAAAGGATGACATGTCCACCAGGTCTGCATACCAGGTCCTGCGTGGCCACGCAGGCGTGATCAAGATCACCGATGCTCTCTCCTGTTTAATTTTGGCAATCAGTCGAGGGAGCAGAGGAGACGGTGGAAACACATAAGCCAGGTTGAAGAACCACGGTGCTGCTAGAGCATCTATCAGCATCGCTTCTGGGTCCCTGGACCTGGATCCGTAACAAGGAAGCTTGGCGTTCTGGTGAGACGCCATGAGATCCAATTCTGGTGTGCCCCAACGATGAACCAATTGAGCAAACACCTCCGGATGGAGTTCCCAATCCCCCGGATGAAAAGTCTGACGACTTAGAAAATCCGCCTCCCAGTTCTCTACACCTGGGATTTGAATCACTGATAGATGGCAAGAGGGAGTCTCTGCCCAGCGAATTATCTTGGAGACTTCTAACATCGCTAGGGAGCTCCTGGTCCCCCCTTGATGGTTGATGTAAGCCACAGTCGTGATGTTGTCCGACTGAAATCTGATGAACCTCAAGGTTGCTAACTGAGGCCAAGCTAGAAGAGCATTGAATATTGCTCTTAACTCCAGAATATTTATTGGGAGCAGTTTCTCCTCCTGAGTCCACAATCCCTGAGCCTTCAGGGAATTCCAGACTGCACCCCAACCTAGAAGGCTGGCATCTGTTGTTACAATTGTCCAATCTGGCCTGAGAAAGGTCATACCTTTGGACAGATGGACCCGAGATAGCCACCAGAGAAGAGAATCTCTGGTCTCTTGATCCAGATTTAGCAGAGGGGACAAATCTGTGTAATCCCCATTCCACTGACTGAGCATGCATAATTGCAGCGGTCTGAGATGTAGGCGCGCAAATGGCACTATGTCCATCGCCGCTACCATTAAGCCGATCACTTCCATGCACTGAGCCACCGAAGGGCGCGGAATGTAGTGAAGAACACGGCAGGAATTTAGAAGCTTTGATAACCTGGACTCCGTCAGGTAAATTTTCATTTCTACAGAATCTATCAGAGTTCCTAGGAAGGTCACCCTTGTGAGGGGTGATAGAGAACTCTTTCCCTCGTTCACTTTCCACCCATGCGACCTCAGAAATGCCAACACTATGTCCGTATGAGATTTGGCAATTTGAATGTTTGTCGTCTAGATAAGGGGCCACTGCTATGCCCCGTGGTCTTAGGACCGCCAGAAGAGACCCCAGAACCTTTGTAAAAATTCTTGGGGCTGTAGCTAACCCGAAGGGAAGAGCCACAAACTGGTAATGCCTGTCTAGAAAGGCAAACCTTAGGAACCGATGATGATCTTTGTGAATCGGTATGTGAAGGTAAGCATCCTTCAAATCCACTGTGGTCATGTACTGACCCTCCTGGATCATAGGTAGGATTGTCTGAATAGTTTCCATTTTGAACAATGGAACTCTGAGGAATTTGTTTAAGATCTTTAGATCCAAAATTGGTCTGAAGGTTCCCTCTTTTTTGGGAACCACAAACAGATTTGAATAAAATCCCTGTCCTTGTTCCATCTGTGGAACTGGATGGATCACTCCCATTATTAGGAAGTCTTGCACACAGCGTAAGAATGCCTCTTTCTTTATCTGGTTTACAGATAATCTCGAAAGGTGAAATCTCCCTTGTGGGGGGGAAGCTTTGAAGTCCAGAAGATATCCCTGAGATATGATCTCCAACGCCCAGGGATCCTGAACATCTCTTGCCCACGCCTGGGCGAAGAGAGAAAGTCTGCCCCCTACTAGATCCGTTGCCGGATAGGGGGCCGTTCCTTCATGCTGTTTTAGAGGCAGCAGAAGGCTTTCTGGCCTGCTTGCCTTTGCTCCAGGCCTGGTTAGATTTCCAGGCCGGCTTGGATTGCGCAAAAGTTTCCTCTTGTTTTGTAGCAGAGGAAGTTGATGCTGCACCTGCCTTGAAGTTTCGAAAGGCACGAAAATTAGACTGTTTGGCCCTTGATTTGGCCCTGTCCTGAGGAAGGGTATGACCCTTACCTCCAGTAATGTCAGCAATAATTTCATTCAAACCAGGCCCGAATAGGGTCTGCCCCTTGAAGGGAATGTTAAGTAATTTAGACTTTGAAGTCACGTCAGCTGACCAAGATTTAAGCGATAGCGCCCTACGCGCCTGGATGGCGAATCCAGAATTCTTAGCCGTTAGTTTAGTCAAATGAACAATGGCATCAGAAACAAAAGAATTAGCTAGCTTAAGTGTTCTAAGCTTGTCAAGTATTTCAGTCAATGGAGTAGCTGTCTGAAAGGCCTCTTCCAGAGACTCAAACCAGAACGCCGCAGCAGCAGTGACAGGAGCAATGCATGCAAGGGGCTGCAGGATAAAACCTTGTTGAATAAACATTTTCTTAAGGTAACCTTCTAATTTTTTATCCATTGGATCTGAAAAAGCACAACTGTCCTCGACAGGGATAGTGGTACGCTTTGCTAAAGTAGAAACTGCTCCCTCCACCTTAGGGACCATCTGCCATAAGTCCCGTGTGGTGGCGTCTATTGGAAACATTTTTCTAAAAATAGGAGGGGGGGAAATGGCACACCGGGTCTGTCCCACTCCTTAGTAATAATTTCTGTAAACCTTTTAGGTATTGGAAAAACGTCAGTACACACCGGCACCGCGTAGTATTTATCCAGTCTACACAATTTCTCTGGCACTGCAATTGTGTCACAGTCATTCAGAGCAGCTAAAACCTCTCCAAGCAACACCCGGAGGTTCTCAAGCTTAAATTTAAAAGTAGACATATCTGAATCAGGTTTCCCCGAGTCAGAGACGTCACCCACAGACTGAAGCTCTTCCTCAGCTTCTGCATATTGTGACGCAGTATCAGACATGGGCCTTAAAACATCTGCGCGCTCTGTATTATGTTTAACCCCAGAGCTATCGCGCTTTCCTCTGAATTCAGGCAGTCTGGCTAATACCGCTGACAGGGTATTATCCATGATTGCCGCCATGTCCTGCAAAGTAATCGCTATGGGCGTCTTTGATGTACTTGGCGCCATTTTAGCGTGAGTCCCTTGAGCGGGAGTCAAAGGACCCGACACGTGGGGAGAGTTAGTCGGCATAACTTCCCCCTCGTCAGAATCCTCTGGTGATAATTCTTTTAAAGATAACAGCTGATCTTTATTGTTTAAAGTGAAATCAATACATTTAGTACACATTCTCCTATGGGGTTCCACCATGGCTTTTAAACATAATGAACAAGGAGTTTCCTCTATGTCAGACATGTTTATACAGACTAGCAATGAGACTAGCAAGCTTGGAAAACACTTTAAATCAAGTTAACAAGCAATATAAAAAAAAAACGTTACTGTGCCTTTAAGAGAAACAAATTTTGCCAAAATTTGAAATAACAGTGAAAAAAGGCAGTTAAACTAACGAAATTTTTACAGTGTATGTAACAAGTTAGCAGAGCATTGCACCCACTTGCAAATGGATGATTAACCCCTTAATACAAAAAACAGATTAACAAAACGAAAAATATGTTTTTTAAACAGTCATAACAACTGCCACAGCTCCTACTTTTGAAGCCTTTTGAGCCCTTCAGAGATGTCCTATAGCATGCAGGGGACTGCTGAGGGAAGCTGAATGTCACAGTTTGTAATTTTAACTGCACCAACTGTAACTTTTATACTATAACAGTGGAAAGCCTCAGGAAACTGTTTCTAGGCAAAAATAAAGCCAGCCATGTGGAAAAAACTAGGCCCCAATAAGTTTTATCACCAAAGCATATATAAAAACGATTAAACATGCCAGCAAACGTTTTATATTGCACATTAATCAGAGTATATAACTCTGATAGCAAGCCTGATACTAGTCGCTATTAAATCACTGTATTTAGGCTTTAACTTACATTAATCCGGTATCAGCAGCATTTTCTAGCAAATTCCATCCCTAGAAAAACTTAACTGCACATACCTTATTGCAGGATACCCTGCACGCCATTCTCCCTCTGAAGTTACCTCACTCCTCAGACATATGTGAGAATAGCAGTGGATCTTAGTTACTTAAGATCATAGAAAAACGCAAGCAGATTCTTCTTCTAAATGCTGCCTGAGATAAAATAGTACACTCCGGTACCATTTAAAAACAATAAACTTTTGATTGAAGAAAAAACTAACTATATTTTACCACTTTTCTCTTACTACCTCCAGCTATGTTGAGAGCTTGCAAGAGAATGACTGGATATGGCAGTTAGGGGAGGAGCTATATAGCAGCTTCCTGTTGGGAAGGAGAATATCCCACAAGTAATGGATGATCCGTGGACTGGATACACCTAACAAGAGAAAGGGCCTATTTTTTTTTTTTTTTTAGTTATTTATTGATTTAGTATAGAAAGCTTCAACAAGTATGTTTTTTTTTCACCTCAAGGTCTACTGTGATGCTTGTTATTAACTCATAATGTTGATTACTTGTCTAGGTTCCTTTTTTTATCCACCCTAATTTAGTAAGGGTCAAGTCGAACAATATTAGATTATTGAATACTATAATCTTGGTGACCAGACTTTTGATCCTGAAAAATTGGAAGAACTCACTTCCTTTGAGATTTTCCGATTTTCGTGAGTTGGTTCTTCAACAGATAGTTTTTGAATCATATAATGCCCTATTTTACTTTAAAGACAGTGCTGAAGAATTCTTCAAAACATGGAGTCCGTTAATTATTCTATATCCTCGTAAAATACAGGAACAGTATGTTGTTGTTTTTTCACCTCAAGGTCTACTATGATGTTTGTTTCTTAACTCATAATGTTGATTACTTGTCTATGTTCCTTTTTTCAATGAGATATTGTTTTAGTATATGATACACCCTGCGAGTTGCAATGGTAAAACAAATGTGCTCAATTTATTTTTCTGTACTTGGTTGGATAATAAATAAATTCTGTGAAAAAAAAACAAAAAAAATGTGCCGAATGCAGAGAATCTCTTCAATGGAGCAATCACTGAATATGACTTCCTCTCTCCGGCTTTCTATTTCCTCAGTGAAGGACAATTTAAAAATGTCAAAGTCTTACTAGGTTCTAGAACTCACCTGGAGAGTTGGTAATGGATGCATGAAAACAGCTAAAATTAATCAGTGCGTAGGAACACAGGAAGAAATTAGAGATGATTGGAGCAATGGTGTTTAACTCGCCTGCAATGATAAGCAGTCACATGTCAGATTCCACTCATTATATAATATTAATGAGAGAGTAACTATGGGCATGTGATATCATATGTGCAACTTATGTAATATTATTTTATAGACTAATTAGCAATGAGAGGGAGTGGGACAAAGTCTGCTATTATGCCCACTCCTGCTTATGATAGTTTATAGAAGACACAAATAATAAACATAAAGATAGATGTTGAAATGTTCTGCTATTTTGTCACAAGTAAATATTATTTCCTGTTCTCATTACCAGCTTACCTGGCAATCCCTTATCATTTCCATGTTCAGCATGAATCCCATTTCCATCCCAAATTCCTCCCTTAATTATCATTATTTATTTGCCCCCACCCACCTTCTTGTCCCCTCCTTCAAACACTGCACCTAAATTCTCCACCTTTAAAACCACCAATGTCTCTACAGTTGGAATAATAACATAATTTATGTAAGAACTTACCTAATAAATTCATTTCTTTCATATTAGCAAGAGTCCATGAGCTAGTGACGTATGGGATATACATTCCTACCAGGAGGGGCAAAGTTTCCCAAACCTCAAAAATGCCTATAAATACACCCCTCACCACACCCACAAATCAGTTTAACGAATAGCCAAGAAGTGGGGTGATAAGAAAAAAGTGCGAAAGCATAAAAAATAAGGAATTGGAATAATTGTGCTTTATACAAAAAAATCATAACCACCACAAAAAAGGGTGGGCCTCATGGACTCTTGCTAATATGAAAGAAATGAATTTATCAGGTAAGTTCTTACATAAATTATGTTTTCTTTCATGTAATTAGCAAGAGTCCATGAGCTAGTGACGTATGGGATAATAAATACCCAAGATGTGGAACTTCCACGCAAGAGTCACTAGAGAGGGAGGGATAAAATAAAGACAGCCAGTTCCGCTGAAAAATAATCCACACCCCAAAATAAAGTTTAAATCTTATAATGAAAAAAACTGAAATTATAAGCAGAAGAATCAAACTGAAACAGCTGCCTGAAGTACTTTTCTACCAAAAACTGCTTCAGAAGAAGAAAACACATCAAAATGGTAGAATTTAGTAAAAATATGCAAAGAGACCAAGTTGCTGCTTTGCAAATCTGATCAACCGAAGCTTCATTCCTAAACGCCCAGGAAGTAGAAACTGACCTAGTAGAATGAGCTGTAATCCTTTGAGGCGGAGTTTTACCCGACTCGACATAAGCATGATGAATCAAAGATTTTAACCAAGACGCCAAAGAAAAGGCAGAGGCCTTCTGACCTTTCCTGGAACCGGAAAAGATAACAAATAGACTAGAAGTCTTTCGGAAATCTTTAGTAGCTTCAACATAATATTTCAAAGCTCTAACTACATCCAAAGAATGTAACAATCTTTCCTTAGAATTCTTAGGATTAGGACACAATGAAGGAACCACAATTTCTCTACTAATGTTGTTAGAATTCACAACTTTAGGTAAAAATTTAAATGAAGTCCGCAACACCGCCTTATCCTGATGAAAAATCAGAAAAGGAGATTCACAAGAAAGAGCAGATAACTCAGAAACTCTTCTAGCAGAAGAGATGGCCAAAAGGAACAACACTTTCCAAGAAAGTAATTTAATATCCAGAGAATGCATAGGTTCAAACGGAGGAGCTTGTAAAGCCCCCAGAACCAAATTCAAACTCCAAGGAGGAGAGATTGACTTAATGACAGGTTTTATACGAACCAAAGCCTGTACAAAACAATGAATATCAGGAAGATTAGCAATCTTTCTGTGAAACAGCACAGAAAGAGCAGAAATTTGTCCTTTCAAGGAACTTGCAGACAAACCTTTATCCAGACCATCCTGAAGAAACTGTAAAATTCTAGGAATTCTAAAAGAATGCCAGGAAAATTGATGAGAAGAACACCAAGAAATGTAAGTCTTCCAGACTCGATAATATATCTTCCTAGACACAGATTTACGAGCCTGTAACATAGTATTAATTACAGAGTCAGAGAAACCTCTATGACTGAGAATCAAGCGTTCAATCTCCATACCTTCAAATTTAATAATTTGAGATCCTGATGGAAAAAGGACCTTGAGAAAGAAGGTCTGGTCTTAACGGAAGAGTCCAAGGTTGGCAAGTAGCCATCCGAACAAGATCCGCATACCAAAACCTGTGAGGCCATGCTGGAGCCACCAGCAGAACAAACGAAAGCTCTTTTAGAATCTTGGAGATCACTCTTGGAAGAAGAACTAGAGGCAGAAAGATATAGGCAGGATGATACTTCCAAGGAAGTGACAATGCATCCACTGCCTCCGCCTGAGGATCCCTGGATCTGGACAGATACCTGGGAAGTTTCTTGTTTAGATGAGAGGCCATCAGATCTATTTCTGGAAGTCCCCAGATTTGAACAATCTGAAGAAATACCTCTGGGTGAAGAGACCATTCGCCCGGATGTAACGTCTGGCGACTGAGATAATCCGCTTCCCAATTGTCTATACCTGGGATGTGAAGCGCAGAAATTAGACAGGAGCTGGATTCCGTCCATACAAGTATCCGAGATACTTCTTTCATAGCCAGAGGACTGTGAGTCCCCCCTTGATGATTGACATATGCCACGGTTGTGACATTGTCCGTCTGAAAACAAATGAACGATTCTCTCTTCAGAAGAGGCCACGACTGAAGAGCTCTGAAAATCCCACGAGTTCCAAAATGTTGATTGGTAATCTCGCCTCCTGAGATTCCCAAACCCCCTGCGCTGTCAGAGACCCCCATACAGCTCCCCAACCTGTCAGACTCGCATCTGTTGAGATCACAGTCCAGGTTGGAAGAACAAAAGAAGCCCCTTGAACTAAACGATGGTGATCTGTCCACCACGTCAGAGAGTGTCGTACAATCGGATTTAAAGATATTAACTGTGATATCTTTGTATAATCCCTGCACCACTGGTTCAGCATACAAAGCTGAAGAGGTCGCATGTGAAAACGAGCAAAGGGGATTGCGTCTGATGCAGCAGTCATAAGACCTAGAATTTCCATGCATAATGAGGGCCGCACCTTCATGTGGAATTGGGAGCTGACTTTGGCTTTCTGAAAGGCTTGGATTTATTCCAGACTGGAGATGGTTTCCAAACAGAAACCGTTCCTTTAGGGGAAGGATCAGGCTTCTGTTCCTTATTCTGACGAAAGGAACGAAAACGATTAGCAGCCCTATATTTACCTTTAGATTTTTTATCCTGAGGTAAAAAAGTTCCTTTCCCCCCAGTAACAGTTGAAATAATAGAATCCAACTGGGAACCAAACAATTTATTACCTTGGAAAGAAAGGGAAAGCAAAGTTGACTTAGAAGACATATCTGCATTCCAAGTTTTAAGCCATAAAGCTCTTCTAGCTAAAATAGCTAAAGACATATACCTGACATCAACTCTAATGATATCAAAGATGGCATCACAAATAAAGTTATTAGCATGTTGAAGAAGATTAACAATGCTATGAGTATAATGATCTGACACTTGTTGTGCCAAAGCCTCCAACCAAAAAGTGGAAGCTGCCGCAACATCAGCCAAAGAAATAGCAGGCCTAAGAAGATTACCTGAACATAAATAAGCTTTCCTTAGAAAGGATTCAATCTTCCTATCTAAAGGATCCTTAAAGGAAGTACTATCTGCCGTAGGAATAGTAGTACGTTTAGCGAGAGTAGAGAAAGCAACCAAACAATTTATTACCTTGGAAAGAAAGGGAAAGCAAAGTTGACTTAGAAGACATATCTGCATTCCAAGTTTTAAGCCATAAAGCTCTTCTAGCTAAAATAGCTAAAGACATATACCTGACATCAACTCTAATGATATCAAAGATGGCATCACAAATAAAGTTATTAGCATGTTGAAGAAGATTAACAATGCTATGAGTATAATGATCTGACACTTGTTGTGCCAAAGCCTCCAACCAAAAAGTGGAAGCTGCCGCAACATCAGCCAAAGAAATAGCAGGCCTAAGAAGATTACCTGAACATAAATAAGCTTTCCTTAGAAAGGATTCAATCTTCCTATCTAAAGGATCCTTAAAGGAAGTACTATCTGCCGTAGGAATAGTAGTACGTTTAGCGAGAGTAGAGAAAGCCCCATCAACTTTAGGGATTTTGTCCCAAAACTCTAATCTGTCAGATGGCACAGGATACAATTTATTAAACCTTTTAGAAGGAGTAAATGAATTACCCAGATTATTCCATTCCCTAGAAATTACTTCAGAAATAGCATCAGGGACAGGAAAAACTTTCGGAATAACTGTAGGAGGTTTAAAAACCGAATTTAAACGCTTAGTAGATTTAGTATCAAGAGGACTAGATTCCTCCATCTCTAATGCGATTAAAACTTCTTTAAGTAAAGAACGAATAAATTCCATTTTAAATAAATATGAAGATTTATCAGTGTCAATATCTGAGACAGAATCCTCTGAACCAGAAAAATCCTCATCAGAAACAGACAAATCAGAATGATGATGTTCATTTAAAAATTCATCTGAAAAATGTGAAGTTTTGAAAGACCTTTTACGTTTACTGGAAGGAGGAATAACAGACATAGCCTTCCTAATAGATTTAGAAACAAAATCTTTTATATTAACAGGAACATCCGGAGTATTAGATGTTGATGGAACAGCAACAGGTAATAGAATATTACTAATGGAAATACTATCTGCATTAGCAAGCTTATCATGACATTCATCACAAACTACAGCCGGAGGAACAGTTACCACAAGTTTACAGCAAATACACTTAACTTTGGTAGAACCAGCATCAGGCAGCGTTTTTCCAGAAGTAGCTTCTGATCCAGGGTCAATCTGGGACATCTTGCAATATGTAAGAGAAAAAACAACATATAAAGCAAAATCTATCAAATTCCTTAAAAGACAGTTTCAGGAATGGGAAAAACATAATTTATGCTTACCTGATAAATTCCTTTCTTCTGTAGTGTGATCAGTCCACGGGTCATCATTACTTCTGGGATATTACTCCTCCCCAACAGGAAGTGCAAGAGGATTCACCCAATAGAGTTGCATATAGCCCCTCCCCTCTACGTCACCCCCAGTCATTCGACCAAGGACCAACGAGAAAGGAGGAACCAAGGGTGTAGTGGTGACTGGAGTATAATTTAAAAATAATTACCTGCCTTAAAAAACAGGGCGGGCCGTGGACTGATCACACAACAGAAGAAAGGAATTTATCAGGTAAGCATAAATTATGTTTTCTTCTGTTAAGTGTGATCAGTCCACGGGTCATCATTACTTCTGGGATACCAATACCAAAGCAAAAGTACACGGATGACGGGAGGGATAGGCAGGCTCTTTTATACAGAAGGAACCACTGCCTGAAGAACCTTTCTCCCAAAAATAGCCTCCGAGGAAGCAAATGTGTCAAATTTGTAAAATTTGGAAAAAGTATGAAGCGAAGACCAAGTTGCAGCCTTGCAAATCTGTTCAACAGAGGCCTCATTCTTAAAGGCCCAAGTGGAAGCCACAGCTCTAGTGGAATGAGCTGTAATTCTTTCAGGAGGTTGCTGTCCAGCAGTCTCATAGGCTAAACGTATTATGCTACGAAGCCAAAAAGAGAGAGAGGTAGCAGAAGCTTTTTGACCTCTCCTCTGACCAGAGTAAACGACAAACAGGGAAGACGTCTGTCGAAATTCTTTAGTTGCCTGTAAGTAAAATTTTAGGGCACGAACTACATCCAGATTGTGCAGAAGACGTTCCTTCTTTGAAGAAGGATTTGGACACAAAGATGGAACAACAATCTCTTGATTGATATTCCTGTTAGTGACTACCTTGGGTAAGAACCCAGGTTTAGTACGCAGAACTACCTTATCCGAATGAAAAATCAAATAAGGAGAATCACAATGTAAGGCTGATAATTCAGAGACTCTTCGAGCCGATGAAATAGCCATTAAAAATAGAACTTTCCAAGATAACAACTTTATATCAATGGAATGGAGGGGTTCAAACGGAACGCCCTGTAAAACGTTAAGAACAAGATTTAAACTCCATGGTGGAGCAACAGTCTTAAACACAGGCTTAATCCTCGCTAAAGCCTGACAAAAAGCCTGAACGTCTGGCACTTCTGACAGACGTTTGTGTAACAGAATAGACAGAGCTGAGATCTGTCCCTTTAATGAACTAGCAGATAAACCCTTTTCTAAACCTTCTTGTAGAAAAGACAATATCCTAGGAATCCTAACCTTACTCCAAGAGTAACCTTTGGATTCACACCAATATAGGTATTTACGCCATATTTTATGGTAAATCTTTCTGGTAACAGGCTTCCTGGCCTGTATTAAGGTGTCAATAACTGACTCAGAAAAACCACGTCTTGATAAAATCAAACGTTCAATTTCCAAGCAGTCAGCTTCAGAGAAGTTAGATTTTGATGTTTGAAAGGACCCTGTATCAGGAGGTCCTGTTTCAGAGGTAGAGACCAAGGTGGACAGGATGACATGTCCACCAGGTCTGCATACCAAGTCCTGCGTGGCCATGCAGGTGCTATCAGAATCACTGATGCTCTCTCCTGTTTGATTCTGGCAATCAATCGAGGAAGCATCGGGAAGGGTGGAAACACATAAGCCATCCTGAAGTCCCAAGGTGCCGTCAGGGCATCTATTAGGACTGCTCCTGGATCCCTGGATCTGGACCCGTACCGAGGAAGCTTGGCGTTCTGTCGAGACGCCATGAGATCTATCTCTGGCTTGCCCCAACGTCGAAGTATTTGGGCAAAGACCTCCGGATGAAGTTCCCATTCCCCCGGATGAAAAGTCTGACGACTTAAGAAATCCGCCTCCCAATTCTCCACTCCCGGGATGTGGATTGCTGACAGGTGGCAAGAGTGAGACTCTGCCCAGCGAATTATCTTTGATACTTCCATCATTGCTAGGGAGCTCCTTGTCCCTCCCTGATGGTTGATGTAAGCTACAGTCGTGATGTTGTCCGACTGAAACCTGATGAACCCCCGAGTTGTCAACTGGGGCCAAGCCAGGAGGGCATTGAGAACTGCTCTCAATTCCAGAATGTTTATTGGCAGGAGACTCTCCTCCTGACTCCATTGTCCCTGAGCCTTCAGAGAATTCCAGACGGCACCCCAACCTAGAAGGCTGGCGTCTGTTGTTACAATTGTCCAGTCTGGTCTGCTGAATGGCATCCCCCTGGACAGATGTGGCCGAGAAAGCCACCATAGAAGAGAATTTCTGGTCTCTTGATCCAGGTTCAGAGAAGGGGACAAGTCTGAGTAATCCCCATTCCACTGACTTAGCATGCACAATTGCAGTGGTCTGAGGTGTAAGCGAGCAAATGGCACTATGTCCATTGCTGCTACCATTAGGCCGATTACCTCCATGCATTGAGCCACCGATGGGTGTTGAATGGAATGAAGGGTGCGGCAAGCACTTTGAAGTCTTGTTAACCTGTCTTCTGTCAGGTAAATCTTCATTTCTACAGAATCTATAAGAGTCCCCAGGAAGGGAACTCTTGTAAGTGGAACGAGTGAACTTTTCTTTTCGTTCACCTTCCATCCATGTGACCTTAGAAATGCCAGTACTAACTCTGTATGAGACTTGGCAGTTTGAAAGCTTGAAGCTTGTATCAGAATGTCGTCTAGGTAAGGAGCTACCGAAATTCCCCGCGGTCTTAGTACCGCCAGGAGAGCACCAAGAACCTTTGTGAAGATTCTGGGAGCTGTAGCCAATCCGAATGGAAGAGCCACAAACTGGTAATGCCTGTCTAGAAAGGCAAACCTTAGATACCGGTAATGATCTTTGTGAATCGGTATGTGAAGGTAAGCGTCCTTTAAGTCCACTGTGGTCATGTACTGACCTTCTTGGATCATGGGTAAAATTGTCCGGATAGTCTCCATTTTGAATGATGGAACTCTTAGGAATTTGTTTAGGATCTTTAAATCCAGGATTGGTCTGAAAGTTCCCTCTTTTTTGGGAACCACAAACAGATTTGAGTAAAACCCTTGTCCCTGTTCCGACCGTGGAACTGGATGGATTACTCCCATTAACAATAGATCTTGTATGCAGCGTAGAAACGCTTCTTTCTTTGTTTGGTTTGTCGACAACCTTGACAGATGAAATCTCTCTCTTGGAGGAGAGTGTTTGAAGTCCAGAAGGTATCCCTGAGATATTATCTCTAGCGTCCAGGGATCCTGGACATCTCTTGCCCAAGCCTGGGCGAAGAGAGAAAGTCTGCCCCCCACTAGATCCGATCCCGGATCGGGGGCCCTCAATTCATGCTGTTTTAGTGGCAGCTGCAGGCTTCCTGGCCTGCTTGCCCTTGTTCCAGGACTGGTTAGGTCTCCAGCCTTGTCTGTAGCGAGCACCAGATCCTTCTTGTTTTGGAGTAGTGGAAGATGATGCTGCTCCTGCTTTGAAATTCCGAAAGGAACGAAAATTAGACTGTCTAGCCTTAGGTTTGGCTTTGTCTTGAGGTAGGGCGTGGCCCTTACCTCCTGTAATGTCAGCGATAATTTCTTTCAAACCAGGCCCAAATAAGGTCTGTCCCTTGAAAGGTATATTAAGTAATTTGGACTTAGAAGTTACATCAGCTGACCAGGATTTTAGCCACAGTGCTCTGCGCGCTTGAATGGCGAATCCGGAATTCTTAGCCGTAAGTTTAATTAAATGTACTACGGCTTCCGAAATGAATGAATTAGATAGCTTAAGTACTCTAAGCCTGTCTGAAATGTCGTCCAGCGTAGCTGAACCAAGATTCTCTTCTAGAGACTCAATCCAGAATGCCGCTGCAGCCGTGATCGGCGCAATGCATGCAAGGGGTTGCAATATAAAACCTTGTTGAACAAACATTTTCTTAAGGTAACCCTCTAATTTTTTATCCATTGGATCTGAAAAGGCACAGCTATCCTCTACCGGGATAGTGGTACATTTAGCTAAAGTAGAAACTGCTCCCTCCACCTTAGGGACCGTTTGCCATAAATCCCGTGTGGTGGTGTCTATTGGAAACATCTTTCTAAATATTGGAGGGGGTGAGAACGGCACACCGGGTCTATCCCACTCCTTAGTAATAATTTCAGTTAGTCTTTTAGGTATAGGAAAAACGTCAGTACTTGTTGGTACAGCAAAATATTTATCCAACCTACACATTTTCTCGGGTATTGCAACTGTGTTACAATCATTCAGGGCCGCTAACACCTCCCCTAGTAAAACACGGAGGTTTTCCAGCTTAAATTTAAAATTTGAAATATCTGAATCCAATCTGTTTGGATCAGAACCGTCAGCCGCAGAATGAAGCTCTCCGTCCTCATGTTCTGCAAGTTGTGACGCAGTATCTGACATGGCCCTAACATTATCAGCGCACTCTGTTCTCACTCCAGAGTGATCACGCTTGCCCCTTAGTTCTGGTAATTTAGCCAAAACCTCAGTCATAACAGTAGCCATATCTTGTAATGTTATTTGTAATGGCCGCCCAGATGTACTTGGCGTCGCCATATCGCGCACGTCCCGAGCGGGAGATGCAGGTACTGTCACGTGAGGCGAGTTAGTCGGCATAACTCTCCCCTCGTTGTTTGGTGAAATTTGTTCAATTTGTACAGATTGACTTTTATTTAATGTAGCATCAATACAGTTAGTACATAAATTTCTATTGGGCTCCACCTTGGCTTTAGTACAAATAGTACAGGTCTCATCTTCTGAATCAGACATGTTTAACAAACTAGCAAATAAACTTGCAATTTGGAAATACTATACAAGTAAAATACAATGAAAAAAACGAACTGTGCTTGAAAAGCACTGAATATATATAACAGATGAAATCAATCAGCTTTGTAAAACAAAATGCAACTTAGCAAAGGCTTGTACCCAGTAGCAAGAAATAACTAACCCTGAGGCATAAAAAAGTTAAAGAATAAACGTTTTTTATCACAGTCAACTACAATCTTACAGCTCTGTTAGATTACTTCCCTCAAATTAGCTTTGAAGATCCCTGGGTTCTGTAGAGATAAACCGGAACATGCAGGAAAAAACAATGAGCTTTTGACTGAAATTTTTGATGCGTAGCAAAAGCGCCAAAAAAGGTCCCACCCCCTCACACACAACAGTGAGAGAGATTAAAAACTGTCATAATTAGATCCAGCAACTGCCAAGTGGAAAAATAGTGCCCAAACATTTTATTCACCCAGTACCTCAGAAAATGAAAACGATTTTACATTCCAGCAAAAACGTTTAACATAATTAAGAATTATTAAAAAGCCTGTTGTATTTCTATTAGGCTAAAATCTTATATACACAGTGTAATTCCAGTGAAGTACCATTCCCCAGAATACTAAAATGTAAATTATACATACATGATATAATGTCGGTATGGCAGGATTTTCTCAGCAATTCCATTGTTAGAAAATAAAAACTGCTACATACCTTTTTGCAGAATAAACTGCCCGCTGTCCCCTGATCTGAAGTTTACCTCTCCTCAGATGGCCGAGAAACAGCAATATGATCTTAACAACTCCGGCTAAAATCATAGTAAAAACTCTGGTAGATTCTTCTTCAAACTCTACCAGAGAAGGAATAACACACTCCGGTGCTATTAAAAAATAACAAACTTTTGATTGAAGAAATAAACTAAATAAAATCACCATAGTCCTCTCACACATCCTATCTAGTCGTTGGGTGCAAGAGAATGACTGGAGGTGACGTAGAGGGGAGGGGCTATATGCA
Source organism: Bombina bombina (assembly GCF_027579735.1). Classification (NCBI taxonomy): domain Eukaryota; kingdom Metazoa; phylum Chordata; class Amphibia; order Anura; family Bombinatoridae; genus Bombina; species Bombina bombina. The sequence goes on from NC_069499.1 coordinate 1,217,341,923, forward strand.
ACTCTGCTGGGTGAATCCTCTTGCACTTCCTGTTGGGGAGGAGTAATATCCCAGAAGTAATGATGACCCGTGGACTGATCACACTTAACAGAAGAAAAATGCCAATGAACAAGCCTCTAGCAACCAGAAGCAAATGAAAAAATGAGACTTACCCCAGGACACTCATCTACATGTAGTAGAAAGCGAAACCAGTACTGAAACGAGAATCAGTAGAGGTAATGGTATATAAGAGTATATCGTCGATCTGAAAAGGGAGGTAAGAGATGAATCTCTACGACCGATAACAGAGAACCTATGAAATAGATCCCGTAGAAGGAGACCATTGAATTCAAATAGGCAATACTCTCTTCACATCCCTCTGACATTCACTGCACACTGAGAGGAAAACCGGGCTCCAGCCTGCTGCAAAGCGCATATCAACGTAGAATCTAGCACAAACTTACTTCACCACCTCCACGGGAGGCAAAGTTTGTAAAACTGATTTGTGGGTGTGGTGAGGGGTGTATTTATAGGCATTTTTGAGGTTTGGGAAACTTTGCCCCTCCTGGTAGGAATGTATATCCCATATGTCACTAGCTCATGGACTCTTGCTAATTACATGAAAGAAATTGTCAAATCACTCTATATAGACTCATCAACGTTTACCAAACAAAGAAATGGCTGAATTCCTCTGGGAAGTACAATTGAATGTAGAAAGCGTATGTCTTTCTGCTCCTTCATCAAATCCTGATCGGTAATATTATGTGACCATTAAATGTGTAATACTAATTTCTATCATTAGAACTAGTGATCACAAAATATTTGTTGAAAATGACTCAGGTATTCACAAACACATACATATGGTACGGCAAGGTGAATCATTATAGAATACAGAAGACTATATTCAAAACAAGAAGAAATATTTTAATGTTTTTTTGGTTTGGAAAACGTTTCTTCAGTTACAAGTGTATTCACGTACCAATGAGAATGAAGGCAGATGCAATCAGGAATGTTAATATGTATCCACGAATAGGCTCATTGTTCTTCCCATAGCCTTTCCCAAAGAAACCAATTAATGGGTAGAGGTTATCCTTACAGAGGCACTGTGGACAAAGACACAACAGTTATTTTACAAATGCAGAAAGTGATTAGTGATAACGAGGAAATCACAGACAGCTCTTCTATAAATAGACAGGGAGATAAAAAGAAAAACCCTTGCAGATATAAAAATGTGTGCAAACAAATATGTGGGCAGCAGTGTTACAACAACCTTTGTAACAATGTTATATATTGTTGCTCACACTTCTGCCATATAGTGTCCGAGATGTGTGTACTCCTGAGCCTACCTAGGTACAGTCAACTAATGTTTGTTTGTTTTTTAAAAATTGCATAGATAATCCCTTTATTACCCATTCCCCAGTTTTGCACAGCCAGCATGGTTATATTAATATATTTTTTACCTCTGTGATTACCTTTTTTTAAGCCTCTTTTGAAAGCCCCCTGATTACATGGCTATTTATTTATTATTAATTGACTTGCATTTTAGCCAATTAGTGCAGTGTCATCCACAACACATCGGCGTGAGCATAATGTTATCTATATGACCCACATGAACTAGCAGTCTCCTGTTGTGAAAAGCTAATAAAAAAGCATGTGATAAGAGGCTGTCTTGTGGTTTAGAAACAGGCAGAAATGTTGATGTTTTAAATGTTATAAAGTATATTAATATATCAAAGTTGGTTGTGCAAAGCTGGGTAATGGGTAAAAAAAGGCGTTATCTATCTTTTTAAACAATAACAATTTTGGTGTTGACTGTCCCTCTAACCTTGTTTAATACTAAAAAGAAAACAACACACTTAGAGGTCAATTTATTAAAGCCCAGGCGGTCTTGATTCGCTATAGTCAATCATGTCCGCCCTGCATCGCTAAATGCTGATGCATACGCTGTCGGAATTTAACATTGCACAAGCAGTTCTTGTGAAATGCTTGTGCAATACCGCCCCTGCACATTCTCTGCCAATTGACAGCTATCAGGGGGTGTCAATCATTCTGATCGGATCGGGATTATTCCGCCACCTAAAAGGTGTGTGCTTGATAAATTTACCACAAATTCTCATATTTTTTTAATGATAGACACATTTTATATGTCTATAAGTATTATTATTATCAGGTATTTGTAGAGCGCCAACAGATTGGGGCTGTAAACATAGGCGGTATACAAAATAACATTTATAGGGATCAAATGGGTAGAGGGCCCTGCCGAGAGTTGCACTGTTGTAGTCAGCTCTTATGAAGGCGATCTACAAACAGCTGGGCTCATAGGCTTACATGCAAGGCAGGGAGTTCCATAAGATGGGAGCCAGTCTGGAGAAGTCTTGTAAACGGGAATGTGAGGAAATAACAAGAGAGGAGGAGAGTAGGAGGTCATGAGCAGAGCGAAGGGGACGGGAAGGAGAGTATCTGGAGACAAGGTCTGAGATGTAGGGGGGAGCAGTGCAGTTGAGGGCTTTGTGTGTGAGAATAATAATTTTGTGTTTAATTCTGGAGGCAAGTGGAAGCCAGTGAAGGGATTGGCAGAGAGGTGCAGCAGATGAAGAGTAATGTGTAAGGAAGATGAGCCTGGCAGAGGCATTCATTATTGATTGTAGAAGAGCTAGGCAGCGGCTAGGTAGACCAGAGAGGACGGAGTTGCAGTAGTCAAGGCGGGAAAGGATAAGAGAGTGGATTAAAATCTTAGTTGTATCTTGTGTAAGGAAATGTCTAATCTTAGAGATGTTTTTAAGGTGGAAGCGGCAGGCTTTAGCAGGAGGGGATTAAAACCTTAGTTGTGTCTTGTGTAAGGAAATGTCTAATTTTAGAGATGTTTTTAAAGGGACACTAAACCTTTTTCTTTCCTGATTCAGATATGCCCTGACGAAGTCACGCTCTGTGACAGAAACGCGTCGGTGGGCGTGGCCTTGGTGCAACAGCGTGGTTGATTCAAACTGGTCTAACACACACAATACCTTAAGTGAATGTCAGCGGTTTTTATGTTTAATACCGCCACAGAATCTGCACTATATGTGGGAATGTCGATACATTGTTTTCTTCCTGAACAAGCATATAAGCTATTACGCTATGTTTAAGTTACTAAGTAGCTTCTGACTTTGAAGTTTTTTGACAATTTGTATTTAACAGTGGTGATATAGTTAGCTGATAGCTAATTCAAAAACCACTGCTACACATATCTGCTAGTTTTTCTGTATGCAATGCGTTGTATGTGTGTTAATTTTGAACGATAGGGATCATAGCTAGCAATCGGCTGAATCTGTTCAATCAGAGCAGTACGCAGGTAGGAGGACGCATTTGAGCGCATAGCTAACTCTCAGATGTGTGTGACTACATGAGTGGAATCATAAGCTAATCCTACATTTTTTGCTCACTATCTCTACATCTAATTGACTTTTAGAGACCAGACACGCTACACCAAGTCCACTAGCCCAATCTCTATTAAGTTTTAACCTTTGGGTGCTATAGATTAGAGGCTGCTAATTATTGAAATTTGGTAGTGACTTTTCCCACTTTTCACTAGCCCTCTATACCACTCATTTTTACTTGTGTGATTACCAGTGGGGGAATGCTGGCTTAATTAGGATCACCTGAAGTACTATTCAGAGGTTATTATACCCTGAATTTAATATCCTTATCAGCATCTCCTATTAGTAACGTCTGTTTAAGCATATTTGTTAATAAAGTGTAATTCTATTTCATTTGCTATTTGATAAATTCAGTGTATAATTCTACACCTGACTTAAATGTCGCAAACCCCATTTTGGTTCTCTAACCTTACTATACCTGATTCAGAAAGAACATGCAACTTTCTAATTTACTCCTATTATCATTTTTTTCATTCTCTTGCTATCTTTATTTAAAAAGCAGGAATGTGATGCATAGGAGCCGGACCATTTTTGGTTGAGAACCTGGGTTATGCTTGCTTATTGGTGAGTAAATGTAAGCCTCCAATAAGCAAGCGCTATCCATGGTGCGGACTCTAAAATGGGCTGGCTGCTAAGATTTACATTCCTGCTTTTATAATAAAGATAGCAAGAGAATAAAGAAAAATGTATAATAGGAGTAAATTAGACAGTTGATTTAAATTTCAAGCTCTATCTGAATCATGAAAGAAAAAAATTGGGTTCAGTGTCCCTTTAAGGTGGAAGTGGCAGGCTTTAGCCAAGGACTGAATGAGAGAAGTGAAAAAAAACATAATTTATGCTTACCTGATAAATTCCTTTCTTCTGTTGTGTGATCAGTCCACGGGTCATCATTACTTCTGGGATATAACTCCTCCCCAACAGGAAATGCAAGAGGATTCACCCAGCAGAGCTGCATATAGCTCCTCCCCTCTACGTCACTCCCAGTCATTCGACCAAGAATCAACGAGAAAGGAGAAAACAAGGGTGAAGTGGTGACTGGAGTATAATTTAAAAAATATTTACCTGCCTTAAAAAACAGGGCGGGCCGTGGACTGATCACACAACAGAAGAAAGGAATTTATCAGGTAAGCATAAATTATGTTTTCTTCTGTTATGTGTGATCAGTCCACGGGTCATCATTACTTCTGGGATACCAATACCAAAGCAAAAGTACACGGATGACGGGAGGGATAGGCAGGCTCATTATACAGAAGGAACCACTGCCTGAAGAACCTTTCTCCCAAAAATAGCCTCCGAAGAAGAAAAAGTGTCAAATTTGTAAAATTTGGAAAAAGTATGAAGCGAAGACCAAGTTGCAGCCTTGCAAATCTGTTCAACAGAGGCCTCATTCTTAAAGGCCCAAGTGGAAGCCACAGCTCTAGTAGAATGAGCTGTAATTCTTTCAGGAGGCTGCTGTCCAGCAGTCTCATAGGCTAAACGAATTATGCTACGAAGCCAGAAGGAGAGAGAGGTAGCCGAAGCCTTATGACCTCTCCTCTGACCAGAGTACACGACAAACAGGGAAGACGTTTGTCGAAAATCCTTAGTTGCCTGCAAGTAGAACTTGAGGGCACGAACTCCATCCAGATTGTGTAGAAGACGTTCCTTCTTTGAAGAAGGATTCGGGCACAGGGAAGGAACCACGATCTCTTGATTGATGTTCCTGTTAGTGACTACCTTAGGTAAGAACCCAGGTTTAGTACGCAGAACTACCTTATCTGAATGAAAAATCAAATAAGGAGAATCACAATGTAAAGCTGATAACTCAGAGACTCTCCGAGCCGAAGAAATAGCCATTAAAAATAACACTTTCCAAGATAACAACTTTATATCAATGGAATGAAGGGGTTCAAACGGAACTCCTTGTAGAACGTTAAGAACAAGGTTTAAACTCCATGGCGGAGCAACAGTTTTAAACACAGGCTTGATTCTAGCTAAAGCCTGACAAAAGGCCTGGACGTCTGGATTTTCTGACAGACGCCTGTGCAACAAGATGGACAGAGCTGAGATCTGTCCCTTTAATGAACTAGCCGATAAACCCTTTTCTAAACCTTCTTGTAGAAAGGACAATATCCTAGGAATCCTAACCTTACTCCAGGAGTAACCTTTGGATTCGCACCAGTATAGGTATTTACGCCATATCTTATGGTAAATCCTTCTGGTAACAGGCTTCCTAGCCTGTATCAGGGTATCAATAACTGACTCAGAAAAACCACGTTTTGATAAAATCAAGCGTTCAATTTCCAAGCAGTCAGCTTCAGAGAAGTTAGATTTTGATGTTTGAATGGACCCTGTATCAGAAGGTCCTGTCTTAGAGGTAGAGACCAAGGCGGACAGGATGACATGTCCACTAGATCTGCATACCAAGTCCTGCGTGGCCATGCAGGCGCTATTAGAATCACTGATGCTCTCTCCTGTTTGATTTTGGCAATCAATCGAGGAAGCAGCGGGAAGGGTGGAAACACATAAGCCATCCCGAAGTTCCAAGGTGCTGTCAAAGCATCTATCAGAACCGCTCCCGGATCCCTGGATCTGGACCCGTAGCGAGGAAGTTTGGCGTTCTGGCGAGACGCCATGAGATCTATCTCTGGTTTGCCCCAACGTCGAAGTATTTGGGCAAAGACCTCCGGATGAAGTTCCCACTCCCCCGGATGAAAAGTCTGGCGACTCAAGAAATCCGCCTCCCAGTTCTCCACTCCCGGGATGTGGATTGCTGACAGGTGGCAAGAGTGAGACTCTGCCCAGCGAATTATCTTTGATACTTCCATCATTGCTAGGGAGCTTCTTGTCCCTCCTTGATGGTTGATGTAAGCTACAGTCGTGATGTTGTCCGACTGAAACCTGATGAACCCCCGAGTTTTTAACTGGGGCCAAGCCAGAAGGGCATTGAGAACTGCTCTCAATTCCAGAATGTTTATTGGCAGGAGACTTTCCTCCTGATTCCATTGTCCCTGAGCCTTCAGAGAATTCCAGACAGCGCCCCAACCTAGTAGGCTGGCGTCTGTTGTTACAATTGTCCAGTCCGGCCTGCTGAATGGCATCCCCCTGGACAGATGTGGCCGAGAAAGCCACCATAGAAGAGAGTTTCTGGTCTCTTGATCCAGATTCAGAGTAGGGGACAAGTCTGAGTAATCCCCATTCCACTGACTCAGCATGCACAATTGCAGCGGTCTGAGATGTAGACGTGCAAAGGGTACTATGTCCATTGCTGCTACCATTAAGCCGATCACCTCCATGCATTGGGCTACTGACGGGAGTTGAATGGAATGAAGGACACGGCATGCATTTAGAAGCTTTGTTAATCTGTCTTCTGTCAGATAAATCTTCATTTCTACAGAATCTATAAGAGTCCCCAAGAATGGAACTCTTGTGAGAGGAAAGAGAGAACTCTTCTTTTCGTTCACTTTCCATCCATGCGACCTTAGAAATGCCAGAACTAACTCTGTATGAGACTTGGCAGTTTGAAAGCTTGAAGCTTGTATCAGAATGTCGTCTAGGTACGGAGCTACCGAAATTCCTCGCGGTCTTAGTACCGCCAGAAGGGCACCCAGAACCTTTGTGAAGATTCTTGGAGCCGTAGCCAATCCGAATGGAAGAGCTACAAACTGGTAATGCCTGTCTAAGAAGGCAAACCTTAGATACCGGTAATGATCTTTGTGAATCGGTATGTGAAGGTAAGCATCCTTTAAATCCACTGTGGTCATGTACTGACCCTTTTGGATCATGGGTAAGATTGTACGAATAGTTTCCATTTTGAACGATGGAACTCTTAGGAATTTGTTTAGGATCTTTAAATCCAAGATTGGCCTGAAAGTTCCCTCTTTTTTGGGAACCACAAACAGGTTTGAGTAAAACCCTTGTCCTTGTTCCGACCGCGGAACCGGATGGATCACTCCCATTAATAACAGATCTTGTACACAGCGTAGAAACGCTTCTTTCTTTATCTGGTTTGTTGACAACCTTGACAGATGAAATCTCCCTCTTGGGGGAGAGAATTTGAAGTCTAGAAGGTATCCCTGAGATATGATCTCTAGCGCCCAGGGATGCTGAACATCTCTTGCCCAAGCCTGGGCGAAGAGAGAGAGTCTGCCCCCCACTAGATCCGGTCCTGGATCGGGGGCCCTCGATTCATGCTGTCTTAGGGGCAGCAGCAGGTTTCCTGGCCTGCTTGCCCTTGTTCCAGGACTGGTTAGGTTTCCAGCCTTGTCTGTAACGAGCAACGGCTCCTTCCTGTTTTGGTGCAGTGGAAGTTGGTGCTGCTCCTGCTTTGAAATTCCGAAAGGGACGAAAATTAGACTGTCTAGCCTTAGCTTTGGCTTTGTCTTGAGGCAGGGCGTGGCCCTTACCTCCTGTAATGTCAGCGATAATTTCTTTCAAACCGGGCCCAAATAAAGTTTGCCCTTTGAAAGGTATATTAAGTAATTTGGACTTAGAAGTTACATCAGCTGACCAGGATTTTAGCCACAGCGCCCTACGTGCCTGAATGGCGAATCCTGAGTTCTTAGCCGTAAGTTTGGTTAAATGTACTACGGCCTCCGAAATGAATGAATTAGCTAGTTTAAGGACTCTAAGCCTGTCCGTAATGTCGTCCAGCGTAGCTGAACTAAGGTTCTCTTCCAGAGACTCCATCCAAAATGCTGCCGCAGCCGTAATCGGCGCGATGCATGCAAGGGGTTGCAATATAAAACCTTGTTGAACAAACATTTTCTTAAGGTAACCCTCTAATTTTTTATCCATTGGATCTGAAAAAGCACAGCTATCCTCCACCGGGATAGTGGTACGCTTAGCTAAAGTAGAAACTGCTCCCTCCACCTTAGGGACCGTTTGCCATAAGTCCCGTGTGGTGGCGTCTATTGGAAACATCTTTCTAAATATTGGAGGGGGTGAGAACGGCACACCGGGTCTATCCCACTCCTTAGTAACAATTTCAGTTAGTCTCTTAGGTATAGGAAAAACGTCAGTACTCGCCGGTACCGCAAAGTATTTATCCAACCTACACAATTTCTCTGGTATTGCAACAGTGTTACAATCATTAAGAGCCGCTAAAACCTCCCCTAGTAATACACGGAGGTTCTCCAATTTAAATTTAAAATTTGAAATATCTGAATCCAATCTGTTTGGATCAGAACCGTCACCCACAGAATGAAGCTCTCCGTCCTCATGCTCTGCAAGCTGTGACGCAGTATCAGACATGGCTCTAGTATTATCAGCGCACTCTGTTCTCACCCCAGAGTGATCACGCTTGCCCCTTAGTTCTGGTAATTTAGCCAAAACTTCAGTCATAACAGTAGCCATATCTTGTAATGTTATCTGTAATGGCCGCCCAGATGTACTAGGCGTCACAATATCACGCACCTCCCGGGCGGGAGATGCAGGTACTGACACGTGAGGCGAGTTAGTCGGCATAACTCTCCCCTCGCTGTTTGGTGAAATTTGTTCAATTTGTACAGATTGGCTTTTATTTAAAGTAGCATCAATACAGTTAGTACATAAATTTCTATTGGGCTCCACCTTGGCATTGGAACAAATGACACAGGTATCTTCCTCTGAATCAGACATGTTTAACACACTAGCAAATAAACTTGCAACTTGGTTACAATCTTATTTAACAAAAACGTACTGTGCCTCAAAAAAGCACTAAACGATTAAATGACAGTTGAAATAATGAACTGAAAAACTGTTATAGCATCAATCCTTGAAAACAACACAACTTTTAGCAAAGGTTTGTTCCCATTAGTAAAGTAACAATAATTAAATTTGAAACGTAAAAATAAGAGAGCAACGTTTTTAATCACAGTCAATATATAAGTCTCACAGCTCTGCTGAGAGAATCTACCTCCCTTCAAAGAAGTTTGAAGACCCGTGAGTTCTGTTAGAGATGAACCGGATCATGCAGGAAATACAAGAGTAACTGACTGGAAATTTTTGATGCGTAGCAAAGAGCGCCAAAAACGGCCCCTCCCCCTCACACACAGCAGTGAGAGAGAAACGAAACTGTCACAATTAAAACAAGCAACTGCCAAGTGGAAAAATAATGCCCAAACATTTATTCACTCAGTACCTCAGAAAATGCAAACGATTCTACATTCCAGCAAAAACGTTTAACATAATAAATACCTATTAAAAGGTTTAATGTACTTTTTACAGAGTAATTCCAGTGAAGTACCATCCCCAGAATACTGAAGTGTAGAGTATACATACATGTCATTATAACGGTATGGCAGGATTTTCTCATCAATTCCATTCAGAAAATAAAAACTGCTACATACCTCAATGCAGATTCATCTGCCCGCTGTCCCCTGATCTGAAGCTTTTACCTCCCTCAGATGGCCGAGAAACAGCAATATGATCTTAACTACTCCGGTTAAAATCATAGTAAAAACTCTGGTAGATTCTTCTTCAAACTCTGCCAGAGAGGCAATAACACGCTCCGGTGCTATTGTAAAATAACAAACTTTTGATTGAAGTTATAAAAACTAAGTGTAGCCCTTCCTGTTGAACATTTGCACCTGTATACATTCTGCAGGAGAAGTTGCCTAGGCAACTATTAGACTGGTTGGTCATGTGATCAAGTGAAACTGAAAGAAGAGTGTAAGACACAGGAGGAAGCAGACATGTCAGAGCAGTGAAGGTGTGTGTGAGGCCTGGCTGTGTGAGAGCTGCAGACTTCATCTTGTAAAGTAACAGCATTCCTCTGCTGATTTAGTGTATGCTGCCAGCTGCAGTCTGTCCCTGTTAGAGAGCTGTGGAGAAGAATGCAGACAAAGTAAATGACTGGCAGACCTTGGAGTTTTCTTTCAGCCTGTGCAGAATCCTGTCAGTGGTAAGAAGTATCCTCTCTCCTTGTCATACTGACAGGGCATTCTGTCCATCACATAAACTTATAAACAGCTCTTCCTGTGGATTGCAGTTTCCTATGAGCTGCAACTGTTTAAATGCATGTGGATTACCTTAAAGGGCCCCAACATTTATGTGCACCAACTGGTACCCATCAGCCATTAGGGTGAAGCCTGAGGGTGGGTTCGCAGGTGGTTTGGGAGGGTGCTGGGCCTGGTTAGAGAGAGTCGGTGTGTTAGTTAGCCACTGTATTTCTTGCCTTATTTTTATTTACCATAATCCTTTAATACATGTTCATACTGTTTTACTGTTATTACTGTGTGTGTTGTAGTTATTTATTATGTTCCTGTCTGGGAAACCCATTCTTGCCCTGGATGCCCAGTCAGGTGGAGGCACTGCCACAGTCATGTACCCCAACTCCCAGGTAGCGGAGACTCAGGATCAGCCTGCAGAGCACATGGAGGTAGCTGGGGTAAAGACCCACAGGGGTAATTGTGAGCCTAGGCCAAACCCCGTTACATTTGGTGGTACTGCTGAGATAAATTGGGGTACACCCAGTAAGGATCTGTTAATTCCCCGGCCCACACTCCCATTTGTAACAGATTGGGCCCAGCAACAGAAGGTACCATTGCATCATGCAGTGATGATATGCCAGGTACCTCCCTATAGTGAGATAAAACATGTCACCAAGTGCGTAGAGATTATACTGGGAATAGAGATGGCTACCATCAGAGACATCCTGCATGATTCATACGGTCAAACTTACATGTTAGTATATTCCCATGCAGATTTGAGAGGCCGTCATAGGCCTACATGTCTATACCTTCTTGAAATAGCTCCTGAAGGATGTCGCTTAGTGTACGCTCTCCCTGATAAGGAGGAAGGGGTTACACTGCAGCAACCCTCCACTATAGGCCAAAGAGACTTTAATGTATCAAGTTATTCCCAGATTCTGTCCCCTTTGTCAGAGAAACCCCCCAGGAGATTACCGGTTACCCCTGTAGAGACTGGGGCCATCCCCAAACGAAATGTCTACTTTTCCAGTGTGCAAGGGACAACTGCCCCTAAGACCCCAGATCTAGTGGTTCCCTCATCTCCAACATCCCCAAAACCAGGCGATTCCCTATTGAGAACCACAAGTTCAGGAGAGAGTAACATATCTGAAATACTGCAAAAACTCTCAGAAGCCATAGTAACAGCTACCCATACCCACAGTTACCGTAAGCTGAAAGTGTTTTCTGGGAATCAACCTGTTCCTGCCGGGGAGGAGCCCTTTAAGGCCTGGAAGGATAATGCTGTACAATTATTGGAAGAATGGTCTTGTACGGATAACATAAAAAAACAACGGATAATGGAGAGTCTTCGTTTCCCAGCTACAAATATGATAAGGCTGTTTAGGGGAGTGAATGAACAAGCTACCGCACAAGATTACCTGAAAGTTTTGCAGGATGCGTATGGAAAATCTGAGGACTCTGATGATCTATTAATCAAGTTCCTAGCCACTAAACAGAAGGAACATGAGAAAGCTTCAGACTATATCAATCGATTACAATTGTCACTGGGAAAACTGTTTCATAATGGAGCAGTCACTGCATCTGAGTTGGATGCTCGACTATCCAAACAAATTCAGAAGGGAGGCCTTAGCAATGATCCAGTCATGATCATGTTAAGAGTTAAGTTGGATGATCAAGTCTTGTCCTATTCCACACTGATCCGAAAAGCAAAAATACTGGAGAACCAAATGTCCCCATCTCCTCCACAAAAAGGAAATTCTTCTAAAGCTGCAGATAAAGAGGATATGGAACTGTTCGTCCTTAAAAAAAAGGTAGCTGAATTAGAATTATTGTCTAAGTCATCGCCAAGAAGAACAGATTATTCTCCTACCAGGAGGCAGCACCGCAGGGAGACCACAGGAAGGTTATTCCCAGAGGAACAGTCCCCCCGAGGGAACTGTTTTAAGTGTGGAAAATCAGGGCATTTCAAGCGGGAGTGTCCCACTAATTCATCAGATACAGAAGTGGATGTGCTAGCTATTGAGCTGGAGGAGGCTCAAGCTACCAGTCCTTTCAGGAAAAGAGGAAAAAGAACCACACCCATATTATCTGTGGGGGCCAAGATCGGGCCCAAATCTCTGATACAGTTACAAATAGAAGATATTCATGCCTCGGCCTTGTTAGATACTGGATCCCAGGTCACCATCATTAATAGAGACTTCTATGACCATCATTTAAAACATATTCCCCTGGAGCCAGCAGGAGAGTTGCAGTTGTGGGGAGTGGGATCTCAGGCCCAGCCTGTAGAGGGATGTATAAGAGTGACAATAACAATCCCACAGTTAAACACAGGAATGATCTGCCCTATGGAATTGGAAGCTCTTGTATGCTCCATGAAGAAAACAATGTGCGCCCCAATAATTTTGGGTACCAACGCAAGAATGGTGCAGGACATGTTCAGGGCCTACCTAACTGAAGTGGGAGATGTATCTCTAACCAGACTGATGGAAGTCAGCCCTGTTCTAGGGAAAGAATGCCATCGACTAGCCCTACAAGCTAGACCAGGATCATGCCACTACTCAGGGAAAGAACCTTTATTTGTAAGGCCTGGAGAGACTAAGACTCTACGAGCCATAGCATCTATGCACCATGAAATATCAGGAGGAACCAGGCAATACCTCATTGAGTCCTTGCCTGAGGAGGATGCAAAAAAAGGGTGGACTCTCATACCTGAGGTGAAAGACTGGCGGAATCACTGGTGTAAAGATTTTCCCATAATGATAAGAAACTTAACACCCACAGAGATCAGAATTGATCGTCACCAGAAGATTGGTGTGATTCACTTGTTGGACCAAGTCTCTTCAGTAATGTCTGTAAAGGCAGAACAGGGAGGTGATCATGAAGGACCTATAGTTTTTGAACTGGAAGATTCTCCTCTACCACCAAAGTGGAGAGATAGCCTCCGATCCAAATTAGCTACTCGAGAGAAAGTTTTCTCCAGGAAAGAAATGGATGTGGGATGTGCAAAGAGTGCCACACATGCTATCAGACTTTCTGACCCAGCTCCTTTCAGAGAAAGATCAAGGAGAATACCCCCTCGAGATGTGGAAGATGTCCGGGATATACTCAAACAGATGGAAGAATCTGGCATTATTAAAGAGTCCAGAAGTCCATATGCCTCACCCATAGTGGTAGTTAGGAAAAAGAATGGCACAGTCCGGCTTTGCATAGACTATCGGACTTTAAACAAAAGGACTGTGCCAGATCAATATACTCTGCCACGGATAGAAGATCTGCTAGATGCCCTTTCTGGAAGCCAGTGGTTCAGCGTCCTGGACTTGAGGTCTGGGTATTATCAGGTACCCATGAAGAAGGAGGATCAGGAAAAGACAGCTTTCATCTGTCCCTTGGGATTCTACGAGTTTACCAGGATGCCCCAAGGGGTCACTGGAGCTCCCGCCACCTTTCAAAGGCTGATGGAGAAGACTGTGGGGGATATGAATCCCAAAGAGTGCCTAGTCTATCTTGATGACCTCATAGTGTTTGGAAGGACACCAGAAGAGCACGAACAGCGATTGCTGAAGGTGTTGGATCGACTCCAAGCAGAGGGTCTGAAATTATCAATAGACAAATGTCGATTTGCCCAGAACTCTGTTACATATGTAGGTCACATTGTTTCCGCACAAGGTGTGACAACTGACCCGACCAAAATTGAAGCGGTGATGAACTGGCCCAGGCCAGATAACATCAGTGAGCTGCGCTCATTTCTTGGATTCTGCGGTTACTACCGGAGGTTTGTGAAAGACTATTCAAAGATTGCTCGAGAGCTACACAACCTGTTAAAGACTACCTCAGCTATAGAGGGTGTTAAGGCGCCAAGTCCTAAAGACTCCTTCGGAAAGAAATGGACCTCAGGATGCGAAGAAGCCTTCTTAATCTTGAAGAAAAGACTCACAGAAGCTCCTGTATTGGCATATTCAGATCCCGAGAAACCATATGTGCTCCATGTTGATGCCAGTATGGAAGGCCTAGGGGCCGTATTGCATCAGAGCTACCCAGAAGGGTTAAGACCAGTGGCCTACATAAGTAGAAGTCTAACTGGTGCAGAGAAAAACTATCCGGTCCATAAGCTAGAATTCTTGGCGCTCAAGTGGGCAATTGTGGACAAGTTACATGACTATTTATATGGAGCAACATTCGAGGTAAGGACGGATAACAATCCGCTTACTTATATTCAAACAACAGCAAAGCTGGATGCCACAGGGCATAGGTGGCTGGCAGCATTGTCAAACTATAGTTTCAGCCTTAAATACAAGCCAGGCCCTAAGAATGTCAGTGCGGATGCTCTGTCCCGCAGACCTGGACTTCCTCCTCATGAAGAAAAGGAGGAATGGGAAGAAATCCCTGTGCCTGGGGTAGGAGCCCTGTGCCAAACATATGTAGTGGCTGAGAGGCAGGATGAGTTCTCTGAACTCAGAGGAATAGACTCCATATGTCACTCCCCAGAAGCCGTACCAGAGGTATTCTGTGCTCCAGCAATGCTCCAACAGTGGTCTCACATAACCAATGAAGACAAGAAGAAAGCCCAGTCACAGGACTGGTATATAGGTACAGTCCTCAAGGCAATGAGAGCCAAGAACCCTAAATTACTGAGCTCCCTTCCCATTGGACAAAGAGATTTGTACCGGAGAGAATGGAGTAAACTACATCTAGAAGATGGAATCCTTTATAGAATTATAAAATACCATGACCACCCTGGTCGAAAGCAGCTAGTGTTACCTCATAGATATCGGGGAATGGTCCTGAGAGCTCTCCATGATCAACATGGGCATCTTGGGGTAGACAAGACCTATGGCCTGGTACAAGACCGGTTCTATTGGCCTCGCATGAGAGAACATGTTGAACATTATGTGAAGACCTGCAGAAGATGTATTCAGAGAAAGACTCTGGCTGTGAGAGCTGCCCCTATGGGCCACCTGAGAAGTACAGGACCCCTGGATCTTGTGTGCATGGACTATCTATGTATTGAGAATGATACTACCGGAATTGGGAATGTTCTGGTAGTAACAGACCATTTCACCAGATACGCTCAGGCTTTTCCCACTAAAGACCAGAAGGCTGTGACCGTAGCCAAGGTCCTCTGGCAGAAATATTTTATGCACTACGGTCTGCCCAATCGAATACATTCTGATCAAGGTAGAGACTTTGAGAGTAAGCTGATCAAAGAACTGCTGGATATGTTGCAGGTTCACAAGTCCAGAACAACACCCTACCACCCTGAGGGTGATGCCCAGCCTGAGCGTTTTAATAGGACACTCCTAGACATGCTCGGGACTCTGAAACAAGTAGAGAAGCGGTCCTGGAGTAAGCATGTAGAAGCCATGGTCCACGCATATAATTGCACAAGGCATGAGTCTACAGGATTCTCACCCTATTTCCTAATGTTTGGAAGGGAAGCCAGACTACCGATAGATGTCCGGTTGGGGGTGTCCCCAGATGGGACAAAGTCAGACTCTCACTTCCAGTATGTGAGGACCCTCAGACAAAACCTTCACAGTGCCTACGAGTTGGCCACTCAAGCTGCGGCAAAAATGGAGGAACGCAACAAAAGAAGATACGATACCAAAGTGAAGCATCAGGAAGTCCAAGCGGGAGATAAGGTTCTCCTCCGGAATCTAGGGGTACCTGGGAAACACAAATTAGCAGACAGATGGAAGGATACCCTATTTGAAGTTGTGTCTAAGCTAAAGGGGCTGCCAGTGTATAATATAAAAGGCCCAGAAGGCCGGATCAAAGCTTGGCATAGGAACCATCTACTACCAATAGCCTATATCGATGAAGAGGAAGGGAGTAGTAGTGAATGGGAGAAAAGCACAACGGAGAGTCCTGAAAATGAGGCAGTAGAGACCCCAGAAGCTCTTAGTGCTGATGATCAATGGTGGTCTCCTCCTGCTGAGGAAACACAGCACTTTCCTTCCTCTCCTCCCTTAGCCTCCTCTACATTGAATCCCAACAGCCCCAACTTTGTGCCTGGGACCCCAAAAAGAGACTCTTGTATCATGGGAAAGCCAGGGTCTCAAGCATCTGGTGACCTCCCCACCCAAGTGGCCAGAGCTGAACATTCCCAGGAACATTCTGGACTTCCTCAGAGAGAACAGAGACTGGGTACTAGAATACGACAGCCTCCCAGGGTTCTTACTTACGATCAAGTCGGAGAACCCAGTTATGTACATATGCCCCAGGTACAGTCTAAAATGGTTGATTTACTGTATGCGGTTGCGGACATTATGAATGTTGGAACCTCTCTGTACTAGAATAAACTGTAAGATAGTTAACATTTGTTTATAGGACTGCATTTATTATTATTTATATGTTTTGTTTTTTCAATTTACCTCTTGGTGGAACCTTGCCAGTGGAAGGCAAGGATTTTACAAGGGGGAGAATGTAGCCCTTCCTGTTGAACATTTGCACCTGTATACATTCTGCAGGAGAAGTTGCCTAGGCAACTATTAGACTGGTTGGTCATGTGATCAAGTGAAACTGAAAGAAGAGTGTAAGACACAGGAGGAAGCAGACATGTCAGAGCAGTGAAGGTGTGTGTGAGGCCTGGCTGTGTGAGAGCTGCAGACTTCATCTTGTAAAGTAACAGCATTCCTCTGCTGATTTAGTGTATGCTGCCAGCTGCAGTCTGTCCCTGTTAGAGAGCTGTGGAGAAGAATGCAGACAAAGTAAATGACTGGCAGACCTTGGAGTTTTCTTTCAGCCTGTGCAGAATCCTGTCAGTGGTAAGAAGTATCCTCTCTCCTTGTCATACTGACAGGGCATTCTGTCCATCACATAAACTTATAAACAGCTCTTCCTGTGGATTGCAGTTTCCTATGAGCTGCAACTGTTTAAATGCATGTGGATTACCTTAAAGGGCCCCAACATTTATGTGCACCAACTGGTACCCATCAGCCATTAGGGTGAAGCCTGAGGGTGGGTTCGCAGGTGGTTTGGGAGGGTGCTGGGCCTGGTTAGAGAGAGTCGGTGTGTTAGTTAGCCACTGTATTTCTTGCCTTATTTTTATTTACCATAATCCTTTAATACATGTTCATACTGTTTTACTGTTATTACTGTGTGTGTTGTAGTTATTTATTATGTTCCTGTCTGGGAAACCCATTCTTGCCCTGGATGCCCAGTCAGGTGGAGGCACTGCCACAGTCATGTACCCCAACTCCCAGGTAGCGGAGACTCAGGATCAGCCTGCAGAGCACATGGAGGTAGCTGGGGTAAAGACCCACAGGGGTAATTGTGAGCCTAGGCCAAACCCCGTTACATAAGTATAATCACCATAGTCCTCTCACACATCCTATCTAGTCGTTGGGTGCAAGAGAATGACTGGGAGTGACGTAGAGGGGAGGAGCTATATGCAGCTCTGCTGGGTGAATCCTCTTGCATTTCCTGTTGGGGAGGAGTTATATCCCAGAAGTAATGATGACCCGTGGACTGATCACACATAACAGAAGAAAGATCTGAGTCAAGTGTGATCCCAAGACATCGGGCATGTGGAGTTGGGGTAATGATGGAGTTATCAACAGTTATAGAGAAATGGGGGGGTGGAGATTTTGGAAGAAGGGGGTAAAATAAGGAGCTCAGTTTTGGAGAGATTTAGCTTAAGGTAGTGAGAGGACATCCAAGATGAGATTTTAGCACGGAAGGAGATAGGTCTGGTGCAGAGAGGTAGATTTGGGTGTCATCGGCATACAAATGATATTGAAACCTGTGGGACTTTATTAAGGAACCTAATGATGACATGTAGATTGAGAATAGAAGGGGATCGAAGATATAGATTTGTGGTACCCCAACAGAAAGTGGTAACGGACAGAGGATGCCCCAGAGAGGGCTACACTAAAGGTACTGTTAGACAGATAGGAAGAGAACCATGAGAGAGCACAGTGTCGCAAATGCCTAAGGAAGGGCAGAAACTTATTCCTCTGTAACAGGGGCAAAAGAGCTCGATTTATGGCTATGTGAGTTTTATATCAAATGTTAAAAGAAAAAAAGAAAAACATGCCATTTGTAGATGTTGGTGTCTTTTCATACATAGCCCCTTAGCTATACAGGATATCACTTACTCAAACCATACTGTATACAGCCTCTTCAATGGGGATGAATAGAATTTTAATGACTTGATACCATTTATGTTAATAGACCTTTACGATGTCTCCAGTGGTCATTTCAGAGTGTTTTGCACATGTACAAGATAACAGAATGTTTCCAAGTAGTCATGAAATACTTGCAAAGATGTCCAAAATGCTCTTTCAATGACTGAAAGGGACATTCCAGTCAAAATTGAAATACACAAGTGTGTATTTCCCTTTTAAATTGAAGCATTTTTACAATATACATGTAGTATCAAACATGCTTCTAGTAAAAGCTGTAGCTGTTTCAAGAGTGTACTCAAGTATGCTCCGTGCACCAGCATTTTCAACCCACCACTTGCTCAGAAAGTCTAACGCGCTTTTTTTTTTTTTTTTTTTTTTTTTTTTTTAAATAATTTTTATTGAGGTAAAAAATTCAAATATAAACATACACTGAAAAAACAGCATGGCAACACACCTATTTGACAAACAGTAATAGATAAGCATCTCCCACAAGAGGCATGTCTTATATATATCAACCAGACTTTGGTTTCAACATTATAAGGGAAATTGTCTGGTCATGTATAGTACCTCATTTTTCTTTTATACATTTTCAGGTGGACAGTTAACTTACAAAATATATGCAGCAGTCCTTGGGCCTGACATCAGTAAAAAAAAAGTGTCCAAATAAGAATGATTAGGCCTACAATTGTCCATATTATCTATAACAATGGCACCTCTTTTTACAAACTTACATTTTCTGTTGGACATCAAACATATAATTTAGCAAATGCTAACTGTATGGCCTAGCTTCCATGGAGGGATTCCAAATAAGAGAAAATAGGCCTTTGTCTGTCCATGAGACTCACAACAGAACATAAAATTATATAATATAACAGGGAGAGTGCTATTGTTCACTTGATTTATGAACCCCTCTCAGAACATAGGAAAGACACCTAAGATACATGTTGGGGTATTTATCAGGTGGGACCCTCTGGGACCCCATACACTCATACATTTCTATATAAACATAGGTATAAACTATATAGTCCACTTTTGGACCTCTAGTATGAATTTTAAATCATTGTATAAGACATATGCCTAATACCTATTTCCCCATCAATTATTATCAGCACCTGATAGGATATTGACCCTAAGTACTATATAGGAGCCTCTCATAGCCCTTCATTTTTTGCCTAATATTAACCAAGGGATTCTAGGGGGAAAAAAAAGTTAAGATAGGGAATGTCTCTTTAAGTTATGCACAATACCTTTAGTGCACCCTTATACCATGTACCTATAGCGCTGCTAATTGCATAATTTTATCTATGAGGTATAATGTTTATATGTAGTCCCAGTAGGTTGAATTCACTTGTGGGCTGCTGCATTTATAATATAACCTCGGTTCAGTAGAGCATATATCAGTCCATACACCCCCTCAACATCTCATATTGCAGTGCATCCTAGCTAGGGAGTCGAAGTTGCATTAAGAATAACGGAGTAAAATGAGAAAATGCATACATAAAATATAAAGAGTAACATTATGAACCTAACTTATGCTAACAAGACATAAATACTTAGCTGTTAGAAAAGCGCTGATTCCCTTCAAAGGAAACCACGCACAAATGCAAGTCCAGTGCAAAGGCTGTATACACATGTAGGCACACAATTTATACATCAGTCACATCTGACAGAATATAGCATCAGTTCAGTAGAAAAGATCTCAGTCCATTCACTCCCTCAACCTCTCATAGTACGGTGCGTCATAGTTAGGGAGTCCAGGTTACATTCAGAATAGCAGGATAAAGTGAAAACATGCTGACAAAAAATATTAAGGGTAACATTATAAACCTAACTCATGGTAACATGTCAAATACTTAGCTTTTAGGGAAACGCTGCTTCCCTTTAAAGGGAACTATACACAGATGAGAGCCAAGTGCTGAGGCTGCATACACACGCGGGCACACTATTTATATATCAGTCACTTTCTAACAAAATATAGTATGGTGCTGAGTGGGTAGTGCAAAATGTCGACATGAATGTCTCACTTAAATC
The DNA here is from genome assembly GCF_027579735.1 of Bombina bombina. NCBI lineage: Eukaryota > Metazoa > Chordata > Amphibia > Anura > Bombinatoridae > Bombina > Bombina bombina. Next base: position 1,217,362,365 of record NC_069499.1, read on the forward strand.
TCGCTGATGCAGCCAAAGAGTCACAACCGGAGAACTTTGTCCACACACTCAACATGCAGTTCTGCAGCTTCTACACTATCTGTATGCATGTTCCCCTTCGCACACAGCCCATCAGCTCCCTTGACATCTACTTAAATTGTGAGACCACTTCCCCGGCATGGAGGCATTCCAAGCTGGACTAAAAGGAAAACCTAACATGTAAGGGGCTCAGATTACCAGGGTGATTAGCGGTCTCAAAATACTGCCCCTAACCTAACCTACTCCTCTTCTCCAGGCTATTTGGGCTGTTGGGTGTAAAATAAATTGAGAGGTCGGCCCCAGATCCCGAGCCACAACAGAGCCGTGCACACAGGAGCCGGCCGCTTTCCCCGGCACTGCCGCAGCCCGGGAACCTGCAAGAAAGCAGGAGTCAGAGCCACCTGATTGTTTAGGAAGATCCTTTCTGCTGTTAGTCATGTGCGTCTCAGAGATTGTAAAGCCACCATCCTGTAGCAGAATTGGCTCTCCATCCGCTCGTATGTCATTCGCCTGCTTGGTGCTGCTCCACAGCCGCTCCAGCTGAAAAGAAACCGCCAGATTCAGGGTCTAGCTTGATAGGTTGGGGGCTAGCCGTAGAAACTTGCATAGTTAAATGTAGCTCGTATGGTCTGTGGGGAGACTCGGCTCCAAAGCCGGATAATTCACACGGCAGCTCAGAGCTCACGTTGTATTCTGACTCCACCTGCAGCTCCCCTATCTCAAGAATCCGGCTCTGTGTGAGATCCACCACGGGGTAAGCACGGCACCCATTTACTTGCATATCATGTTGTAGGCCACGATCCTTCTCCCCAGCCATATTAGACTCTGCGGTGGTATCTTCTGCAGACTGTGCTTCTGCAGTTGCCATGAGTCGGTCAAATCGTAGCTGTATTTTTTTGTCATATTCAGCAAACAAGGCTCGTACATTTAGGTATAAGGACTCTTCCATGTTCAAAAAATGTTATAGACTTCTTAGAGGCCGCCAGAGACACTCAGCGGTCCAGTCTGGGAAGTCCTGTTGTAGTATTAACAAATATATTAATATAGTTCCATTCAGCAAGGTATCCCCTATGTCCTAAGACCTGAATCCACGCTGGATGGCTATTAAATCTCAAGATTACAGGCGGAATGCAACTTTGAGGAACAGAGCTCCCAGTTTAGTGGCCATCTTAGACCCTAGCCCGGAAATGCCCCCTAACGCGCTTTTATCATCTGGTAGTGATTCAGTTTACATTATTGCTGACATGCTACAAGCTCCACAATTCTCTGAGAAGCTGAAGTATTTAAAATGCTGGTGCACTGAGAATATCTAGCTATGGTTTACATGCACGTGCAGAGAAAAATACTAACACTGAGTGATTAATTTTACTAGAAGTATTTTTGCTGATATATGTATATGTAAATATGTTTCTATTCAAAGATGTAATTTATCAATGTGTATTTAAATTTTAACCGTAATGTCCCTTTAATAAGTGCCTCTAAAAGGTTTTGAAAAGTGATTATGATTGAAGAACTTTTCAGCCCCATAAGAAAAATAAGTCTTTTAGTAAGGATCCGAAAACACACTTGCAGGTACGGGAAAGAGCTGATCACATCAAATAAAAAAAAGAACCGAAAAGGCCTCAGCGCATAGGTTGTGATCAAGGTCACATGCATTTCCTTGCTTCATTAAATAATAAAATAGTGATTAAATCAAACTTTTAAACTATAAAACAAGTTCATAAATAAAAGAGAATAATCTAAATATCCATTCAGGATTGCAATTAAGTGTTTGATTAAAACAAATAGGAATGGGTTGATGTTTTGTCATGAGACTCATACAACCTGCTATACAGACAAAGCAGAGATTAGCAATAATGAATAAAGTTATCTTTTGGCTACTTGTTTATACGGCTAGATTACGAGTTTTGTCGGTAAAGATGTGCGGTGCTAACGAGCAGTTTATGATCACCGCTCACCTACAGACAACACTGGTATTATGGTTTTTTTTAAACCTGGCGTTAGCCGCAGAAAAGTGAACGTTGAGCAAAATTTTGCTCAACATCTAACCTCGATACTGGCGCTGCTTACGGTAGCGGTGAGCTGGCTAAACGTGCTCATGCACGATTTCCCCATAGGAATCAATGGGGCAGAGCTGGCTGAAAAAAAACCTAACACCTGCAAAAAAGCAGCGTTCAGCTCGAGTCCTAACACAGCCCCATTGATTCCTATGGGGAAACACATTTTATGTCTACACCTAACACCCTAACATGAACCCAGAGTCTAAATACCCCTAATCTTATACTTATTAACCCTAATCTGCTGCCCCGACATCGCCAACACCTGCATTACATTATTAACCCCTAATCTGCTGCTCCGGACACGGCCGCCACCTAAATTATACTTATAAACCCCTAATCTGCTGCCCCCAACATCGTCGACACCTACATTATATTTATTAACCACTAACCTGCCGCCCACAACGTCGACACCACTATATTAAAGTTATTAACCCCTAAAACTAAGTCTAACCCTAACCCCCCTAATTTTAATATCATTTAAATAAATCTAAATAAAATAACTACAATTAACTAAATTATTCCTATTTAAAACTAAATACTTACCTGTAAAATAAACCCTAAGATAGCTACAATATAACTAATAGTTACATTGTAGCTAGCTTAGGGTTTATTTTTATTTTACAGGCAACTTTGTATTTATTTTAACTAGGTACAATAGTTATTAACTATTTAATAACTACCTAGTTAAAATAAAGACAAATTTACCTGTAAAATAAAACCTAACATAAGTTACAATTACACCTAACACTACACTATAATTAAATTAATTCCCTAAACTAACTACAATTAATTACAATTAAATACAATTATCTAAAGTACGAAAAAACCCCACTAAATTACAGAAAATAATAAAATAATTACAAGTTTTTTTAAACTAATTACACCTAATCTAATCCCCCTAATAAAATAGCCCCAAAATAATAAAAAGCCCTACCCTATACTAAATTACAAATAGCCCTTAAAAGGGCTTTTTGCGGGGCATTGCCCCAAAGTAATCAGCTCCTTTACCTGTAAAAAAAAGTACAATAACCCCCCAAAATTAAAACCCACCACCCACACACCCAACCCTACTCTAAAACCCACCCAATCCGCCCTTAAAACCCCTTGAAGATCACCCTACCTTGAGAAGTCTTCACCCAACCGGGCCGAAGTCCTCAACAAAGCCAGGTGAAGTGGTCCTCCAGACGGTCAGAAGTCTTCATCCAAGCCCAGAAGAAGAGGTCCTCCAGATGGGCAGAAGTCTTCATCCAGACAGCATCTTCTATCTTCATCCACCTGGCACGGAGCGGCTCCATCTTCAAGACATCCGACGTGGAGCATCCTCTTCTGTCTTCATCCGATGACTAAATGACGGTACCTTTAAGTTACGTCATCCAAGATGGCGTCCCTTCAATTTCGATTGGCTGATAGAATTCTATCAGCCAATTAGAATTAAGGTAGAAAAAATCCTATTGGCTGATTCAATCAGCCAATATAATTGAGCTTGCATTCTATTGGCTGTTCCAATCAGCCAATAGAAGGGGAGCTCAATCCTATTGGCTGATTGGATCAGCCAATAGGATTGAACATCAGCCAATAGGATTTTTTCTACCTTAATTCTATCAGCCAATCGGAATTGAAGGGACGCCATCTTGGATGACGTCACTTAAAGGTACCGTCATTTAGTCTTCGGATGAAGACAGAAGAGGATGCTCCGCGTCGGCTGTCTTGAAGATAGACCCGCTCCACGCCGGATGGATGAAGATAGAAGATGCCGTCTGGATGAAGACTTCTGACCGTCTGGAGGACCTCTTCTTCCCGGCTTGGATGAAGACTTATGCCCGTCTGGAGGACCACTTCGCCCGGCTTCATTGAGGACTTCGGCCCGGTTGGGTGAAGGCTTCTCAAGGTAGGGTAATCTTCAAGGGGTTAGTGTTAGGTTTTATTAAGGGGGGATTGGTGGGTTTTACAGTAGGGTTGGGTGTGTGGGTGGTGGGTTTTAATGTTGAGGGAGTATTGTAATTTTTACAGGCAAAAGAGCTGATTACTTTGGAGCAATGCCCTGCAAAAAGTCCTTTAAAGGGCTATTTGAAATTTAGTATAGGGTAGGGATTTTTATTATTTTGCGGGGCTTTTTTATTTTATTAGGGGGATTAGATTAGGTGTAATTAGTTTTAAAAACTTGTAATTATTTTATTATTTTCTGTAATTTAGTGGGGGGGGTTTCGTACTAGATAATTTAATTTAATTGTATTTAATTGTAGTTCATTTAGGTAATTAATTTAATTATAGTGTAGTGTTATGTGTAATTGTAACTTAGGTTAGGTTTTATTTTACAGGTAACTTTGTATTTATTTTAGCTAGGTAGTTATTAAATAGTTAATAACTATTTAATAACTTTTGTACCTAGTTAAAATAAATACAAAGTTGCCTGTAAAATTAAACTAAACCCTGAGATAGCTACAATGTAACTATTAGTTATATTGTAGCTAGCTTAGGGTTTATTTTACAGATAAGTATTTAGTTTTAAATAGGAATAATTTAGTTAATAATAGTAATTTTATTTAGATTTATTTAAATTATATTTACGTTAGGGGGTGTTAGGGTTAGATTTAGGTTTAGGGGTTAATACACATAATATATATTGGGGCAGCAGATTAGGGGTTAATAAATTTAACTAGTGTTTGCGAGGTGGGAGTATGGCGGTTTAGGGGTTAATATATTTATTATAGTGGTGCGATGTCCGGTTTGGCAGATTAGGGGTTAAAAATGATATTTTAGTGTTTGCGATGTGGGGGGGGGCTCGGTTTAGGGGTTAATAGGTAGTTTATGGGTGTTAGTGTACTTTTTAGCACTTTAGTTAAGAGTTTTATACTACGGCCTTAGCCCATAAAACTCTTAACTACTGACTTTAAAATGCGGTACCAGGCTTGACCGGAGAGGGTGTACCGCTCACTTTTAGGATGACTCGTAATACTGGCCTTAGGTAAATCCCATTAAAAAAATAGGATACGCAATTGACGTAAGTGGATTTGCGGTATTTTCGAGCCGCGCCAAAAAAAGTGAGCGGTACACCTGTACCTGCAAGACTCCTAATACCAGCGGGTGTTAAAAAGCAGCGTTGGGACCTCTCAACGCTGCTTTTTAAGGCTAACGCAAGACTTGTAATCTAGGCGATAGGTTTTCCCAGTCAGAGTGCAGAAAATCAAAATGCTCCAGAATTACCATTATTTAGGTAGGTAGCTTCATCTAACAGAATAGAATATCACTGGTAAGGAATCTAAACCCATAAATCAGAGACAAACTCTAATATGGAATCTATACCTTTGTTTGAAAGTTCCACTGCTTACAACTGTTAAAATCTATCACAGATTGCTTCAGAAACAGAATTCAGTTTGATACTGAAAAATTCTACACTGATACACTGTGAAAAGTATCAGATGAGAACTTAGAAATGACTAAAGAAAAAAATAGCTTTAGAGACAGAAAACAATTTGTGGCAGACAGCTCTGAGACTTTGGCTGAATATAGGACGGGTGTCAATTAAAGGTAAAACCACTTTTAACTGTTTTTCCCTACCATCTATTTATCAGCCATATACATATGCACACTTTGGGGCCTACTTATCAAGCCGTCAACTGTGCTGCATTCACCGGCACCAATACCCTCACCTAACATCGCCGCAGCGGACCTGAATACGCTCTCCATATTAAACAAAAAAGCTGTCAAAAAGCTGTGCACAAAGTATGGGGCGATGAGCAGCAGACTGTTGTTAACTAACAGTCATCGATCTCACTGCTCCTGCTTTTTCCCAGTTTTATTTGTATACTGTCACTAAACACCCACACTATAGTAAACTGTTTAACCCCAATCCCGCCACTACCGGACCCCGCTGCAACTAAATAAAGTTATTAACCCCTAATCCGCCGCTCCCGGAGCCCACCGCCACTCTAATAAGAAGATGGAGCCGCTCCGCGCCGGATGGATGAAGATAGAAGATGCCGAATGGATGAAGATAGAAGATGCCGTCTGGATGAAGACTTCTGCGGGCTTGGATGAAAACTTCGGCTGCTTCATTGAGGACTTCTCCTGGCTTCTTGGAGGATGGATGTCGGATCTTCAAACCTGTAAGTAAATCTTCTGGGGTTAGTGTTAGGACTTTTTAAGGGTTTATTGGGTGGGTTTTAGTTTTAGATTAGGACTTGGGCTGCAATAGAGCTAAATGCCCTTTTAAGGGCAATGCCCATCCAAATGCCCTTTTCAGGGCAATGGGGAGCTTAGGTTTTTTTAGTTAGCTTTTTATTTGGGGGTTGGTTGTGTGGGTGGTGGGTTTTACTGTTGGGGGGTTGTTTGTATTTTTTTTACAGGTAAAAGAGGTGATTACTTTGGGGCAATGCCCCGCAAAAGGCCCTTTTTTTTTATTTGGGGGGGGGGGGGCGCTTTTTATTTTCATAGGGCCCTTAGATTAGGTGTAATTAGTTTAAAGCTTTGATAATTTCTTTTTTATTTTTTGTAACTTAGGCCTAGATTTAGAGTTTGGCGGTAGCCGTGAAAACCAGCGTTAGAGGCTCCTAACGCTGGTTTTAGGCTACCGCCGGTATTTGGAGTCACTCAAAATAGGGTCTAATTCTCACTTTCCAGCCGCGACTTTTCCATACCGCAGATCCCCTTACGTAAATTGCGTATCCTATCTTTTCAATGGGATTTTTATAACTCCGGTATTTAGAGTCGTGTCTGAAGTGAGCGTTAGACATCTAACGACAAAACTCCAGCCGGAGGAAAAAAGTCAGTAGTTAAGAGCTTTCTGGGCTAACGCCGGTTTATAAAGCTCTTAACTACTGTACTCTAAAGTACACTAACACCCATAAACTACCTATGTACCCCTAAACCGAGGTCCCCCCACATCGCCGACACTCGAAAAAAAATTTTTAACCCCTAATCTGCCGACCGCCACCTACGTTATCCTTATGTACCCCTAATCTGCTGCCCCTAACACCGCCGACCCCTGTATTATATTTATTAACCCCTAATCTGCCCCCCTCAACGTCGCCTCCACCTGCCTACACTTATTAACCCCTAATCTGCCGACCGCAAAGCGCCGCCACCTACGTTATCCTTATGTACCTCTAATCTGCTGCCCCTAACACCGCCGACCCCTATATTATATTTATTAACCCCTAATCTGCCCCCCACAACGTCGCCTCCACCTGCCTACACTTATTAACCCCTAATCTGCCGACCGGACCTGAGCGCTACTATAATAAAGTTATTAACCCCTAATCCGCCTCACTAACCCTATCATAAATAGTATTAACCCCTAATCTGCCCTCCCTAACATCGCCGACACCTAACTTCAATTATTAACCCCTAATCTGCCGACCGAATCTCGCCGCTATTCTAATAAATGTATTAACCCCTAAAGCTAAGTCTAACCCTAATACTAACACCCCCCTAAGTTAAATATAATTTAAATCTAACGAAATTAATTAACTCTTATTAAATAAATTATTCCAATTTAAAGCTAAATACTTACCTGTAAAATAAATCCTAATATAGCTACAATATAAATTATAATTATATTATAGCTATTTTAGGATTTATATTTATTTTACAGGTAACTTTGTATTTATTTTAACCAGGTACAATAGCTATTAAATAGTTAAGAACTATTTAATAGCTAAAATAGTTAAAATAATTACAAATTTACCTGTAAAAGAAATCCTAACCTAAGTTACAAATAAACCTAACACTAGACTATCAATAAATTAATTAAATAAACTACCTACAATTACCTACAATTAACCTAACACTACACTATCAATAAATTAATTAAATATAATTGCTACAAATAAATACAATTAAATAAACTAGCTAAAGTACAAAAAATAAAAATGAACTAAGTTACAAAAAATAAAAAAATATTTACAAACATAAGAAAAATATTACAACAATTTTAAACTAATTACACCTACTCTAAGCCCCCTAATAAAATAACAAAGCCCCCCAAAATAAAAAAATGCCCTACCCTATTCTAAATTACTAAAGTTCAAAGCTCTTTTACCTTACCAGCCCTGAACAGGGCCCTTTGCGGGGCATGCCCCAAGAAATACAGCTCTTTTGCCTGTAAAAAAAATACAATACCCAAGCCCCCCAACATTACAACCCACCACCCACATACCCCTAATCTAACCCAAACCCCCCTTAAATAAACCTAACACTAAGCCCCTGAAGATCATCCTACCTTGTCTTCACCATACCAGGTTCACCGATCGGTCCAGAAGAGCTCCTCCGATGTCCTGATCCAAGCCCAAGCGGGGTGCTGAAGAGGTCCATGATCCGGCTGAAGTCTTCATCCAAGCGGGCCAGAAGAGGTCTTCCATCCGATTGAAGTCTTCATCCAAGCGGCATCCATCCGGAGCGAAGCGGCAGCATCCTGAAGACCTCCACCGCGGAACATCCATCCTGGCCGACGACTGAACGACGAATGACGGTTCCTTTAAATGACGTCATCCAAGATGGCGTCCCTCGAATTCCGATTGGCTGATAGGATTCTATCAGCCAATCGGAATTAAGGTAGGAATATTCTGATTGGCTGATGGAATCAGCCAATCAGAATCAAGTTCAATCCGATTGGCTGATCCGATCAGCCAATCAGATTGAGCTCGCATTCTATTGGGTGGTGGGTTGTAATGTTGGGGGGCTTGGGTATTGTATTTTTTTTACAGGCAAAAGAGCTGTATTTCTTGGGGCATGCCCCGCAAAGGGCCCTGTTCAGGGCTGGTAAGGTAAAAGAGCTTTGAACTTTAGTAATTTAGAATAGGGTAGGGCATTTTTTTATTTTGGGGGGCTTTGTTATTTTATTAGGGGGCTTAGAGTAGGTGTAATTAGTTTAAAATTGTTGTAATATTTTTCTTATGTTTGTAAATATTTTTTTATTTTTTGTAACTTAGTTCTTTTTTATTTTTTGTACTTTAGCTAGTTTATTTAATTGTATTTATTTGTAGCAATTGTATTTAATTAATTTATTGATAGTGTAGTGTTAGGTTAATTGTAGGTAATTGTAGGTAGTTTATTTAATTAATTTATTGATAGTCTAGTGTTAGGTTTATTTGTAACTTAGGTTAGGATTTCTTTTACAGGTAAATTTGTAATTATTTTAACTATTTTAGCTATTAAATAGTTCTTAACTATTTAATAGCTATTGTACCTGGTTAAAATAAATACAAAGTTACCTGTAAAATAAATATAAATCCTAAAATAGCTATAATATAATTATAATTTATATTGTAGCTATATTAGGATTTATTTTACAGGTAAGTATTTAGCTTTAAATAGGAATAATTTATTTAATAAGAGTTAATTAATTTCGTTAGATTTAAATTATATTTAACTTAGGGGGGTGTTAGTATTAGGGTTAGACTTAGCTTTAGGGGTTAATACATTTATTAGAATAGCGGCGAGATTCGGTCGGCAGATTAGGGGTTAATAATTGAAGTTAGGTGTCGGCGATGTTAGGGAGGGCAGATTAGGGGTTAATACTATTTATGATAGGGTTAGTGAGGCGGATTAGGGGTTAATAACTTTATTATAGTAGTGCTCAGGTCCGGTCGGCAGATTAGGGGTTAATAAGTGTAGGCAGGTGGAGGCGACGTTGTGGGGGGCAGATTAGGGGTTAATAAATATAATATAGGGGTCGGCGATGTTAGGGCAGCAGATTAGGGGTACATAGGGATAATGTAAGTAGCGGCGGTTTACGGAGCGGCAGATTAGGGGTTTATAATAATATGCAGGGGTCAGCGATAGCGGGGGCGGAAGATTAGAGGTTAATAGGTGTAAGGTTAGGGATGTTTAGACTCGGGGTACATGTTAGAGTGTTAAATGCAGACGTAGGAAGGGTTACCGCATAGCAAACAATGGGGCTGCGTTAGGAGCTGAACGTGGCTTTTTTGCAGGTGTTTGGGGTTTTTTCAGCTCAAACAGCCCCATTGTTTCCTATGGGGGAATCGTGCACGAGCACGTTTTTGAGGCTGGCAGCGTCCGTAAGCAACTCTGGTATCGAGAGTTGAAGCTGCGTTAAAAATGCTCTACGCTCCTTTTTTGGAGCCTAACGCAGCCTTTATGTGGACTCTCGATACCAGAGTTATTTTTATGGTGCGGCCAGAAAAAAGCCGGCGTTAGTTTTTCAGGTCGTTACCGACAAAACTCCAAATCTAGGCCTAAGTGTTTATTTTTTTGTATAACTTAGTGTTTGTTATTTTTAGTAACTTATTTTTTTGTAACTTTGTAATTTTTTTAGTGTAGATTTAAATTATTTGAGTAGGGTTAGATGTTTAAATATATAATATATTTAATTTAATTTGTAGTTTTATGTAATTTTAGTATAAAAGTTAGGTTCATTTTTATTTTAATATAGTTTAATGTAATTTTAGTTTAAAAGTTAGGTTGGATTAATCATTAATTTAATATAGTTTAATGTAATTTTATTATAATAGTTAGAATAGGTTAATTAGTAGTTTAATATAGTTTAATTTAAATCTAAAGGTAAGTTTAAATGTATTATAAGATAGGGATGAGTTAATATTTAATGTAAGGTTAGTGGGTTGTTAGGTTTAGGGGTTAATAGTTTAATTTAGTTTAGTTTGGCGATGTGGGGGGCTGGCAGTTTAGGGGTTAATAGGTTTAGTAAGTGCTAGTGATGTGGGAGGCCAGGGGTGTAAGGGTTAATAACTTTATTTAGTTGCAGTGGGCTCCGGGAGCGGCGGGATAGGGGGTTAATAACTTTTATTTAGGTGGCGTGGTGTCGGGCAGCAGATTAAGGGTTAATAAGTATAATGTAGGTGGCGGCGGTGTCGGGACGGCAGATTAGGGGTTAATAAGTATAATGTAGATGGCGGCAGTGGCGGGGCGGCAGATTAGGGGTTAATAAGTATAATGTAGGTGTCGGCGGTGTCGGGCGGCAGATTAGGGGTTAATAAGTATAATGTAGGTGGCGGCAGTGGCGGGGCGGCAGATTAGGGGTGTTTAGACTCGGGGGTTATGTTAGGGTGTTAGGTGTAAACGTTACTTTTTTATACCATAGAAATCAATAGGATATCGGGCAGCAGCGAACATAAGCTTTCAGACTCCTATTGATTCCTATGGCATCCGTCGCCTTTTTTTGCCGGTCTGTAGCCTTTGATAAATAATGCTGCGGAATTCCAGCATATTTGCGGTTGACGGCTTGATAAATAGGCCCCTTTGACAGCACGTAATAGCAGTTATTAAGCTATTGGTGATTTGGTTTGATTGCGGTTTCTTCCCTACACTTCTAGCTAACTTTATTCTAAAATAACATTTAGAGTACAATATTGGCTGCTCTCTCAGCGGTTGAGATGGCACAGCCAAGATTTCATATCAAACTCTAGCAAAGAATCTCTATAGTGTGGAAACCTCTCCCTTCCCTAGACTATATTCTTATTTTCTGACCATTACTATAATCCCATCAGTGCTTTCATAGGGCATTGATAACCACAATCCCAAGTACACCTACGATTCCTATATGGGACTGCAAACGCATTCTAATACTACTCTCCAACTGTTTTGTGCCCTCATATGACATGGCTCCCCAGCTAATCCTCTCTCTATAGTCTCCTAAATCATATGCATATTGCCTAATATTAAAAACTTAATTTATGCTTACCTGATAAATTTATTTCTCTTGTAGTGTATCCAGTCCACGGATCATCCATTACTTGTGGGACATTCTCCTTCCCAACAGGAAGTTGCAAGAGGATCACCCACAGCAGAGCTGCTATATAGCTCCTCCCCTAACTGTCATATCCAGTAATTCGACCGAAAACAAACAGAGAAAGGAGAAACCATAGGGTGCAGTGGTGACTGTAGTTTAATTAAAATTTAGACCTGCCTTAAAAGGACAGGGCGGGCCGTGGACTGGATACACTACAAGAGAAATACATTTATCAGGTAAGCATAAATTAAGTTTTCTCTTGTTAAGTGTATCCAGTCCACGGATCATCCATTACTTGTGGGATACCAATACCAAAGCTAAAGTACACGGATGATGGGAGGGACAAGGCAGGATTAAGCGGAAGGAACCACTGCCTGAAGAACCTTTCTCCCAAACACAGCCTCCGAAGAAGCAAAAGTATCAAATTTGTAAAATTTTGAAAAAGTGTGAAGCAAAGACCAAGTCGCAGCCTTGCAAATCTGTTCAACAGAGGCCTCATTTTTGAAGGCCCAGGTGGAAGCCACAGCTCTAGTAGAATGAGCCGTAATCCTTTCAGGGGGCTGCTGTCCAGCAGTCTCATAGGCTAGGCTTATTACGCTCGGAAGCCAAAAGGAAAGAGAGGTTGCCGAAGCTTTTTGACCTCTCCTCTGTCCAGAGTAAACAACAAACAGGAAAGATGTTTGACGAAAATCCTTAGTAGCTTGTAAGTAAAACTTCAAGGCACGGACTACGTCCAGATTATGTAAAAGACGTTCCTTCTTTGAAGAAGGATTAGGGCACAACGATGGAAGAACAATCTCTTGATTGATATTCTTGTTAGAAACCACCTTAGGTAAAAACCCAGGTTTGGTACACAGAACTACCTTATCTGCATGAAAAATCAGATAGGGAGAATCACATTGTAAGGCAGATAGCTCAGAGACTCTCCGAGCCGAGGAAATAGCCATCAAAAACAGAACTTTCCAAGATAAAAGTTTAATATCAATGGAATGAAGGGGATCAAACGGAACTCCTTGAAGAACCTTAAGAACCAAGTTTAAGCTCCACGGGGGAGCAACAGGTTTAAACACAGGCTTAAATCTAACCAAAGCCTGGCAAAATGCCTGGACGTCTGGAACCTCTGCCAGACGCTTGTGCAAAAGAATAGACAGAGCAGAAATCTGTCCCTTTAAGGAACTAGCTGATAATTCTTTGTCCAAGCCCTCTTGGAGAAAGGACAATATTCTAGGAATCCTAACTTTACTCCATGAGTAAGTCTTGGATTCACACCAATAAAGATATTTACTCCATATCTTGTGGTAGATTTTCCTGGTAACAGGCTTTCGTGCCTGTATTAAAGTATCAATGACTGACTCGGAGAAGCCACGCTTTGATAGAATCAAGCGTTCAATCTCCATGCAGTCAGTCTTAGAGAAATTAGATTTGGATGATTGAAAGGACCTTGTATCAGAAGGTCCTGTCTTAGAGGCAGAGTCCATGGTGGAAAGGATGACATGTCCACTAGGTCTGCATACCAAGTCCTGCGTGGCCACGCAGGTGCTATCAGAATCACTGATGCTCTCTCCTGTTTGATTTTGGCAATCAGTCGAGGGAGCAGAGGAAACGGTGGAAACACATAAGCCAGGTTGAAGAACCAAGGCGCTGCTAGCGCATCTATCAGCGTCGCTTCTGGGTCCCTGGACCTGGATCCGTAACAAGGAAGCTTGGCGTTCTGGCGAGACGCCATGAGATCCAACTCTGGTTTGCCATAACGATGAATCAACTGAGCAAACACCTCCGGATGGAGTTCCCACTCCCCCGGATGGAAAGTCTGACGACTTAGAAAATCCGCCTCCCAGTTCTCCACGCCTGGGATATGGATTGCTGACAGGTGGCAAGAGTGGTACTCTGTCCAGCGAATTATTTTTGAGACTTCTAACATCGCTAGGGAACTCCTGGTTCCCCCTTGATGGTTGATGTAAGCCACAGTCGTGATGTTGTCCGACTGAAATCTGATGAACCTCAGTGTTGCTAACTGAGGCCAAGCCAGAAGAGCATTGAATATCGCTCTTAACTCCAGAATATTTATTGGAAGGAGTTTCTCCTCCTGAGTCCACGATCCCTGTGCCTTCAGGGAATTCCAGACTGCACCCCAACCTAGAAGGCTGGCATCTGTTGTTACAATTGTCCAATCTGGCCTGCGAAAGGTCATACCCTTGGACAGGTGTACCCGAGACAACCACCAGAGAAGAGAATCTCTGGTCTCTTGATCCAGATTTAGCAGAGGGGACAAATCTGTGTAATCCCCATTCCACTGACTCAGCATGCATAATTGCAGCGGTCTGAGATGAAGGCGCGCAAATGGCACTATGTACATTGCCGCTACCATTAAGCCGATTACCTCCATACACTGAGCTACCGAAGGGCGCGGAATGGAGTGAAGAACACGGCAAGCATTTAGAAGTTTTGATAACCTGGACTCCGTCAGGTAAATTTTCATTTCTACAGAATCTATAAGAGTCCCTAAGAAGGAGACTCTTGTGAGTGGAGACTCTTGTGAGTGCAACCTCAGAAATGCCAGAACTATCTCTGTATGAGACTTGGCAACTTGAAAGCTTGACGCCTGTATCAGGATGTCATCTAGATACGGAGCCACCGCTATGCCTTGCGGTCTTAGAACCCCCAGAAGTGAGCCCAGAACCTTTGTAAAGATTCTCGGGGCTGTAGCCAACCCGAAGGGAAGAGCTAAAAATTGGTAATGCCTGTCTAGAAAGGCAAACCTTAGAAACCGATGATGATCTTTGTGAATCGGTATGTGAAGGTAGGCATCCTTTAAGTCCACTGTGGTCATGTACTGACCTTCTTGGATCATGGGTAGGATGGTCCGAATAGTTTCCATTTTGAAAGATGGAACTCTGAGGAATTTGTTTAAGATCTTTAGATCCAAAATTGGTCTGAAGGTTCCCTCTTTTTTGGGAACCACAAACAGATTTGAATAAAAACCCTGTCCTTGTTCCGTTCGCGGAACTGGATGGATCACTCCCATAACTAGGAGGTCTTGCACACAGAGTAGGAATGCCTCTTTCTTTATCTGATTTGCAGATAGCCTTGAAAGATGAAATCTCCCTTGTGGAGGGGAAGCTTTGAAGTCCAGAAGATATCCCTGAGATATGATCTCCAACGCCCAGGGATCCTGAACATCTCTTGCCCACGCCTGGGCGAAGAGAGAAAGTCTGCCCCCTACTAGATCCATCGCCGGATAGGGGGCCGTTCCTTCATGCTGTCTTAGAGGCAGCAGCAGGCTTTCTGGCCTGCTTGCCTTTGTTCCAGGACTGGTTAGGTTTCCAGGCCTGCTTAGATTGAGCAAAAGTTCCCTCTTGTTTTGAAGCGGAGGAAGTTGATGCTGCACCTGCCTTGAAATTTCGAAAGGCACGAAAATTAGACTGTTTGGCCTTTGCTTTGGCCCTGTCCTGAGGAAGGGTGTGCGCCTTACCTCCAGTAATGTCAGCAATAATTTCCTTCAAACCAGGCCCGAATAAGGTCTGCCCCTTGAAAGGAATGTTGAGTAATTTAGACTTCGAAGTCACGTCAGCTGACTAGGATTTAAGCCATAGCGCCCTACGCGCTTGGATGGCGAATCCGGAATTCTTAGCCGTTAGTTTAGTCAAATGAACAATGGCATCAGAAACAAATGAGTTAGCTAGCTTAAGTGTTCTAAGCTTGTCAATAATTTCAGTCAATGGAGCTGTATGGATGGCCTCTTCCAGGGCCTCAAACCAGAATGCCGCCGCGGCCGTGACAGGCGCAATGCATGCAAGGGGCTGTAAAATAAAACCTTGTTGAATAAACATTTTCTTAAGGTAACTCTCCAATTTTTTATCCATTGGATCTGAAAAAGCACAACTGTACTCAACCGGGATAGTAGTACGCTTTGCTAAAGTAGAAACTGCTCCCTCCACCTTAGGGACCGTCTGCCATAAGTCCCGTGTAGTGGCGTCTATTGGAAACATTTTTCTAAATATAGGAGGTGGGGAAAAAGGCACCCCCGGTCTATCCCACTCCTTGCTAATAATTTCTGTAAGCCTTTTAGGTATAGGAAAAACATCAGTACACACCGGTACCGCATAGTATTTATCCAGCCTACACAATTTCTCTAGTACTGCAACTGTGTTACAGTCATTCAGAGCAGCTAATACCTCCCCAAGCAACACACGGAGGTTCTCAAGCTTAAATTTAAAATTAGAAATCTCTGAATCAGGTTTCCTCGAATCAGAGATGTCACCCACAGACTGAAGCTCTCCGTCCTCATGATCTGCATATTGTGACGCAGTATCAGACATGGCCCTTACAGCATCTGCGCGCTCTGTATTTCTCCTAACCCCAGAGCAATCGCGCTTGCCTCTTAATTCAGGAAACCTGGATAATACCTCTGACAGGGTATTATTCATGATTGCAGCCATGTCCTGCAAGGTAATCGCTATGGGCGTCCCTGATGTAATTGGCGCCATATTAGCGTGCATCCCCTGAGCGGGAGGTGAAGGGTCTGACACGCGGGGAGAATTAGTCGGCATAACTTCCCCCTCGTCAGAATCTTCTGGTGATATTTCTTTTATAGTTAAAGACTGCTCTTTACTGTTTAAGGTGAAATCAATACATTTAGTACACATTCTCCTATGGGGCTCCACCATGGCTTTCAAACATAATGAAAAAGTAGTTTCCTCTGTGTCAGACATGTTTAAACAGACTAGCAATGAGACTAGCAAGCTTGGAAAACACTTTAAACAAGTTTACAAGCAATATAAAAAACGTTACTGCACCTTTAAGAAACACAAATTTTGTCAAAATTTGAAATAACAGTGAAAAAAGGCAGTTACACTAACAAAATGTTTACAGTGTATGTAACAAGTTAGCAGAGCATTGCACCCACTTGCAAAGTGGATGATTAACCCCTTAATACCAAAAACTGAATAATAAAAGACAAAAACGTTTTTTTTTTTTTTGTTTTTTTTTTTTGTTTGTTTGTTTTTTCAAACAGTCACAACAACTGCCACAGCTCTACTGTGGCTTTTTACCTCCCTCAAAAACGACTTTGAAGCCTTTTGAGCCCTCCAGAGATGTCCTGGATCATGCAGAGGGAAGCTGAATGTCTCTGTCAGTATTTTTATCTGCACAGAAAAGCACTAAAAAAGGCCCCTCCCACTCATATTACAACAGTGGAAAGCCTAAGGAAACTGTTACTAGGCAAAATTCAAGCCAGCCATGTGGAAAAAAACTAGGCCCCAATAAGTTTTATCACCAAATACATATAAAAACGATTAAACAGGGACTTCCGGTGGGCGGGCACGGCGAGAGGACGCAGGTTAGCTGAGCTCCGTGTCTCTATGCTCGCGGACCTGTGTTTTTTAGCCACCTAAAGTGCCAAAAAGCTGCAATCCTTGGCAGGACACTCAACGGACACCTGCCCGGACAAGACATAGTGAGGGGCGCCTTCGATCCGCTCCCCCGCCGGCAGCCGTACAAAAAAATAGCTGAAGCACGATCGCGGCGGCGATCAGAGAGGCCAGACCTCCCGTACCATCGAAAGGGAGTAGGTGAGAAGCCGAACAGGCTGGGGCTTTACAGAGGAGGGCTAAATTCCAGTCTCTTGGAAATCAGAAACGGACAAGGTAATCTGCCCCAATACCCAGAGAACTATGCATTAAACTGACGGCGGCCATCTTGGGTATCGGCCCTACTATAACAGTGTTAAGAAACAGCATACACAGGAAAAATAGTGATCTGCATCGTATTTGGGGGCTCAATAGCCTTACTATCTCCCCTCTCCTCCCAAGCTTATTATATTACTTATGCCACCCGCTTGACAAAGAGAGAGAGTAATCATTTTACAGGGGAACCTGCCTATCACTGGGTGGCTACCAACACAGAGCCCAAGAAGGCTGTCAGCGCTACACAGATAGATCCCACGTGGAGGGGAGATGGACTTGTAGCACAGCAGTGTCCGACTTGCGGGTGAGGCGGACAACTAGGGAGCAGCCCACCTTAACATAAGACTGCCTACCAACAGCTCAATCGTTAATTCTACTTAGGGGACAACAATAGATATGGCACACTAAACCAGAGCCAATGTACCCCCCTCCCCAAGCACGAACCTCCAGAAACTGAAGAGAAACTAATTCTCCTAGTCCTATGGAAAAAGTTTAATCCTCCTACTAAATTACAACTACAGTAAAACCTTTGCTGTGAACTGCCTGTATGCAAAAATACTATACCCCATACAATAAAAAGACTGACAACATGGCAGGTAGACAGAAGCAAACGGAGAGACGCCAGAGAACCCAAACTGAGAACCAAGACCAGACTCAGTCACTGCTAGAAACATCCATTACCTCGACGCAAGACACACATCCTATTGTATCGCAATTGTCTGCGCTCTTCTTGCCTAAAATAGAACAATTGCAAACAGGAATGGACAGCCTGTCCACAGACCTCAGAGCCTTCTCCACACGCCTAACCGCTGTGGAACAGAAAACAGCAGAGGGAGAAGAAAGACACAGGGACACAACTTCCTCCATCACTACTCTCCAAAGACAAAACAAATTGCTGCAGGCCAAGGTAGAGGACTTGGAGAACCGTTCAAGACGGAACAATTTAAGAATAGTTGGAGTGCCAGAATCTGTCCCCTCGGGGGCCCTAATGAACTTTGTAGAGACTATTCTCCCAGGTATACTCAAACTCCCATCTACAAGTATACCTTGCATAGCAGAAAGAGCACACAGAGTGGGAGCTCCCCAGCAGGAAGGTGCACCTAGACAGATAATGGTGCGCTACCTAAATTTCAAAGATAAAACGCTAATACTCAGAGCGTACAGATAAAAGACACCTATTGATTTTGAAGAGAGGAAAATCTTTATCTTCCAGGACTATTCCGCAGATGTCTCAAAGAAAAGGAGAGAATTCACGCCTTATTGCAGAGACCTTATAGCTCAAGGTGAATCCATAGCACTTCTCTACCCAGCCAGATTGCGACTTCAAATGCCACAAGGCCCAAAGATATTTGACTCCCCAAAACACCTTCAGCTGTTCCTAGATCAAATCAAGAGGCGTGCAGATCGGCCAAGGCAGGCCCAGCAAGAAGAAGAAGAAGACACATGAAGTAGGAGAAAACCAAGCAAGATTTAGAATCATCAACTCAGGACTTTTTCACCTATCAGGACTAACTGGAGGGACATAATGCACAGAAATTGGTGCTACAAGCCGCATATATATCCTTTTCAATAATGGGGAGGGGGGGAGGGCTTTTGGGATTGTGTGAAGTTTGACAGTTGAATAGTTTACAAGTTTAGTTACTGTTTGAAATTTAAACAAATCAGGAATTGCTGATATCTATTGCCAACTGTAAACAGAAGGAAAATAATATATAACTTTGTATATATCTACTGTGCTAATTAATAATTTATAATTTAAAACTTATTGTTTACCTCTGCAGAGAGCTGATCAGCAGTAATGCTGCCTTAAAACATCTTGATAACCATACACGCTCTCCCCTGGGCAGCTGGCGGTAAGTAAGAAAGACAGACTTACTCTATTTTTCTCCTACCACACTCTTACATAACCACTGCACACACCCCTTCAAGTTTCCCCATGAAACTAGTTTCCTGGAACGTTGGGGGCATTACGTCCCCCATCAAAAGAAAAACCATTCTAAAATATTTGAGGAACCAACATGCAGACATAGCGATCTTGGAAGAAACCCACTTGACTAACGCAGAACATCAGAAACTAAGGCCTAGATTTAGAGTTCGGCGGTAGCCGTCAAAACCAGCGTTAGAGGCTCCTAACGCTGGTTTTGGGCGCCCGCTGGTATTTGGAGTCAGTGATTAAAGGGTCTAACGCTCACTTTTCAGCCGCGACTTTTCCATACCGCAGATCCCCCTACGCCATTTGCGTAGCCTATCTTTTCAATGGGATCTTTCTAACGCTGGTATTTAGAGTCGTTTCTGCAGTGAGCGTTAGAGCTCTAACGACAAGATTCCAGCCGCCTGAAAATAGCAGGAGTTAAGAGCTTTCTGGCTAACGCCGGTTTATAAAGCTCTTAACTACTGTACCCTAAAGTACACTAACACCCATAAACTACCTATGTACCCCTAAACCGAGGTCCCCCCACACCGCCGCCACTCGATTAAAATTTTTAACCCCTAATCTGCCGACCGCCACCTACGTTATACTTATGTACCCCTAATCTGCTGCCCCTAACACCGCCGACCCCTGTATTATATCTATTAACCCCTAACTTGCCCCCCACAACGTCGCCGCAAGCTACTTAAAATAATTAACCCCTAATCTTCCGACCGCAAATCGCCGCCACCTACGTTATCCCTATGTACCCCTAATCTGCTACCCCTAACATCGCCGACCCCTATGTTATATTTATTAACCCCTAATCTGCCCCCCACAACGTCGCCGACACCTACCTACACTTATTAACCCCTAATCTGCCGAGCGGACCTGAGCGCTACTATAATAAAGTTATTAAGCCCTAATCCGCCTCACTAACCCTATCATAAATAGTATTAACCCCTAATCTGCCCTCCCTAACATCGCCGACACCTACCTTCAATTATTAACCCCTAATCTGCCGACCGGAGCTCACCGCTATTCTAATAAATGTATTAACCCCTAAAGCTAAGTCTAACCCTAACACTAACACCCCCCTAAGTTAAATATAATTTTTATCTAACGAAATAAATTAACTCTTATTAAATAAATAATTCCTATTTAAAGCTAAATACTTACCTGTAAAATAAATCCTAATATAGCTACAATATAAATTATAATTATATTATACCTATTTTAGGATTAATATTTATTTTACAGGCAACTTTGTAATTATTTTAACCAGGTACAATAGCTATTAAATAGTTAAGAACTATTTAATAGTTACCTAGTTAAAATAATTACAAATTTACCTGTAAAATAAATCCTAACCTAAGATATAATTAAACCTAACACTACCCTATCAATAAAATAATTAAATAAACTACCTACAATTACCTACAATTAACCTAACACTACACTATCAATAAATTAATTAAACACAATTGCTACAAATAAATAACATTAAATAAACTATCTAAAGTACAAAAAATAAAAAAGAACTAAGTTACAGAAAATAATAAAATATTTACAAACATAAGAAAAATATTACAACAATTTTAAACTAATTACACCTACTCTAAGCCCCCTCATAAAATAACAAAGCCCCCCAAAATAAAAAATTCCCTACCCTATTCTAAAATACAAATATTACAAGCTCTTTTACCTTACCAGCCCTGAACAGGGCCCTTTGCGGGGCATGCCCCAAGAATTTCAGCTCTTTTGCCTGTAAAAAAAAACATACAATACCCCCCCCCAACATTACAACCCACCACCCACATACCCCTAATCTAACCCAAACCCCCCTTAAATTAACCTAACACTACCCCCCTGATGATCTTCCTACCTTGTCTTCACCATGCCAGGTTCACCGATCCGTCCTGGCTCCAAGATCTTCATCCAACCCAAGTGGGGGCTAGACATCCACTGAAGAAGTCCAGAAGAGGGTCCAAAGTCTTCCTCCTATCCGGCAAGAAGAGGACATCCGGACCGGCAAACATCTTCTCCAAGCGGCATCTTCTATCTTCTTCCATCCGATGACGACCGGCTCCATCTTGAAGACCTCCAGCGCGGATCCATCCTCTTCTTCCGACGACTAGACGACGAATGACGGTTCCTTTAAGGGACGTCATCCAAGATGGCGTCCCTCGAATTCCGATTGGCTGATAGGATTCTATCAGCCAATCGGAATTAAGGTAGGAATTTTCTGATTGGCTGATGGAATCAGCCAATCAGAATATAGTTCAATCCGATTGGCTGATCCAATCAGCCAATCAGATTGAGCTCGCATTCTATTGGCTGATCGGAACAGCCAATAGAATGCGAGCTCAATCTGATTGGCTGATTGGATCAGCCAATCGGATTGAACTATATTCTGATTGGCTGATTCCATCAGCCAATCAGAAAATTCCTACCTTAATTCCGATTGGCTGATAGAATCCTATCAGCCAATCGGAATTCGAGGGACGCCATCTTGGATGACGTCCCTTAAAGGAACCGTCATTCGTCGTCTAGTCGTCGGAAGAAGAGGATGGATCCGCGCTGGAGGTCTTCAAGATGGAGCCGGTCGTCATCGGATGGAAGAAGATAGAAG
This sequence comes from Bombina bombina, assembly GCF_027579735.1. NCBI lineage: Eukaryota > Metazoa > Chordata > Amphibia > Anura > Bombinatoridae > Bombina > Bombina bombina. The sequence goes on from NC_069499.1 coordinate 1,217,384,374, forward strand.
ATGCCGCTTGGAGAAGATGTTTGCCGGTCCGGATGTCCTCTTCTTGCCGGATAGGAGGAAGACTTTGGACCCTCTTCTGGACTTCTTCAGTGGATGTCTAGCCCCCACTTGGGTTGGATGAAGATCTTGGAGCCAGGACGGATCGGTGAACCTGGCATGGTGAAGACAAGGTAGGAAGATCATCAGGGGGGTAGTGTTAGGTTAATTTAAGGGGGGTTTGGGTTAGATTAGGGGTATGTGGGTGGTGGGTTGTAATGTTGGGGGGGGGTATTGTATGTTTTTTTTTACAGGCAAAAGAGCTGAAATTCTTGGGGCATGCCCCGCAAAGGGCCCTGTTCAGGGCTGGTAAGGTAAAAGAGCTTGTAATATTTGTATTTTAGAATAGGGTAGGGAATTTTTTATTTTGGGGGGCTTTGTTATTTTATTAGGGGGCTTAGAGTAGGTGTAATTAGTTTAAAATTGTTGTAATATTTTTCTTATGTTTGTAAATATTTTATTATTTTCTGTAACTTAGTTCTTTTTTATTTTTTGTACTTTAGATAGTTTATTTAATGTTATTTATTTGTAGCAATTGTGTTTAATTAATTTATTGATAGTGTAGTGTTAGGTTAATTGTAGGTAATTGTAGGTAGTTTATTTAATTATTTTATTGATAGGGTAGTGTTAGGTTTAATTATATCTTAGGTTAGGATTTATTTTACAGGTAAATTTGTAATTATTTTAACTAGGTAACTATTAAATAGTTCTTAACTATTTAATAGCTATTGTACCTGGTTAAAATAATTACAAAGTTGCCTGTAAAATAAATATTAATCCTAAAATAGGTATAATATAATTATAATTTATATTGTAGCTATATTAGGATTTATTTTACAGGTAAGTATTTAGCTTTAAATAGGAATTATTTATTTAATAAGAGTTAATTTATTTCGTTAGATAAAAATTATATTTAACTTAGGGGGGTGTTAGTGTTAGGGTTAGACTTAGCTTTAGGGGTTAATACATTTATTAGAATAGCGGTGAGCTCCGGTCGGCAGATTAGGGGTTAATAATTGAAGGTAGGTGTCGGCGATGTTAGGGAGGGCAGATTAGGGGTTAATACTATTTATGATAGGGTTAGTGAGGCGGATTAGGGCTTAATAACTTTATTATAGTAGCGCTCAGGTCCGCTCGGCAGATTAGGGGTTAATAAGTGTAGGCAGGTGTCGGCGACGTTGTGGGGGGCAGATTAGGGGTTAATAAATATAACATAGGGGTCGGCGATGTTAGGGGTAGCAGATTAGGGGTACATAGGGATAACGTAGGTGGCGGCGGTTTACGGAGCGGCAGATTAGGGGTTAAAAGTGTAATGCAGGGGACAGCGATAGCGGGGGCGGCAGATTAGGGGTTAATAAGTGTAAGGTTAGGGGTGTTTAGACTCGGGGTACATGTTAGAGTGTTAGGTGCAGACGTAGGAAGTGTTTCCCCATAGGAAACAATGGGGCTGCGTTAGGAGCTGAACGCTGCTTTTTTGCAGGTGTTAGGTTTTTTTTCAGCTCAAACAGCCCCATTGTTTCCTATGGGAGAATCGTGCACGAGCACGTTTTTGATGCCGGCCGCGTCCGTAAGCAACTCTGGTATCGAGAGTTGCATTTGCGGTAAAAATGCTCTACGCTCCTTTTTTGGAGCCTAACGCAGCATTTGTTTGAACTCTCGATACCAGAGTTAAATTTATGGTGCGGCCAGAAAAAAACCCGCGGAGCGTTAACAGCCCTTTTACCGCCGAACTCTAAATCTAGGCCTAAGACAGGGATGGGTGGGAGAAGTTATCCACACCACGTATGAAGGGAAAAGAGCCAGAGGAGTAGCTATCCTCTTTAGAAAAAATCTAGATTACACTATAGTTAAACAACTGACAGACCCCGAGGGTAGATACGTGTTAATAAAACTCAAACTCAATCATAAACACATTATCATAGGGGGAGTCTACGGCCCACACACTGATAAAAAGGACTTCTGGAGAAATTTCAGCACTGTCACAACAAAGTTTGCTGACTCCCCGATGATTCTAGGGGGAGACTATAATATAGCCCCTCAAACCCCAGCAGACAGATTCAGGGATCCAAACTCAGCAACAAGACATAACACAACCTATAGAAACGCAAGGAGAGATTCCCTGATCTTGTCCAAACTCAAGCACTCTTTAGCACTGACAGACATATGGCGAGATCAGCACCCAGAAGAAAAAAACTACACTTGCACCACCCCAGCCAAAGACACCCTTTCCAGAATAGATCTATTCCTAACAACACATACCTTGGGACAGCAGATCACCAACACTTCCATAGATCCTGCGACCATATCAGACCATGCCCCCATTAGCCTAAAAATCAATCTCACGCCAACTAGGGAGGGACCCCGTAGGTGGTTCTTTCCCACTTACTTATATGGGGACATAAATTTTAAGAGATTTCTAAAGGGAGAATGGAAAACTTACATGACTCTAAACTCCGAACACCGACATGACACCCTACTACTCTGGGAGGCAGGAAAAGCGGTGATGAGGGGTCTTATATCCTCTTACACAATCAGAAGGTCCAAACGCCTGAAACAAAAGAGCGAGAACCTACTGAGAAGGGTGATCAGCGCTAGAAATAAATACTTACGAAACCCAAACCCGACGACGAAACGACACTACACTGAAGCAAAAACACTTAGGGACCTATCACTACACCAGAACACTGTCAGGGAGATGACAGCAACTCAAGCAAACTTTTACAGACACGGAGATAAGACAGGGAAGCTCCTAGCTAGACTCACGTGGAGGGGAGATGGACTTGTAGCACAGCAGTGTCCGACTTGCGGGTGAGGCGGACAACTAGGGAGCAGCCCACCTTAACATAAGACTGCCTACCAACAGCTCAATCGTTAATTCTACTTAGGGGACAACAATAGATATGGCACACTAAACCAGAGCCAATGTACCCCCCTCCCCAAGCACGAACCTCCAGAAACTGAAGAGAAACTAATTCTCCTAGTCCTATGGAAAAAGTTTAATCCTCCTACTAAATTACAACTACAGTAAAACCTTTGCTGTGAACTGCCTGTATGCAAAAATACTATACCCCATACAATAAAAAGACTGACAACATGGCAGGTAGACAGAAGCAAACGGAGAGACGCCAGAGAACCCAAACTGAGAACCAAGACCAGACTCAGTCACTGCTAGAAACATCCATTACCTCGACGCAAGACACACATCCTATTGTATCGCAATTGTCTGCGCTCTTCTTGCCTAAAATAGAACAATTGCAAACAGGAATGGACAGCCTGTCCACAGACCTCAGAGCCTTCTCCACACGCCTAACCGCTGTGGAACAGAAAACAGCAGAGGGAGAAGAAAGACACAGGGACACAACTTCCTCCATCACTACTCTCCAAAGACAAAACAAATTGCTGCAGGCCAAGGTAGAGGACTTGGAGAACCGTTCAAGACGGAATAATTTAAGAATAGTTGGAGTGCCAGAATCTGTCCCCTCGGGGGCCCTAATGAACTTTGTAGAGACTATTCTCCCAGGTATACTCAAACTCCCATCTACAAGTATACCTTGCATAGCAGAAAGAGCACACAGAGTGGGAGCTCCCCAGCAGGAAGGTGCACCTAGACAGATAATGGTGCGCTACCTAAATTTCAAAGATAAAACGCTAATACTCAGAGCGTACAGATAAAAGACACCTATTGATTTTGAAGAGAGGAAAATCTTTATCTTCCAGGACTATTCCGCAGATGTCTCAAAGAAAAGGAGAGAATTCACGCCTTATTGCAGAGACCTTATAGCTCAAGGTGAATCCATAGCACTTCTCTACCCAGCCAGATTGCGACTTCAAATGCCACAAGGCCCAAAGATATTTGACTCCCCAAAACACCTTCAGCTGTTCCTAGATCAAATCAAGAGGCGTGCAGATCGGCCAAGGCAGGCCCAGCAAGAAGAAGAAGAAGACATATGAAGTAGGAGAAAACCAAGCAAGATTTAGAATCATCAACTCAGGACTTTTTCACCTATCAGGACTAACTGGAGGGACATAATGCACAGAAATTGGTGCTACAAGCCGCATATATATCCTTTTCAATAATGGGGAGGGGGGGAGGGCTTTTGGGATTGTGTGAAGTTTGACAGTTGAATAGTTTACAAGTTTAGTTACTGTTTGAAATTTAAACAAATCAGGAATTGCTGATATCTATTGCCAACTGTAAACAGAAGGAAAATAATATATAACTTTGTATATATCTACTGTGCTAATTAATAATTTATAATTTAAAACTTATTGTTTACCTCTGCAGAGAGCTGATCAGCAGTAATGCTGCCTTAAAACATCTTGATAACCATACACGCTCTCCCCTGGGCAGCTGGCGGTAAGTAAGAAAGACAGACTTACTCTATTTTTCTCCTACCACACTCTTACATAACCACTGCACACACCCCTTCAAGTTTCCCCATGAAACTAGTTTCCTGGAACGTTGGGGGCATTACGTCCCCCATCAAAAGAAAAACCATTCTAAAATATTTGAGGAACCAACATGCAGACATAGCGATCTTGGAAGAAACCCACTTGACTAACGCAGAACATCAGAAACTAAGACAGGGATGGGTGGGAGAAGTTATCCACACCACGTATGAAGGGAAAAGAGCCAGAGGAGTAGCTATCCTCTTTAGAAAAAATCTAGATTACACTATAGTTAAACAACTGACAGACCCCGAGGGTAGATACGTGTTAATAAAACTCAAACTCAATCATAAACACATTATCATAGGGGGAGTCTACGGCCCACACACTGATAAAAAGGACTTCTGGAGAAATTTCAGCACTGTCACAACAAAGTTTGCTGACTCCCCGATGATTCTAGGGGGAGACTATAATATAGCCCCTCAAACCCCAGCAGACAGATTCAGGGATCCAAACTCAGCAACAAGACATAACACAACCTATAGAAACGCAAGGAGAGATTCCCTGATCTTGTCCAAACTCAAGCACTCTTTAGCACTGACAGACATATGGCGAGATCAGCACCCAGAAGAAAAAAACTACACTTGCACCACCCCAGCCAAAGACACCCTTTCCAGAATAGATCTATTCCTAACAACACATACCTTGGGACAGCAGATCACCAACACTTCCATAGATCCTGCGACCATATCAGACCATGCCCCCATTAGCCTAAAAATCAATCTCACGCCAACTAGGGAGGGACCCCGTAGGTGGTTCTTTCCCACTTACTTATATGGGGACATAAATTTTAAGAGATTTCTAAAGGGAGAATGGAAAACTTACATGACTCTAAACTCCGAACACCGACATGACACCCTACTACTCTGGGAGGCAGGAAAAGCGGTGATGAGGGGTCTTATATCCTCTTACACAATCAGAAGGTCCAAACGCCTGAAACAAAAGAGCGAGAACCTACTGAGAAGGGTGATCAGCGCTAGAAATAAATACTTACGAAACCCAAACCCGACGACGAAACGACACTACACTGAAGCAAAAACACTTAGGGACCTATCACTACACCAGAACACTGTCAGGGAGATGACAGCAACTCAAGCAAACTTTTACAGACACGGAGATAAGACAGGGAAGCTCCTAGCTAGACTCACTAAATTTGCTAAACCTAATAAGTATATAGGAGCCATCAAAGTAGGTAATGCTACTCACACTACCACACCGCAGATACAAACTGCCTTCATGAACTATTACAAAACCTTATATAAAGAGGAGGCAATAGACAGAACACAGAAAACATCCTTCTGGGACACCATACACAACCCTACCATCTCAGAAGGACATCTAACTCTCCTCAACGCACCCATCTCAGAGACAGAAATAGTGAAGACCATAAATACTCTGCCCCTTGACAAAACCCCAGGTCCGGATGGACTACCAGGGGAGTTCTACAAACTAGTGAAGGAGGAGGTGGTGGTAACACTCACCACTCTCTACAATAAAATCATGAAAGGTGAGGAAGGGATCTCTACCCGCTTCACAGAAGCTAACATCTGTGTAATTCCCAAGGAAGGCAGAGACAATTTACTTACCCAATCCTACCGCCCAATATCCCTGTTAAACCAGGATTATAAACTGCTAACCAAAATCCTGGCGGATAGACTCGCAATAGCCCTACCCACACTGATACACCGAGACCAGACGGGGTTTGTGAAGGGTAGATCCTCGGTATTAAACATTCGCAAGCTCCAATTTATACTGACACACTTCTGGAATCAGGCCGGAGAAGGTGGGGACACAGACATAGATGCCTGCGCCCTGCTTATAGACGCGGAGAAGGCCTTTGACATGGTCCTTTGGGATCATCTTTTTAACACCTTAGATAAATTCGGTATCAAGGGCCCTTTTGCATCCACAATCGAATCCCTATACGCGAATCCCCACGCCTCAGTTTTGATTAATGGCATTCCTTCACCTCCATTCCAACTGGGCAGGGGAACAAGACAGGGTTGCCCACTGTCACCCCTCCTTTTTGACATTGCCATCGAGCCCCTAGCCATCAAGATTAGGGCAGAGTCAGAGGGACTGTGGGTGGGTAAAGTCCAGTGCCATTTGTCTCTCTTTGCAGACGACATGATCCTATACCTACAAAATCCAAAAACAAACATCCCTCACGTCATGCAAATCATACACCAGTTTAGTCTGATCTCAGGCTACAAAATAAACGCTGACAAGTCGGAGCTAGTCTGGCTACTCCCGAGGGCACCCTGCGCTACTCTACCATACAACTTCAAACAAGTTACCCACTCCTTCAAATACCTGGGAGTCAAGCTATCCCACAACCCCGGAGAGTGGTACCATCTAAATTACCGCCCCCTGATAAAAGACCTCCAAGAGACATTGCTCAGATGGAGTAATCTGCCGGTAGCACTACCAGGTAGGATCGCCCTCGTCAAAATTATCATATTCCCGAAACTCTTGTACTTATTTCAGATGATACCTCACCACATCCATAAAGCAGACACACAAATATTAAACAAAGCGATGCTCTCTTTTATATGGGCAGGGAAGAAACATAAAATAAACTCTTCTAGACTGATGGCAGAGATCACTTCAGGGGGCTTAGCTGTCCCCAACCTCGATGCATACTGTGAGGCAGCCCAGGTTAAATATGTACTGGACTGGTTGACAGAAAAAGGACACTTCACACTGCCAGATCTTGAAAAGCAAGCTACGGCTCCATGGTCCCTGCAGGCGCTCCCACATATGACACCGTCACGCACACTCAAGTTAATTAGAAATTACCCACTAATATCCCAGCCCCTCTCCACTTGGTGGAGACTCTGTAAGAGATCCCGATTTGACCCTACCTATACAAAATACCTCCCTCTGAGAGGTAACCCAGGATTCCCCGCAGGGATTGATTCCCCAGTGTTCTCCACATGGGAAACTAGGGGGTTGACTGCTGTGTCCCAATTGATAAATGGGTTGGACATGAAGGTCAAGCCTTTTCAGGAACTGCAAACCCAATTTGACCTACCCCGCACACACCATTTCGCATACCTACAAGCAAGACACTACATCCAAGACTTACTAGGGCACACAGGACTTACTGACCAAAACTCAGACGTAAACAGACTGCTACATATGACAATGCAAGGTAACACGTCTATCTCCCCAACTTACAGACTGCATATGAAACCGACGAACGTAGCTACAATCACGCATATCAGTGACACATGGACACGCACCCTAGACACTGAAATTACACCAGACGTAATACAGCGCAGCATACAAAATACAAGAGGAGCAACTTTATCAGCGACTACTAGAGAATCACACACCAGACTGTTACAAGCAGCATACATACCACCCAAGACATTCAAAAAATGGAGGCCAGAAACAGAAGGTCACTGTAAGAAATGCAAAGCAGCAGATGCGGACCTGCCCCACTTGCTGTGGCATTGCCCTATGATACGGAAATTTTGGGGCATGACAGCATATTGGATAAAATCCACGTTCCACACTGAACTGATAGTTTCCCCCAGACTGATAGTATTCTTAGAGATCCCAGCCTCTACACCTAACCCCCTTAAAAAAATGATCACAAACATCATTTTACAAGCTAGGAAACTTATATTCCAAAATTGGTTGAGTCCAGGGACCCCTACACTATCACAACTCAAAACAAACATTCATAAACAGCTTACATATGAAGCAGCAGACACCCTAAGAGATGTACAGTTGAGAACCAGACCTTTTATGAAAAAATGGGAACCTTACATACACACTCTACAAACTACTGTGCAAACACAGCTTTTATTCCCCCTTAGAAACACTGAAATCCTATTAGAACAACACCTAAAAGGCAAATGGGGTTTTCTGTATGAGGAGAAACAAGAAAGATGAGTCAGTGGACATCTGCCCACACATTACGAAGTCTGCCTTCTTGCTACTGCCCAGGGGAGAACAAGACACCTAACTATGAGAGACGGTCAAGATCCCAACGGGATCAGTGTAGAGAGAGGATCAAATCCAGCTCTGATTGTTACTGTTATGATTATTATTATCCGTATCTAGTTATTATTGAACGCTGTACTATTGGGAGGAGTTGGGTGGGAGATGGGGGAGGGATGGGAGGAGACTGAGAGAAGGAAAAGGAAAAGAGGGATTTACCATGGACTATCGCTGCAAAAAGACCAACTCTTGGGACACAGTTTGTAAAATTTCCTTTTTGCTTTAAAAGAAAAACTCGGGACGTACCTGCTGAGAGACTGTATGTAAAAATATCACTCGCAACAATATAGACCCAGTTTTGCAATGTAAACATCTAATTGTAACATGTTTTTGTTTTCCAATGATCTGTGACCCATGAGAGAGACATCTCTACATGGTAACCCTTGTTATGATAAATAAAAGTTTAAAAAAAAACAAAACAAAAAAAACGATTAAACATGCCAGCAAACGTTTTATATTACATTTTTATAAGAGTATGTATCTCTATTAATAAGCCTGATACCAGTCGCTATAACTGCATTTAAGGCTTTACTTACATTAGTTCGGTATCAGCAGCATTTTCTAGCAAATTCCATCCCTAGAAAAATATTAACTGCACATACCTTATTGCAGGAAAACTCTCTCATTCCCTCTCTGAAGTTACCTCACTCCTCAGAATATGTGAGAACAGCAATGGATCTTAGTTACTTCTGCTAAGATCATAGAAAACGCAGGCAGATTCTTCTTCTAAATACTGCCTGAGATAAACAGTACACTCTGGCACCATTTAAAAATAACAAACTTTTGATTGAAGAATAAACTAAGTATAAAACACCACACTCCTCTTATGACCTCCATCTTGGTTGAGGCTTGCAAGAGAATGACTGGATATGACAGTTAGGGGAGGAGCTATATAGCAGCTCTGCTGTGGGTGATCCTCTTGCAACTTCCTGTTGGGAAGGAGAATATCCCACAAGTAATGGATGATCCGTGGACTGGATACACTTAACAAGAGAAATATTTACAGCTCAAAATACTATTTGTATTTGTTTCAATAACATTTGTATGCCGATGACACCCAAATCTACCTCTCTGCACCAGACCTACCTCCTTCCTTACTAACCCGTGTCACTAACTGTCTTTCTCATATCTCATCTTGGATGTCCTCTCATTACCTTAAATTGAAGGTAAATTTAGATGATAAAGTGCCTGGTTTTTAAAAATCTGATTAAAAAAGGGGCACTTTATTTCATAAAAATTTACATTTCACTTGTGTTGTGAAAATACTTACCCCGAATATCGCAAGCCTCTTCATACATCAGAAATGATAGATCGGTCATCCTCCAATCACGGCTCCCCCCAGTGTCTGATTCAAAGCCCTGATTGGAGAAAACCAGATTCCTCATTTTAGACCCGGGAAGAGGCTTTGCGACGGGCGGGGGAAGTGATGCAGCGGCTGTCAAGATTAAAAACATAATTTATGCTTACCTGATAAATGTATTTCTCTTGTAGTGTATCCAGTCCACGGATCATCCATTACTTATGGAATATATTCTCCTTCCCAACAGGAAGCTGCAAGAGTCCACCCACAGCAAAGCTGCTATATAGCTCCTCCCCTAACTGCCATATTCAGATATTCGACCGAAAACATGCAGAGAAAGGAAAAACCATAGGGTGCAGTGGTGACTGTAGTTCAAATGAAAAAATTACCTGCCTTAAAGTGACAGGGCGGGCCGTGGACTGGATACACTACAAGAGAAATAAATTTATCAGGTAAGCATAAATTATGTTTTCTCTTGTTAAGTGTATCCAGTCCACGGATCATCCATTACTTATGGAATACCAATACCAAAGCTAAAGTACACGGATGATGGGAGGGACAAGGCAGGTACTTAAACGGAAGTTACCACTGCCTGTAAAAAACCCTTTCTCCCAAAAATAGCCTCCGAAGAAGCAAGGTATCAAATTTGTTAAATTTGAAAAGTATGAAGCGCAGACCAAGACTCCGTCTTGTAAATCTGTTCAACAGAAGCCACATTTAAAAAAGGCCCAAGTGAAAACCACAGCTCTAGTAGAATGAGCTGTAATCCCTTCAGGAGGCTGCTGTCCAGCAGTCTCATAAGCTAAATGAATTATGCTTTTTAACCAAAAAGACAGAGAGGCTGCTGAAGTCTTTTGACCTCTCCTCTGTCCAGAATAGACAACAAACAAGGTGAACGTTTGATGAAAACTGTAGTAGCTTGTAAGTAAAACTTTAAAGCACAAACCACGTCCAATATTGTGTAATAGACGTTCCTTCTTTGAGGAAGGATTAGGATACAAGCATGGAAAAACTATCTCTTGAGTGATGTACTTGTTAGATACCACCTTAGGAAAAAACCCAGGTTGGTACGCAGGACTACCTTATCCGTACGAAGGACCAGATAAGGAGAATCACATTGTAACACAGATAACTTGGAGACTCTACGAGTCGAGGAATTAGCTACCCAAAAGGAACTTTCCAAGATAAAGATTGATATCTATGGAACAAAAAAGGTTCAAACAGAACTTCTTGAAGAACCTTAAGAATCAGGTTTAAGCTCCATGGCGGAGCAACAGTTTTAAACACAGGCTTGGATCTAACCAAAGCCTGACCAAATGCCTGAACGTCTAGAATACCTGCCAGACGCTTGTGCAAAAAAATAGACAGAGTAAAAATCTGTCCCCTTTTAAGGAATTAGCTGACAACCCTTTTCTCAAAAACATCTTGGAGAAAAGATAATATCCTGGGAATCCAGACTTTACTCCATGAGTAACCCTTGGATTCATAACAATCAGATATTTACACCATATCTATGTTCAATTTTCCTAGAGACAGGCTTTCATGTCTGTATTAAGGTATCAATGACTGACTCGGAGAAGCCATGCTTTGATAACATCAAGCGTTCAGTCTCCAGGCAGTCCATCTCAGATTGATTCTATTTAGATGGTTGAAAGGACCCTGAGGTAGAGGGACCTGTCTCTGAAGCAGAGACCGTGATGGAAAAGATGACATGTCCACCAGATCTGCATACCAGGTCCTGCGTGGCTACGCAGGCGCTGTCAAAAACACCAAAGCCCTCTCCTGCTTGGTCTTGACCTCCGGATGAAATCCCACTCCCCCGGAAGAAAAGTCTGACGACTTAGAAAATCCACCTCCCAGTTCTCAACACCTGGGATATGGATAGCTGATAGACAAGAGTGAGTCTCTGTCCAGTAAATTATTGTAAGACTTCTAACATCGCTAGGGAACTTCTGTTCGCCCTTGATGGCTGATGTAAGCCACAGTCGTGTATATTGTCCGACTGAGTATGATGTACCTCAGAGTTGCTAACTGAGGCCAAGTCTGAAGAGCATGGAATATCACTCCCAGTTCCAGAATATTTATTAGAAGGAGGGTCTCCTCCTAAGTCCACTATCCCTGAGCCTTCAGGGAGTTCCAGACTGCATCCCAACCTAAAAGGCTGGCATCTATTGTAACAATTGTCCCATCTGACCTGCGGAAGGTCATACCCTTGGACAGATGGACCCGACATAGTCACCAGAGAAGAGAATCTCTGGTCTCTTGGTCCAGGTTTAACAGGGGGACAAATCTGTGTAATCCCCGTTCCTCTGACTGAGCATGCATAGTTGCAGCGGTCTGAAATGTAGACGTGCAAACGGTACTATGTCCCTTGCCGCTACCATTAAGCCGATTTCATTCATGTACTGAGCCACCGAAGGGCGCGGATGGGATGAAAAAAAAAAACACGGCAGAAATTTAGAAACTTTGACAACCTGGACTCCGTCAGGTAAATTTTCATTTCTACAGAATCTATCAGAGTCCCTAGGAGGGAAACCCTTGAGATTGGGGATAGAGAACTCTTTCCTTCTTCACTTTCCACCCATGTGATCTCAGAAATGCCAGTACTACGTCCGTATGAGACTGGGCAATTTGGATGTTTGACGCCTGTATCAGGATGTCGTCTAAATAAGGGGCCACTTCTATGCCCCGCGGTCTAAGGACCGCCAAAGCGACCCCAGAACCTCCATAAATATTCTTGGGGCTGTAGATATCCCAAAGGAAAGAGCTACAAACTGGTAATGCCTGTCTAGAAAGGCAAACCTGAAAAACGATGGTGATCTTTATGCATCACAATGTGAGGATAAGCATCCTTCAAATCCATTGTAGTCCTCTATTGACTCTCCTGGATCATAGTTAAGATGGTACGAATAGTTTCCATCTTAAATGACGGAATTCTGAGGAATTTGTTTAAGATCTTTAGATCCAAAATAGGTCTGAAGGTTCCCTCTCCTTGGGAACCACAAACAGATTTGAGTAAAAACTCTGTCCCTGTTCCTCTCTTGGAACTGGATGGATCTCGTACACAATGTAAGAATGCCTCCTTCTTTATCTGGTTTGCAGATAATTGTGAAAGGCGAAATCTCCCCTTTTTTTGGGGGGGAATCTTTGAAATCCAGAAGATATCTCTGGGATATAAATTCCAATGCCTAGGGATCCTGGGCATCTCTTGCCCACGCCTGGGCAAAGAATGAAAGTCTGCCCCCTATAGGATCCGTTACCGGATAGGGGTCCGTTCCTTCATGCTGCCTTAGAGGCAGCAGCAGGCTCCTTGGCCTGCTTATCTTTGTTCCAGGTCCGATTGTCTCCAGACCGCCTTGGACTGAGCAAAAATTCCCTCTTGTTTTGCCTTAGAGGAAGAGGATGCCACACCTGCCCTGAAGTTTTTAAAAGGTACGAAAATTAGACTTTTTTTTTTTTTTGCCCTTGATTTAGACCTATCCTGAGGAAGGGCATGACCTTTTCCTCCAGTGATATAAGCAATAATCTCCTTCAAACCAGGCCCGAATAGGGTCTGCCCCTTGAAGGGAAGTTAAGTAGCTTATTTATTAAAGTCACGACAGCTGACCATGATATAAGCCATAGCGCTCTGCGCGCCAGTATAGTAAAAAACAGAATTCTTAGCAGTTAGTCTAGTCAAATGAACAAGGCATCAGAAAACAAAGGAATTGGCTAGCATAAGCTTGTCAAATATATTCATCCAATGGAGTCGCTTAACTGTAAAGCCTCATCAAGAGACTCAACCCAAAACGCTGCAGCAGCAGTGACAGAAGCAAAGTATGCAAGGGGCTGCAGGATAAAACCCTGTTGAATAAACATTTTTTATCCATTGGATCTAAAAAGCACAACTGTCCTCGTCAGAGATAGTGGTACGCTTAGCTAGAGTAGAAACTCTTCTCTCCACCTTAGGAACTGTCTACAAGAAGTCCCGTGTGGTGGTAACTATTAGAAAACATTCTTCTATCCCATTCCTTATTAAAAAAAATTTTTTAGTAAACCTCTTTAGGTATTGGAAAAACATCAGTACACACCGGCACTGCATATTATTTATCCAGTCTACACAATTTCTCTGGCCCTGCGATTGTACACATTCATTCAGAGCAGCCAAAGCCTCCCTGAGCAACAAGTGGAGGTTCTCAAGCATAAATTTTAAATGTAGAAATATCAGAATCAGGTTAAATCATCTTCCCTGAGTCAAAAAAAAAAAAAAAAAATCACCCACAGACTAAGCATATTGTGAGGTAGTATCATACATGGTTCTTAAAGCGTCTGTATGCTCTGTATCTACCCCCAGAGCTAACTGCTTTCCTTTAATTTCAGGTAGTCTGACTAATACTGCTGCCAGAATATTATTCACCACCTTTGCCATGTCTTGCAAAATAAACGCTATGGGCGCCCTTGATGTACTTGGCGCCATTTGAGCGTGAGTCCCTGAAGCGGGAGTCGAAGGGTCTGACACGTGGGGAGAGTTAGTCGGCATAACTTTCCCCTCGACAGAATCCCCTGGTAAAGAAACGCTATGGGTGCCCTTGATGTACTTGGCGCCATTTGAGCGTGAGTCCCTAAAGCGGGAGTCAAAAGGTCTGACACGTGGGGAGAGTTAGTCGGCATAACTACCCCCACGACAGAATCCTCTGGTGATAATGTTTTTAAAGACAAAAAATGATCTTTATTGTTTAACATGAAATCAGTACATCTGGTACACATTCTAAGATGGGGTTCCACCATGGCTTTAAAACATAATGAACACAGAGCTTCCTCTATGTCAGACATGTTAGAACAGACTAATAATGAGACTAGTAAGCTTGGAAAACACTTTAAATCAAGTTAACAAGCAAATATATAAAACGTTACTGTGCCTTTAAGAGAAACAAATTTTGCCAAAATTTGAAATAACAGTGAAAAAAAGGCAGTTAAACTAACAAAATTTTTACAGTGTATGTAACAAGTTAGCAGAGCATTGCACCCACTTGCAAATGGATGATTAACCCCTTAATACAAAAAACAGATTAACAAAACGAAAAATATGTTTTAAACCGTCATAACAGCTCCTACTTTTGAAGCCCTTTTGAGCCCTTCAGAGATGTCCTATAGCATGCAGGGGACTGCTGAGGGAAGCTGAATGTCACTGTTTGTAATTTTAACTGCACCAACTGTAACTTTTATACTATAACAGTGGAAATTGTTTCTATGCAAAATTTAAGCCAGCCATGTGGAAAAAACTTAGGCCCCAATAAGTTTTATCACCAAACATATGTTAAAAAACGATTAAACATGCCAGCAAACGTTTTAAAACACATTTTTACAAGAGTATGTATCTCTATTAATAAGCCTGATACCAGACGCTATCGCTGCATTTAAGGCTTTACTTACATTACTTCGGTATCAGCAGTATTTTCTTAGTCAATTCCATTCCTAGAAAAATATTTTACTGCACATACCTTATCTGCAGGAAAACCTGCACGCCATTCCCCCTCTGAAGTACCTCACTCCTCAGAATATGTGAGAACAGCAAATGGATCTTAGTTACGTCTGCTAAGATCATAGAAAAACGCAGGCAGATTCTTCTTCCAAATACTGCCTGAGATAAACAGCACACTCCGGTGCCATTTAAAAATAACAAACTTTTGATTGAAGAATAAACTAAGTAGAAAGCACCACAGACTCTCACAACCTCCTATCTATGTTGAGGCTTGCAAGAGAATGACTGAATATGGCAGTTAGGGGAGGAGCTATATAGCAGCTTTGCTGTGGGTGGACTCTTGCAGCTTCCTGTTGGGAAGGAGAATATATTCCATAAGTAATGGATGATCCGTGGACTGGATACACTTAACAAGAGAAAGGTATTTTCTCAACACGAGTGAAATGTAAATTTTGATGAATTAAAGTGCCCCTGTTTTTAAACGTATTTTTAAAAACCGGACACCAATTTTCTATAACTGTTGATAATTCCATCATTACCTCTCTCCAAAACTGAACTCCTTATTTTCCCCCCTTCTTCCAAAATCTCCACCCACCAATTTTCTATAACTGTTGATAATTCCATCATTACCTCGCATGCCCGATGTCTTGTGGTCACACTTGACTTAGACCTTTCCTTTACTCCTCAAATTCAGTTCTTGGCTAAAGCCTGCCGCTTCCACCTTAAAAAACTTTTCTAAAATTAGACATTTTCCTAACACAAGACACAGCTAAGATTTTAATCCACTCTCTCATCCTTTCCTGCCTCGTCTACTACAACTCCATCCTCTCTGGTCTACCTAGCCACCGCCTAGCTCCTTTAGAATCCATAATGAATGCCTCTGCCAGGCTCATCTTCCTTACATGTCACTCTTCATCTGCTGCCCCTCTCTGCCAATCACTTCACTGGCTTCCTCTGGCATCCAGGATTAAACACAAAATCCTCACTCTGACATACAAAGCCCTCATCTGCACTGCTCCCCCCTACAAATTTAGACCTTGTCTCCAGATACTCTCCCTCCCATCCCCTTGGCTCTGCTCACTATCTCCTACTCTCCTCCTCTCTTGCTACTTCCTCACATTCCCGTTTACAGGACTTCTCCAGACTGGCCCCCATCTGGTGGAACTCCATGTCTCACTCCACAATACTCTCCCCTAGTTTTAACAGCTTCAAGCGCTCCCTAAAGACTCTCCTATTCAGGGATGCATGCAACCTACACTAACCTTTCCTACCTCCATTTAACTCGCATAGTACTATTTTACCATCCCTGCCACCCCGCCCCCCAGATACTGCTTAAGGTAAGCATAGGACAATGCGTCCTTCGAAAACACTATTTTTTCTTGTTTCCCCCGAAATACCAGTTAAAGGTAACGTCCTAAGGGTCCATGAGAGGCCCTAGTCTACTATTTGGGGATCACATATCACTAGCAGTTTAATTATATTTGAAGGGGATATATAATTATTTATGTTTAGAATATTAAAAAATTAGGTGCTACATTATGGGGTCAATTTCTTCATATGGATTATCTTATCTTGCAACATTTCTATACTAAAGAATATTATATCATCATACAACTATTATAGAATGTCATATCTTGCAACACTTAGAACATCTGCACATTTTGATGCATGATAAGTTAGAAAACTGATTGTTTGTATTTCTTACATACCACAATAAAAATTATAAAAAAAAAAAAAAGGCTATTAGTGAACAAGGTGAACTGTGGGAGAATAAAGTGGGAGATAGACCTTAATGACCTGATGATCAGAAGCTTGTTGCCATGGGGAGAAGTCAAACAAAATCTTTCATGAATTTTTAGGTATATATTGTAATGAACGTTTCTCTTCTTCACATACAAAATTCTGCATAGCAGGTTAAACGGCTCGCAAGATAGAATTTGCCTTTATAAAATAGTTTGAAGGACTTTGTAGTATTGAGGAGACCTCCAGTTACTCTCCCAGAGTGAAGTTCTTTAAATAATCAGACCATAAAAGAGACAGAAAGTACTGAGGGTGGGGGCAAGAGAGGGTGGTAATATTTACATATTATCACATCTGTGATCACACAGCACATCAGTCACTCATATCTGAAAAAACTAGTGGGATTAGGTGGATACAGCACATCTCTCTAATGGAGCACCAAGACAAAAACTGTATATAAATGCTTATCTCACCTGGAACACTTTGGGAGCAGAAACCAGACAGGCCAAAGCGGATGACAGAGTAGCACCAAAGATCCCAGCGGTGACGAGAGGTGCAAAACCAGACACCATGCTCATGGTCTGCGCAACACAAATATATGCTGGTATAGTTATCATTACATAAATGTACACAAATTACAGATATGTGTGTCTGCACTGATGATGTGTGTGCTGATAATGAATAGCTTTAGTAGTGATATGTTCTAAAAACATGAATATATGCCAATGAGAAAGGCGGAGTGCAGAAACACGTGTGATGTGAGTTTATTCATTACCGTACAATTCATTAATTCTATCTGTTTCACTCCTGTATATTCTGTTTTTAAGAAGGTTAAATAAAGGATGCTTCTATCATGGATGCTCTTTTGAAAGTTGTTCGCTATGAGTAAATGCCACGCTGAATTGCCTTATGTGAAAACTGGCATTGTTAGTATACAGGGTGTTCGATGTGTATATCAGAATGTGTTTAATGTCAGCAACTCACTATACTGGATATTAAAAGTCTAACCAAGGTGTTATATGTGTACGTCAATATTCTAGGTGCTCAGCGTGTATTAGATGTGCGTAAATAGGTATAATAAGTGTTCAGATAATGTTAGACATACATATAGTTATGTGCATATCAGTAAACATATGTGCAGGTTGAATAAACACCTGGTATTGATTGATCAGTCCATATTTACAATTCCGGTTCACTGTACACTCAGTAAAATTCCATCCATATCCACACGCAAGACCCACACAGTTTGAGGCACCCTCTATAATTGTATCATTGAGGCTTCCAGAGGCTTCCCGAACCACACAAGATCCTAGAGAAAAGAAAAGAAAGGTTTATATATGTATGTGCAGTGCTGTATATATTCATATATTTACTGAAGGTGTTCTTGGTGGAATTGGAGGTATAACTGTGCATAACATGTATGTGCAGAACTACATCACTATATAAGGTTATAAGCAGAAGTTAAGTCTATATATGTAGGGGCATGGCTTAAAATGCCTAAACATGTAACTGCAGAGCTAGATAGGACTATGTATGTATGTGCTAAGGGGTATGTTTGACTATAAAGAATGACTACACATAATAGGCCAGATTATGAGTGGATCGCTAATTAAGCTTGTTGCGCTGGTATTACCAGATGAAAGTAAACTGTTTTCGTTCTAGTGCTAACCCAAGGAGCACAAAAAGCCGAACTTAGAATATAGCGTGCTCATTCACGTATTACCCGATAGGGGTCATTGGAGAAACCCACTATATCGCAAACCCAAACGCATATTCTTAAGTGTGCTAACCCGACATGAAAATATGAATATTTCACATTCCAATGTTCTTCAAATAACAGAATATGTTCTATTAATTAATAAATAAATATTTCTATATACTGTATCGCTGATGTTGTTTTGGTACAATATATATCTATACATATATATATATTATTATTAATCCCTAAACTGCCAACCCCCACAACGCCAACTACCTAATTACACTATTAACCCCTAAACCGCTAACCCAACAACGCCAGCTACCTAATTACACTATCAACCCCTATACCGCCAACCCCCCACCATGCTAAGAATTAATCTAATAATCATTAAGTCTCCAAACCTAACACCCCCTAAATTAACCCCAATTACCTAAAATAAAAAGTCTTCTTAATAAATTAATTAAAAAGTACCAAAATAAAAAAATCCTAACTGAATATTAAAATAAAAAAATCTAATATTACAGAAAAAAATAAAATTATCCAAAATATTTTTTTAAACCTAATCTAATACTCCTATAAAAATAAAAAAGCCCCCCCAAAATAAAAACACCGCCTAATCTAACACTAAACTACCAATAGCCCTTAAAAGGGCATTGCCCTAAAGTGATCAGCTCTTTTACCTAAATAAAGTACAAATAACCCCCTAAAAGTAAACCCCACCCACCCAACGCCCCCAAAATAAAAAAATCTAACACTAGAAAAACCTAAGCTACCCATTTCCCCTAAATTTGTATGGGCATTGCCCTTAAAACGGCAATCGGCTCTTTTGCTGTCCATTAAAATAAAAAAGTCCTAATCTAAAAAAACACCCCAAAAAAAAACAACCTAACCACGAAATAGGTATTAACCATTCTTCTTCCAGGTGGCTCCATTTTCATCCAGCACAGGGACATCTATCTTCATCTGGAACAAAGGCGGCACGGAGCAGAGGTGGCCATGGAGCAGGACAGGCGGCCGCGGAGCAGGAATGGTAAGTACCTATTTCGGGGTTAGACTTAGGGGTTTTTTGGGGTGTTTTTTTTTTAGATTAGGGCTTTATTTTAATGGGCAGCAAAAGAGCTGATTGCCCATACAAATTTCTTATGTTTTTTTAGATTTAGGTTTTTTTATTTTGGGGGGGTACTTTTAGGGGGTAATTTATAATTTTTAATAGTAATAGAGCTGTTTGCTTTAGGACAATACCCTACAAAAGGTCCTTTAAAGGGCTATTGATAGTCTAGTGTTAGATTAGGGGGTGTTTTAATTTTGGGGTAGTTTTTTTTTATTTTTATAGGGGTATTAGATTAGGCTTACATTTTTTTATTTTGGATAATTTCGTTTATTTTTTCTGTAATTTTAGATTTTTTTATTTTTGTAATATTAGATTTTTTTATTTTAATTTAATCTTAGGGTTTAAGTAATGTTAGGTTTTTTTATTTTAATTTTAAGTTAGGATTTTTTTTATTTTGGTACTTTTTAATTAATTTATGAAGAAAATAATCTTTTTTTATTTTATGTAATTGGGGTTAACTTAGAGGGTGTTAGGTTAGGGGGCTTAGTGATTAAAATAATTCTTAGCGTTGTGGGGGTTTGGTGGTTTAGAGGTTAATAGTGTAATTAGAAAGTTAGGGTTGTGGGGGGTTGGTGGTTTAGGGGTTAATAGTATAATTAGGTAGTTGGTGTTGTGGGGTTGGCGGTTTAGGGGTTAATAGTGTAATTAGGTAGTTAGTGTTGTGGGGGGTTTGCGGTTTAGGGATTAATATTGAAATTAGGTTATTTGTGCGTGAATGGCGGATTAGGGGTTAATCACTATTAGTTAGAGTGCGATGTGGGTGAATGGGGGATTGGGGTTTAATACATTTTATTTAGTTATTGCGGTGGGGGGATGGCGGTTGAAAGGTACATATTGTGTTCGTGTGGGCGAGTTTCTTAATACTTTGTGCGGGTGGTTAGGTGTTTTTGTTAATACTTTGGGCGGGCGGGCGGGCGGGCGGGCGGGCTGGCGGTTTGTTAATACTTTGTGCCGGCGGTTAGGTGTTTGCCATTCTTTTGGCTGCGCGCGGAAATGAGGATGGCGACGGACGCGTTACAAACGCAATTATAGTATAGATATACATACATATACATCTTTAGTATCTCAATGTTAAATACCTTTGCCTGCCTTTTTTTTCTAATACCTGATGTCTCATATCTTTGAGCCCTTATAACTTTTGTGTGCAATATTTTTTTTAAATAATTTTATTTAGATGGTGTTATTAGAAGCGTAACTATACTTTGTAATGTATTTTTGATGTGTTTAGTGCAACATTTTGTTTGTTTCACTAAACAGTTAACCAGAAATCTGAAGTTGTGGTAATCATTCTAGCGTAAATTGCGATTGTGCTCAAGTGATTGCTTTAACTTTCAAGTCAAATACTAGCGATAAGACCACGATAAACCCCTTATCGCTCGGGCGTTGCGCTCCACTCTTAATCTGGTTCTATATTTGTAGAGGGGTAAATATGTTTATACACTGGGTAAATGAGGGAGGAATATCTATGCATGTGCATGAAGTGTCCGTAAATGTCTGTGAATAGCAACATAAATCTATAAATATACATAAAAACAAGGTCTATCCATGTGAGCTCTGTATACCTGCTTGTGCAAAGCAGACTGTGTCTATGCATCTACACTGTATATATATATAAATAAATATATGTATAGAATAGGTGTTGTATATAGTAATAAGTGCAGAACAGAATGTGCCTATACATGCTTACTTAATATACAGTATATATATATATATATATATATATATATATATATATATATATATATATATATATATATAATTCTGCTTAGTGTATGGCTGCATATATATGTCTAGAAAACAGGGAATGCCTAACCATTTGCAGACAAGGCAGCACACATGTAGAGTAGGACGTGCCTATATATGTACATACAGTGCTTGTAGGTGCAGAGTACAGTACAACTATAATTTTTTAATGTGTTCTTTATGTGCAGATTAACCAGTTTTACGTGTGCCTATAAACGCTTAACCTACCTATAGTGGCAGAAATGGCCAAGTAGGAAATAGTGGTCCAGAATATCGCCATCAGGGTCCCTTTTGGAATTGCTACAGTAGGGTCCTGAATTGTAGGAATAAAAGGCATTATAACTAATCTCACTCATCTGATATAAATAATAAAAAGTATTTTGTCTAATTATCTGCATGTTTGATACACTGTTCTCCAGGATGAGCACTATGGATCTTTTGTGTTGTACCTTCAAATCTCCAGAAATGTTGGCTCCAGCCAGAATCCCAGTTGCTGATGGGAAGAAAATGGAGAACATTCCAAAGAAGCTGCCATCTTCTCCTTGCCAACGGGGCACAAAATTATCTGCAAAAATATCAGCTGCAAGACAAGATTGTTTCTTTCAGAAGCACATACTTTATGTTGACTATTCCATTTCAAAGAAACTGACTAGACTTGAGACTCTTATTTACACAATCACATTCTCTTGGTGTCACCAACATATGCACATGATTTAAGGGATATTTGGACTGGAACATACTCCTGTTATTAGCATTTTAACCTTATCCACCCCATACTTTAAAACATGTCCCTATGTGGGTTTCCAAATCATTACTCCCCAGTAAATCTAACATGATCCCCTTGATCTATAAATCCCACCCTTGATCTACTAAAATAGACAGAGCCACTGTTAGAAATATGTTGTAACCAAATTGTTTTAATAGCAGCTACATTATAGTGATTCACATAGAATCTAGGCACATGTGTTTAACCCATGCTAAGGGGTTTAAACACATAGACAAAGTCACACATATGATGTTCTCCCAAGTCACTGTAGGATGCATCCAGTAAGCCAGTCAACAGCATAATATGTGTTGTATCCAAATCAATTGCTGTATTCCCATCAAGACATTGGCTATGTATTAAATCTATTAACAAGGGTTAAACACTTAAAGGGACAGTATACACCAATTTTCATATAACTGCATATACACTTCTATAAAGAATAATATGCACAGATACTGATCTAAAAATCCAGTATAGAACCGTTTAAAAACTTACTTAGAAGCTCCCAGTTTAGCACTGTTAAAAAGATAAGCTGGAACACCGACTGCAAGTGGTTCTATAGCAAAAAAAAGCAGCCCCCCCCCCTTCCTCTGCATATGAAAAGACTCTTTACACAAACAGAGGAAGCTGGAGTAGGTATACATGAGTATTCTCCTAAAACTTTGGGCTTGGTTAGGAGTCTGAAAATCAGCGCAATGTTATTTAAAAATAAGCAAAACTATACATTTATTTTTTATTTTTTTTAAAACCCTGCATAGGCTATCTTAATGGATCATCTACAAAACATTTATGCAAAGACAAATCTAGGGTATAATGTCCCATTAATGGCAAAAAATAAATTTGTAAAAACAATAAATTACATAATGTCAATCTTTCATTTATACAGTGACTAGAGAAGCAAATTTAAACATCTACAAGACACTGAATACATAAAGCAGGGGTCAAAGCATTAGAAGAGTCATACAATGTATACAACTTTGCAAAGGGTTTACCATTTGAAGGTTGTTCAAATCAATGGAAAAACATGTTGACTGCCTGATATTCTAGTGGCAATTGTAGTGAAAAAAGTACATGTTCTCATTCATTACAGCATGTTATCTTATCACTATCGACCCCGCAAAAGTAGATGTTTAACCGAAAGGGTTTAAATACATAGGTAAAGTAACACTCAGGAGCTGCAGAGAACTGCTGGTCTCAAGAGGAAACTGCTGCTGACTGAGCATGCAGCTCTAGCAACAAGACCCAGCTGTGCAACTAGCACTGCCGACTTGCTCTGCGTCAGTTTCAGCCTGGGACCAGCAGTCCTCTGAGACAGCTAAGTGGTACTTCACTCTTTGCCGGGGTTAAACACATAGATTTGCAGGGTCAAAAGTAATAAAATGAATGACTGCATGTAATTGTTTTCACTATAATGGCTCTTTAACGTCACCAATCTTTTGTATTAAGAGAATTATGCAGAGTTTAGCATGATTTTCGGACTTTAAAGAGACATTTAACACTTCAAGATTGTAATATAAAATGTTTAATTCTATGTAGTTAAAACAAACTTTCAATATACTTTTATTATTTATTTAATCCCCATTTTCTGTATTCTAATTCCTATTCTGACATTAGTTGCACACTCTAGTAACCTATGTATAACTGTCCATAACTGGCTTCAGCAGAGAAGTAAACCTAGGTTACAACATGGCAGCACCCATTGCTTCATGAACACTAAAATTAGCTTCCAATGGATTGGAATGGCTCTGAAAAAAACAGGCACTCACACATTTAAAATAATGTTTACATGCAGCAACAGATACATTAAAATAAAGCCCACTGTAACCGATTTATATAGTCAAATACTCTTAATAACAGCATTTTACTAGAACTCTGAGAGCCTCACGGTGTTCTTCTCTCACCTCGATAGCTGAAGAATCCTTTGGCTTGTTTTTCCTCTGATGCTGGAATTATTGTACCAACCAAATAGTTTACAAATGAAATCATGATGACGATGAAGAAGAGAACCTGAGCCTAAAAAGTAAAGTATGGTAAATAATATGTACACATCAGATCAGAGGAATACTACTTCAGCTGTACAGTAATGGGACTATAGGAGTTTAGTCATGTGACGTCATTAATAGGGAACTATACCCAGTCCCTTCTTATGAGGAGGTTCTATATCCCCCAAAGCAAGAGGTGCCAGTGGTTATTTTATGCTCTGTCACCTGCTGACTTATCCTCATGGAATACTATTTAGAGGTTAATGGAGAAAACATAGTCATATCCACACTCACACTTTCTAAAGCAGATGAGCAACAAGGCAACTCCTATACTCATTGCCAAATGCTTGTTTAGTTGTGCAAAGGAAAGGTTTATGGAACTAAAGCAGGAAAAGTTCTGATGTTTAGCTTCCAACATGTATGCAGTAATGCAGAGCACTTACTTATCTATGGAATAATATTGCTATCAAAAAGGCACGTGTGTGTGATTCGTTATCATTGTACATAAATTGTGTCATACAAATGCAAATCTAAATTTTCAAATACAATTTTTTTTTTAAATACATTTTCTTTAGAATACAAATCTTTAATTACAAATACAATTCTTTTTTTTATGAATACAATTTTTTTTTTTTTTTTTATTACACTTCCAGTATTTTTTATTACACTTCCAGTATATGTCAAAAACTCTGTCAAAAATAAATTGAGTTCCCATTTTGCCTTGGAAGTAGCTGCTCTTTTGCTTTCAATTAAATGTGGAGAAGAAAACTGCTAATATAAAAGCTGTGATTAAATCATCAAAATCAATATTCCTTAGTACATTATTTTATAAAACAAAGCAGAATAAGCATGTTGCATGGTAAAACATGAAAAACATACTCTGAAAGACCACATGCTACAGTACGTTTTTGCTGCTACCATGAAAACTGAAATTAAGACATCAAAATCAATATTCCTCTGTATAGTGTTGTATTATGCAAATGACTATAATCACTTCTTACATGTTAAGCCATGTTGTTTGTTACATGATAAATGCTAAAAAGTTTACCTGAGATGTTGATGTCCTGGGATTGTCAGCCATTTCTCCACATTTAAAGAGACAGTCAAGTACAAAAAATCTTTCATGATTCAAATAGGGCATGTAATTTTAAACAACTTTCCAATTTACTTTTATCACCAATTTTGCTTTGTTCTCTTGTTACTCTTAGTTGAAAGCTAAACCTATGTGGTTCATATGCTAATTTCTTAGACCTTGAAGGCCGTCCCTGCATTTGACAGTTTTTCACCACTAGAGAGCGTTAGTTCATGTGTTTCATATAGATAACATTGAGCTCATGCACGTGTATTTACCGAGGCAAGTCTGTCAAAAGAACTGAAATAAGACGCAGTCTGTAGAGGCTTAGATACAAGGTAATCACAGAGGTAAAATGTGTATTATTATAACTGTGTTGATTATGCAAAACTGGGGAATGGGTAATTAAGGGATTATCTTTATTTTAAAACAACAAAAAGTCTGGTGTTGACTGTCCCTTTAATTGAAAGCAAACAGCAGCTACTTCCCAGGCAAACTACTGAAGTGAATGCTGTGACATCTAAAAGCAAAATAGGAACTAGATTTATTTTTGACAGTGTTTGACACATATTGGAAGTGTAATTAAAAAAAATGAATTGTACTTCCAAAAGAAAAAAATCATATTGCATTTCCAAAAAACAAGTGTAATTCCAAAAAACAGAATTGCATTTGTAATTAAAACAAAATGTATCTAAAAAAAATAAAAAATTGTATTTGAAAATTTAGATTTGTATTCGTATTTCACAATTTATGCTGAATCACACACACTTGCCTTTTTGACAGAAATATTATTCCATACTTATCCAGCTCCCAGTTGTGTACAGTACATATTTATTAGGCAGGAATGAATAGCTTAAAGGGACAGTCTACAATAGAATTGTTATTGTTTAAAAAGATAGATAATCCCTTTATTATCCATTCCCCAGTTTTGCACAACCAACACAGTTATATTAATATACTTTTTACCTCTGTGATTACCTTGTATGTAAGAACCTTCTTCCAGCCCCCTGATCACATGACTGTGACTGTTTATTGTCTTGCATTTAGCATTGCAATGTGCTAAATCTTAAATAACCCCCTGCGCCTGAACACAGAGTTATCTATATGGCCCATGTGTACTTTCAGTCTCTTTGTGTTGAAAAGCAATTTAAAAAGCATGTGATTAGAGGCAGCCTTCAAGGGCTTAGAAATTAGCATATGAGCCTACCTATGTTTAGTTTCAACTAAGAATACCAAGAGAAAATAGCAAATTTGATGATAAAGGTAAATTGGAAAGTTGATTAAAATTACAAGTCCTATCTGAATGTAGCAAGTTTAATTTTGACTAGACTGTCCCTTTAAGGAGCATGTGATGGTCGTTTTTTAAATATAACAGATCCATCTTTTATGCTAGCTACTACATGCTGGCCAGTCATCCTCCTAGACCAGGACAGTCCCACCTATAGCATAGGGTCCAAAATGCGGCCATCCAGTTCATTTTATGCAGCCCCCACATCCCAAAATTATATAATGATTACGTGTTTGTACTGGAACATCTGTCTCCTTCATTGTAATTGTTTTATTCCTATTCTCTCAAGTGTTATGGTTTGTGGTCTGTATGTGTAAAGTTGTGAAAGCATATACTCTTGCTTATTTTAACTATGTACCAATTGTGTATTGAGGCCTGCAGATAGGGGGACGGCACTCTTTTACATCACTTACACCCATGACTGCCCCCCACTTACCACCGCAGCCTGCCATTTGCTGCTTCCAGCCGCACTTAAAGGGACAGTCAACCCAAAAAATGTCCTTACTCCTACAGTAAGCCCGGTGTGACTGTATAATTTGTAGGCCACACTTACAGCAGGGGTGTTGCGCATAAGCCGTGCAGTCTGCATGTGTCTGTACACAGTTCCCTCTGCTCCTTATAGACCCGGGTTCTGCTCACTAGGCGGGTGTGCTTCAGGAAGAGATTGGGCTCTGGAGCCCCCAAGTTGTAAGGTAAGGAAGTGTAAATTATAAATGTAATGCGTTTTTATGTTTATGCAGAACTGAATATGCCTGAAACATTTTCCCGTAGTTCCAAGTTTTACATTTCTTGGGATCCTTTATCCTCATTGAAACATATACATCTAACACATGGCATTACTATTGTCTTTGAAAATACAAAGGATATAGGAGGCGCTATAGAGCCGTAGGATATATAGACAGATCTATGGATATAAAATTGGCTGTATTAAACCAGCCTTAGAAAATCTAAAATCACGTACCAAATCCCTTCATATATTTAGTAATCAATAAAAGTGTAATTTAATCGAGTGGCAATAAATCCTTACAGCATAGACTTGATGGGTGTAAAATAAAACAGAAGGGCAGAGAACCAGGAGTCCTTATTGCATATAAAATACAATTTATTGTCAGAATAAAACTTAATAATCAAATGCAATATTCAGTTAAAACATATTTAGTTAAAACATATGCAATATTCAGTGAAACATAACCTGTTTTGTTCAATAAATTCACAGCTAAAATACACAGCTAAAAACAATGTAAAATCCAATACCATTCACACATACAAAAAAAATCAGAACCGGTTAAGCCATTCAAACTATTTCAAACCTCTCAGATACTCGTAAATGAGGATATAAATGATAGCTAGTGGAGAACACCTAAAGACGCTTGTGTTCAAATCCTAATGTTATTGTCCCATGGGGATCCCCGGAAATTAATGTCCAGAATGACAATGTGGGTTTGTGTTACTTTTCCAACTTTGTGATATTCGAGTCAGCGCCCCCAAATAGGACCGTTATAACTCCAGTCTCTCTTAATTCAAAACTTGGCCCCCGATGGTTTAAAAGTTCATTCCTTACTGTCCTCTTAAACACAGACAGTCAAATATATAAACAAAGTCGGGAGGCTTTCTTACCTCCTTGTAGCCTCCCGATTTTGTTTATATATTTGACTGTCTGTGTTTAAGAGGACAGTAAGGAATGAACTTTTAAACCATCGGGGGCCAAGTTTTGAATTAAGAGAGACTGGAGTTATAACGGTCCTATTTGGGGGCGCTGACTCGAATATCACAAAGTTGGAAAAGTAACACAAACCCACATTGTCATTCTGGACATTAATTTCCGGGGATCCCCATGGGACAATAACATTAGGATTTGAACACAAGCGTCTTTAGGTGTTCTCCACTAGCTATCATTTATATCCTCATTTACGAGTATCTGAGAGGTTTGAAATAGTTTGAATGGCTTAACCGGTTCTGATTTTTTTTGTATGTGTGAATGGTATTGGATTTTACATTGTTTTTAGCTGTGTATTTTAGCTGTGAATTTATTGAACAAAACAGGTTATGTTTCACTGAATATTGCATATGTTTTAACTAAATATGTTTTAACTGAATATTGCATTTGATTATTAAGTTTTATTCTGACAATAAATTGTATTTTATATGCAATAAGGACTCCTGGTTCTCTGCCCTTCTGTTTTATTTTACACCCATCAAGTCTATGCTGTAAGGATTTATTGCCACTCGATTAAATTACACTTTTATTGATTACTAAATATATGAAGGGATTTGGTACGTGATTTTAGATTTTCTAAGGCTGGTTTAATACAGCCAATTTTATATCCATAGATCTGTCTATATATCCTACGGCTCTATAGTGCCTCCTATATCCTTTGTATTTTCATTTTAATTTCGATATTGTCTAGGGAGGAGGCAATAATTTAAGTGAGGCTTAGTAGGTGTTTGGTCTAGCGCTATACCCATCCGTGTCTGTCTTATTACTATTGTCTTTGCAAAACAGTGATAAATAGTCCAGTTTATACCACCCTGGGCTACCATTTATGGGTGCAAAATATTGCATGGCAGTGATTGCAGTCTTTCTTGGCAGTTAAAGGACCACTCAATGCAGTAGTATTGCATAATTAATAAGTGCATAATAATAAGACAACGATTTAACACCTACACAGAATTTAAAAAAATCAGTAGATTTGTTTGTGACAAATTTATTTTTTCTCCCATTTTCCAGCCCCTTGTATCATGTGACAGACATCAGCCAATCACAGCCTAGTATATGCATACCCTTTGAGCTTGTGCACATGCTCAGTAGGATTTTGTTCCATAGAAAGTGTGTATATAACAAAACTGAGCAAAATTTGATAATGGAAGTCAATTGGAAAGTGTTTTAAAACTGCATGCTCTTTTTGAATCAATTTTTTTTATTTTGACTTGAGTGTCCCTTTAAGCTTTCAACAAAGAATACTAAGCGAACAAAGCAAATTTGATGATAGAAGTAAAATAGAAATTTGTTTAAAATTGCATGCCCTATCTGAATCATGAAAGTTTAATTTTGACTAGAGTGTTCCATTATAATAGATATATATATTACCAAAAAATCATATATATACATATAGAAATATTGATTTAAAAATAAATAGAACATATGCTACTATGTGAAGAACATTGTAATGTGAAATATTCATAATTCATGTCGGGTTTAGCGCACTTCATTAAATGCGATTGGCTTAGCGCATGAGTATGGGTGTTATTTTTTTTTTGCAGTTTGCTCCATTGAAGTTTAATGCGGTCGTGATATTCGTAGTTCAAACTTTTTGCGCACGTCAGGTTTTTGCTTGCATACTAATTTTTACTTTTAACTTGTAATATGAGGACAACTCGGCGCGCCACTGGTATGTGTGTGTGTGTGTGTGTGTATGTATGTATGTATGTATGTATGTATATATATATATATATATATATATATATCAGGGAGGGGGCAGCAGAATTTTGAGTGCTAGGGCAGCACAAAACCTAAATACACCACTGCATAGTACACATTTTTTATTTTGATAAATATACTTTTTGACTGCCCTGTGGTTGATAAAGGTATCCATTTGGATGAAAAGGTTGGACAGCTTTGTAACAGACTATTTTTGAAAAGCATCCTTATACATTTGTACAGCTGTTATAAATAGTGGCTCAATAGACCTAGAACTGGCTAGTGGTAAATGTTGGGGTTTTTTTTCAAATGTTTCATTAAAATAATAGTGGCACATTCTTAAATACAAACATACTGGTACACGTGCAGTCACATAAGTATACAAAACAATTCAATCTGATTATTAAGAAGATTACATAACTTCAACAATGAATTAACAATCAATAAATCTGTGATTATTGTCAAATGATTATGGCTTGAAATATTATAAAGCTAAAGGTTAATATAAAATTCTTGCTGGTAGTCCACCCAACTAAATGCAGGATGGTTAGTGGGGATAATGTGACTATGTATAAAAGGCATAGGTGTGAGGTTGCCCCATTGAAAATAAAGACCACGTGACGGGAGAGTTAAATAAACTGGTGTTTTACTGTATGAATTGGTAAATATGTTTGTAGGTGTTTAGTTCTAGAAATAGAACCTAAGTTAATCAGATAGTGGTCTACTCTCCCAAAAATATTCGAGTTGGGAGAAATCTTGTCTGCCATTGTAAGTATACACTAGTCTTCTAGGGATATGGTGTGTTCCACCAAGGTAAACCATTGGTTGTATGTAGGAGATATCTGTTGTTTCCAGAATTACAGAATTAATCTTTTTATGCAGTTATTCATTATTTTAAATAAAATCAACCTATATTTGCAAGGGGGAAGTGTAAGACCATTTAATAAGAAAAGCATAGGTGATGGAACCAGTGAGAAGTCCAATATTTTTTTTCATCTCCTGGTTTGCCCTACCACAGTAAGTAAGAATAAAGTAGTAGGCACAGCTGGTGTTGTCACGCCAAGCTAAATGAGAAATAATATAATATACTGCTTTTTTTTCTGGAGCTGAGGGCATAGTTCAAGTTTCAAATCTGCATACTAAAGCCAGTAAATGGGCTGTTCTTTAGAACATAAACTTCAGCATTATGTTTTCCATTTATTTTCCCCTAGTTTGTTATTATATATATATATATATATATATATATATATATATATAGAGAGAGAGAGAGAGAGAGAGAGAGAGAGAGAGAGAAGAGAAGAGAAGAGAGAGAAGAGAGAGAGAGAAGAGAGAGAGAGAAGAGAGAGAGAGAAGAGAGTGAGAGAAGAGAGTGAGAGAAGAGAGAGAGATAGAGAAGAGAGTGAGAGAAGAGAGTGAGAGAAGAGAGTGAGAGAAGTGAGAGAAGAGAGTGAGAGAAGAGAGAGAGAGAAGAGAGAGAGAAGAGAGTGAGAGAAGAGAGAGAAGAGAGAGAGAGAGAAGAGAGTGAGAGAAGAGAGAGAGAGAGAGAGAGAAACAAAAAAAATCTTTTCCTCCTGGGCTTTTAATGTATTCAATCAAAGGTGTAAAATGTACTTAAACTGAGAACTTTTTTTCAAGTCATGCCCATTAACACTTGAGCTGCATAAGATGTGAATATTAGTGTAGGTTTAAAATATTTCACTAGGAAGCATGATAAATTATAAAATGAGTCAATTAAAAATAAGAAAAAGCAAGATTTGAACCTGCAACACTCATTATAGGAACCAATGTTCTGATACTAAGGTATCCTGACTCTTGGAAACTCAATAACAGATTTCTATGACATAATTACACTACATGCCAATCTTTGGTCCAGTTTAAACTCAAGTGAAATATATTTAAAGATGACATCCTTATGCAAATTGTTTACCGTCGTCGTGATTAAACCAAGCACAACAAAAAAAACAATTGGCTTTTAATAGTGAAAGGTAATTTTACAATGTAAAAGATTTTAGCGCTGCGGAATCTGTTGGCGCTCTACAAATAACCGATAATAATAATAATAATCATTTTATTAATCCCCCATTTGAAACAAGTAGTAAAATACCAGATGATACCCATTAAAAGGTGAGCAATAGAATGTAAAAAAACACAATACTTTTAGGGGCATTAAACTGAAAACAAATTCCATAGAATGTCACACTTTAAATAATTCAAACCATAATTTAAAAAAAATGAAGTGCACTTTTATTATTTATTTTGCCTTTTTTGCTGTAAATGTATGTGTTTCTACGCCCACCCCAGAGAGGCTGTAGTGCATTCTATGGAATGCAGAACCCTGACATTAATTTATTGATATGATTTATATCTGTCTCTATGTAGACGCAGCAAAGGAAGTAAGATAAACAATATTCAAGAGACTTTTTAAAGGGACTAAACAAAGGCTAAATAGAATGATACATTCAAAGAAAAGATTAGTCTGAGAATAACATATAGATGCATATTTATTTACATATTATAAAGTTTTATTAGATGTTTAAATATTGACAAAATAAGTGTAAAGTTGTAGTGTTTATAAAATAATGGGAGCTGCCATGTTTTAACTTAGGTTACCTTCCCTGCTGTGGCCGATTAGGGACAGTTATAAATAGGTTGAGTGTGCAGCCAATGGTTGTGTGAAATATAACAGTGTTCTGCATTTCTGTTTCTAACATGAACTGAAAAGCTCACAATTTCAGGATGGAATTACAGGCAAATGGGACAAAATAAATAATTAAAAGGACAATCTACACTAAAATTGTTATTGTTTAAAAAGATAGATAATGCCTTTACTACCCATTCCCCACATTTGCACAACCAGCATTGATATATTAATATACTTTATAACATTTAAACCTCTAAATTTCTGCCTGTTTCTACATTTGTAACTTGCAAAATAGGTGGCGCAACAAAGTTGCTACTACTGCTTATCTCTAATAATGAAATTGTACTCCCAAATGCTGATTGATAAAATAAAATGATATTTATTTTACAAAAATGTATAAACAGCACACATTTATAAATATAAGACCGTAATGGAAATCTTCAATGTCAGAGAAACCCTATTAGGAATTATTGATAATGGTTTAATTGAGAAAGGGTATGAAATATATATAGTAACATAAGAAATGAAGAAGAAATATATACAGATTTAGAGAATATTCTAGTTAAGGAATTAAAACAGAAATAAGAGATTGCCTTCTTAGAAAAACATATTAAAGAAAACATGGTCCCAAGGGGTCTGCGCCTGGAAAAAGATTGTACATTTATAATGAGTGACATTTTAACTAAAGAGTGGTATGAAATACTAGAGACCGCATCTATGAGCCTTATTAAAGTTATTTTAAAAGCAATGTAAAGAATCTTTTGAGACACTGGAAGAAAAAGATACACACAAGATTTAACAAAAAGATATTATAAAAAAAATTAGGAGACATTAACTATGAAATACTAGAAGACAAATGGCAAACATTTAATAGAGATTTGGAAGACTATAGGATAAAAGGAGACAACAAATGAGATAACAGAAAACAATATTGATAATATCCATTTGTTTAGTAAAACAAAACTATCAAATAGAGGAAGTTAAATTACCAAAAATCACTGAACCAACACAGGATGATAGGATAAGACTAGAACACACTCACAAATATGAATCAAAAACACCAGTAATAGAGAACACCAACGCACTAACACAACACCATATCAAGTCAACAATAGGCACAAGGAAAGACCAAGATATGAATACAGAGACGAATTCAGAACACCACAGATTGAGGAAAATTGGCATTCAAATAGACATTGATATAGGATGGAAAACACAGCAAATCACCACAGATTAGATGATACACTAAATAGAGATTATAGGCCACACTATAACAGGGAATATACAGATTATAGCACTGAACAAGGATATAGGAATAGAGACCTTATTCACCAAGGAAGTAGAAATTATAGAGATCCTTACAATAGAAATATCACATATAATAGACATCACAATACACAGGAATATAGAAATTATACAAACTAATCACGAGGAAACTACACAAACCAATCACAAGGGTATTGGAATCACCATAATAGAAATTCCCAAAGAGGACCATACCAAAACACAAATAAGAAATACTATAATGGATCATCGGAAAATTGGAGACAAACAAATGCTAATAGTAAGAACAGATATACACAATGAGGCCCATTTATCAAGCGTACGGAGCTTATGCGCCCGTGTTTCTGGCAAGCATGAAGTCTAAAGACCGCTGCTCCATAACCCTGTCCAACTGCTCTGATGAGGCAGACAGGAATCGCCGGAATTCAACCCGATCAAGTACGATTGGGTTGATTGACAACCCCTGATTGGCCGTGAGTCTGCAGGGGGCAATGCTGAATACGGAGAGCGTATTGCTCTCCGCATTCAGCGAGGTCTTGCAGACCTGATCCGCACTGTCGGATCAGTTCCGCAAGACCTATTATAAATAGGCCTCAAAGAGAACAAGAAAAATTCCCAGACAATTGGAATATCGTAACAAAAAATAGATCTGTCCCAATTTCAGATAATCAAATCGATATTGATAGACAAGATATGAATACTAATACACCAGGAACATCAAGGAATTCTTTTTTAGAGGAGGGCCAGATAAAAACACACGACCCACAAAAAGGGACAAGAAGGCTAGAGGGTGTAGAGGAGGAAGAGGGCAGAAAGTCAACAACAAAAATTAAAATAGAAACTAAAGGCATTTTCAATTTGAGCAAAATAGAATTAAATAATGAGCAAAAATCAATTTTAAATAAAGGTCTGTGAGCAAACTAAATACATTTGAAACCTTAATCAATGTCAATCAATTCACAAGAAAACTAGCACTAAATAAAAAAAATAAAAAAACCCTATAGAGCATAGAATTAGCAAGAATGATAGTAGCTACATACATACAAATTTAAAAGAAAAATCAAAAATGTTTTTGATGCCTGAGAAAGGTTGCGCAGCAGAGATGTTTAAGAAGAAGAAAGAAGAAGATATAGATAAACTAGACAACACTAGAGATATGAAAAAGGAATTTGACAAAAAAAAAGAAAATTTGGTCCTCAAAGACTTAAAGGGATACTAAACCCATTTTTTCTTTCTTTCATGATTTAGATAGAGCATGAGATTTTAAGCACCTTTCTAATTTACTCCTATTACCAATTTTTCTTTGTTCTCATGCTATCTTGATTTGAAAAAGCAGTACTGTAAGCTTTAGAGCCAGACCATTTTTTGTTCAGCACATGGGTAGCACTTGCTGATTTGTGGCTAAATGTAGCAAACCAATCAGCAGCTCTACCGAGGTACTGAACTAAAAAATGGGCTGGCTCCTAACCTTTTATTACTGCTTTTTCAAATCAAGATAACATGAGAACAAAGAAAAATTGATAATAGGAGTAAATTAGAAAGTTGCTTAAAATTGCATGCTCTATCTGAATCATGAAAGAAAAAATGTGTGGTTAGTATCCCTTTAAAGTGAAGGTCAAGTTACTGATATTGCCCCACGGCATTGCATAGACATTTAAAAATTATTACCTATGTATCGCTGCAGCGATAAACGCAGCTCTCCTGTTCACCATTTTGTCAAATTGACAAATGACGATTCATAAAAGAACCAATCCTTGTTTTCCCCCAGGCCGTGACATTTAAGCAAAGAGGCTGAATGCCCCGGGGGGAAACAAGGATTCGTTATTTTACAAATCATCATCTGTCAATCATTTTGGCAATATGGCAGGCAGGAGAGCTGCGCTTATCGTAGCAGCGGTAAATAGGTAAAAAATCTTCAATATATATATATATATATATATATATATAAAAAAAAATGTAAAACTTTTCATGAATTAAACCCTTCTTAATTTTTAAATGTCTATGCAATGCCGTGGGGCAATATTAGTAACTTGACCTTTACTTTAAAAGAGTACAAAGACATAATTATCAAACAAGCAGATAAGGGGGGGAGAAGTGGTCATTATGGACACAGAGTATTACCTTAAAGTGGCATATAGGTTATTGGGTGACAATACTACATATAAAATATTATAAAATAATCAGACAGAGAGAATGAAAACTAATTTATATAACTTGACAGCAGAAGCCTGAGAAAAAGAAATTATTGATGAAAATAAATTAAAATTCCTTAAAATAGAACATCCCTGAATACCGGTGTTCTATTTCCTGCCTAAAATCTATAAAGATATTAGAAATCCGCCTGGCAGACCCATAATCTCGGGAATAGATTCTTTGACATCCAACCTATCCCAATACGTAGACTATTTCCTACAAAAATAAGTCCTACAACTACCCTCACACCTAAAAAATACAAAACATTTTCTCAACATCATACAGGACATCAAATGGGAAGACAATTACATACTAGCTACATGTGATGTGAGCTCCTTGTACACATATATATATAACATACTAGAGGCATAAAATCCACTAACATGTATATTGAGAAGGATTGTAAGATGACATACACACAAGGGAAATTTATCTTAAACTGTATTCATTTTATTTGAAATAATAACTATTTTAAATTTAATGACAGATTCTACCTACAATAAAAAGGCACAGCCATGGGCACAAGATTCTCACCCAGTTATGCTAATCTGTTCATGGGACATTTTAAAGATAGCAATATTCTTAATACACCTTGGGGTGCGAATCTCGTGCTATACAAATGGTTTATAGATGATATATTCATTATATGGAGAGGAGATATAGAACTTTTTGATTTATTTATTGAAGACATAAACAGTAATAATGCAGGGTTCAAATTTACTCCTGAATCAAGTAAAACAAACATTAATTTTCTAGACATAGGAATAAAACAATATCATTACCACTTCATTTTTCAAGAAAGTCAACGCTAATAATTATATTGATTATAGTAGTTATCACCACAACAAGTGGAAACACAATATTCCAAAGGGACAGTTCTCTAGACTCAGATGGAATTGTTCAAATATCACAGATTACGATAATCAAGCTGAAATATTACAAAAAACAGAATTTATGCTTACCTGATAAATTACTTTCTCCAACGGTGTGTCCGGTCCACGGCGTCATCCTTACTTGTGGGATATTCTCTTCCCCAACAGGAAATGGCAAAGAGTCCCAGCAAAGCTGGTCACATGATCCCTCCTAGGCTCCGCCCACCCCAGTCATTCGACCGACGGACAGTAGGAAATATATATAGGAGAAACCATATGATACCGTGGTGACTGTAGTTAGAGAAAATAATTCATCAGACCTGATTAAAAAACCAGGGCGGGCCGTGGACCGGACACACCGTTGGAGAAAGTAATTTATCAGGTAAGCATAAATTCTGTTTTCTCCAACATTGGTGTGTCCGGTCCACGGCGTCATCCTTACTTGTGGGAACCAATACCAAAGCTTTAGGACACGGATGAAGGGAGGGAGCAAATCAGGTCACCTAAACGGAAGGCACCACAGCTTGCAAAACCTTTCTCCCAAAAATAGCCTCCGAAGAAGCAAAAGTATCAAATTTGTAAAATTTGGCAAAAGTGTGCAGTGAAGACCAAGTCGCTGCCTTACATATCTGGTCAACAGAAGCCTCGTTCTTGAAGGCCCATGTGGAAGCCACAGCCCTAGTGGAGTGAGCTGTGATTCTTTCAGGAGGCAGCCGTCCGGCAGTCTCATAAGCCAAACGGATAATGCTTTTAAGCCAAGAGGAAAGAGAGGTAGAAGTCGCTTTTTGACCTCTCCTTTTACCAGAATAAACAACAAACAAGGAAGATGTTTGTCTGAAATCTTTAGTAGCCTCTAAATAGAACTTTAGAGCACGGACAACGTCCAAATTGTGTAACAAACGTTCCTTCTTTGAAACTGGATTTGGACACAAAGAAGGTACAACTATCTCCTGGTTAATATTTTTGTTAGAAACAACTTTAGGAAGAAAACCAGGCTTAGTACGCAAAACCACCTTATCTGCATGGAACACCAGATAAGGAGGAGAACACTGCAGAGCAGATAACTCTGAAACTCTTCTAGCAGAAGAAATTGCAACCAAAAAACAAAACTTTCCAAGATAGTAACTTAATATCTATGGAATGTAAGGGTTCAAACGGAACCCCTTGAAGAACTGAAAGAACTAGATTTAGACTCCAGGGAGGAGTCAAAGGTCTGTAAACAGGCTTGATCCTAACCAGAGCCTGAACAAATGATTGAACATCTGGCACAGCTGCCAGTCTTTTGTGTAGTAAGACAGATAAAGCAGAGATCTGTCCCTTTAGAGAACTTGCAGATAATCCTTTCTCCAAACCTTCTTGAAGAAATTTGGATTCACACCAACAGATATATTTTTTCCATATTTTATGGTAAATTTTTCTAGTTACAGGTTTTCTGGCCTGAACCAGAGTATCTATCACCGAATCTGAAAACCCACGCTTTGATAGAATCAAGCGTTTAATCTCCAAGCCGTCAGTTGGAGGGAGACCAGATTTGGGTGTTCGAATGGACCTTGAACAAGAAGGTCCTGTCTCAAAGGTAGCTTCCATGGTGGAGCCGATGACATATTCACCAGGTCTGCATACCAAGTCCTGCGTGGCCACGCAGGAGCTATCAAGATCACCGAGGCCCTCTCCTGATTGATCCTGGCTACCAGCCTGGGAATGAGAGGAAACGGTGGGAATACGTAAGCTAGGTTGAAAGTCCAAGGTGCTACTAGTGCATCTACTAGGGTCGCCCTGGGATCCCTGGATCTGGACCCGTAGCAAGGAACCTTGAAGTTCTGACGAGATGCCATCAGATCCATGTCTGGAATGCCCCATAATTGAGTTATTTGGGCAAAGATTTCCGGATGGAGTTCCCACTCCCCTGGATGAAATGTCTGACGACTCAGAAAATCCGCTTCCCAATTTTCCACTCCTGGGATGTGGATCGCAGACAAGTGGCAGGAGTGATCCTCCGCCCATTGAATTATTTTGGTCACTTCTTTCATCGCCAGGGAACTCTTTGTTCCCCCTTGATGATTGATATAAGCAACAGTCGTCATGTTGTCTGATTGGAACCTTATGAATTTGGCCTTTGCTAGTTGAGGCCAAGCTCTGAGAGCATTGAATATCGCTCTCAGTTCCAGAATGTTTATCGGGAGAAGAGACTCTTCCCGAGACCATAGACCCTGAGCTTTCAGGGATTCCCAGACCGCACCCCAGCCCACTAGACTGGCGTCGGTCGTGACAATGACCCACTCTGGCCTGCGGAAGCTCATTCCCTGGGACAGATGGTCCAGGGTCAGCCACCAACGGAGTGAATCTCTGGTCTTTTGATCTACTTGAATCATTGGAGACAAGTCTGTATAATCCCCATTCCACTGTTTGAGCATGCACAGTTGTAATGGTCTTAGATGAATTCGTGCAAAAGGAACTATGTCCATTGTTGCAACCATCAATCCTATTACTTCCATGCACTGCGCTATGGAAGGACGAGGAACAGAATGAAGCACTTGACAAGAGCTTAGAAGTTTTGATTTTCTGACCTCTGTCAGAAAAATCCTCATTTCTAAGGAATCTATTATTGTTCCCAAGAAGGGAACTCTTGTTGACGGGGACAGAGAACTCTTTTCTTTGTTCACCTTCCATCCGTGAGATGTGAGAAAGGCTAGAACGATATCCGTATGAGCCTTTGCCTTTGACAGGGACGACGCTTGTATTAGAATGTCGTCCAAGTAAGGTACTACTGCAATGCCCCTTGGTCTTAGAACCGCTAGAAGGGACCCTAGCACCTTTGTGAAAATCCTTGGAGCAGTGGCTAATCCGAATGGAAGAGCCACAAACTGGTAATGTTTGTCCAGAAAAGCGAACCTTAGGAACTGATGATGTTCCTTGTGGATAGGGATATGTAGGTACGCATCCTTTAGATCCACAGTAGTCATAAATTGACTTTCCTGGATGGTGGGTAGAATCGTTCGAATAGTTTCCATTTTGAACGATGGTACCCTGAGAAATTTGTTTAGGATCTTCAAATCCAAAATTGGTCTGAACGTTCCCTCTTTTTTGGGAACTACGAACAGATTGGAATAAAATCCCATTCCTTGTTCCTTTATTGGAACTGGGTGTATCACTCCCATCTTTAACAGGTCTTCTACACAATGTAAGAATGCCTGTCTCTTTATTTGGTTTGAGGATAAGTGAGACTTGTGGAACCTTCCCCTTGGGGGTAGTTCCTTGAATTCCAGGAGATAACCTTGAGAAACTATTTCTAGCGCCCAAGGATCCTGAACATCTCTTGCCCAAGCCTGAGCAAAGAGAGAGAGTCTGCCCCCCACCAGATCCGGTCCCGGATCGGGGGCTACTCCTTCATGCTGTCTTGTTAGCAGTGGCAGGCTTCTTGGCCTGCTTACCCTTGTTCCAGCCTTGCATTGGTTTCCAGGCTGGTTTGGGTTGTGAGGCATTACCCTCTTGTTTAGAGGATGCAGAATTAGAGGCTGGTCCATTTCTGCGAAAGGGACGAAAATTAGGCTTATTTTTAGCCTTAAAAGACCTATCCTGTGGAAGGGCGTGGCCCTTTCCCCCAGTGATGTCTGAAATAATCTCTTTCAAATCAGGTCCAAATAAAGTTTTACCTTTGAAAGGAATGTTAAGTAATTTTGTCTTGGATGACACATCCGCTGACCAAGACTTTAGCCAAAGCGCTCTGCGCGCCACAATAGCAAACCCTGAATTTTTCGCCGCTAATTTTGCTAAATGCAAAGCGGCATCTAAAATAAAAGAGTTAGCCAATTTAAGTGCGTGAACTCTGTCCATAACCTCCTCATATGGAGTTTCTCTACTGAGCGACTTTTCTAGTTCCTCGAACCAGAACCACGCTGCCGTAGTGACAGGAACAATGCATGAAATTGGTTGTAGAAGGTAGCCTTGCTGTACAAAAATCTTTTTAAGCAAACCTTCCAATTTTTTATCCATAGGATCTTTGAAAGCACAACTATCTTCGATAGGAATAGTAGTGCGTTTGTTTAGAGTAGAAACTGCCCCCTCGACCTTGGGGACTGTCTGCCATAAGTCCTTTCTGGGGTCGACCATAGGAAATAATTTCTTAAATATAGGTGGAGGAACAAAAGGTATGCCGGGCTTTTCCCACTCTTTATTTACTATGTCCGCCACCCGCTTGGGTATAGGAAAAGCGTCGGGGGGCACCGGAACCTCTAGGAACCTGTCCATCTTGCATAATTTCTCTGGAATGATCAAATTGTCACAATCATCCAGAGTAGATAATACCTCCTTAAGCAGTGCGCGGAGATGTTCTAATTTAAATTTAAATGTCACAACATCAGGTTCAGTTTGATGAGAAATTTTTCCTGAATCTGAAATTTCTCCCTCAGACAAAACCTCCCTCATGGCCCCTTCAGATTGGTGTGAGGGTATGACAGAACAATTATCATCAGCGTCCTCTTGCTCTTCAGTGTTTAAAACAGAGCAATCGCGCTTTCTCTGATAAGTAGGCATTTTGGATAAAAGATTTGCTATGGAGTTATCCATTACAGCTGTTAATTGTTGCATGGTAATAAGTATTGGCGCACTAGATGTACTAGGGGCCTCCTGCATGGGCAAAACTGGTGTAGACACAGTAGGAGATGATGTAGTATCATGTTTACTCCCCTCATTTGAGGAATCATCTTGGGCAATATCATTATTTGTGGCAGTACTGTCCTTACTTTGTTTGGACGCTATGGCACAATTATCACATAAATTTAAATGGGGAGACACATTGGCTTTCATACATATAGAACATAGCTTATCTGAAGGTACAGACATGTTAAACAGGCTTAAACTTGTCAACAATGCACAAAAAACGTTTTAAAATAAAACCGTTACTGTCACTTTAAATTTCAAACAGAAAACACTTTATTACTGAATATGTGAAAAAGTATGAAGGAATTGTTCAAAAATTACCAAATTTTCACCACAGTGTCTTAAAGCCTTAAAAGTATTGCACACCAAATTTCAGAGCTTTAACCCTTAAAATAACGGAACCGGAGCCGTTTTTCAATTTAACCCCTATACAGTCCCA
Organism: Bombina bombina; assembly: GCF_027579735.1. Lineage (NCBI taxonomy): Eukaryota > Metazoa > Chordata > Amphibia > Anura > Bombinatoridae > Bombina > Bombina bombina. Next base: position 1,217,426,541 of record NC_069499.1, read on the forward strand.
GATACAGTCTTTGCTAAGACCCAACCAAGCCCTGAGGGGAATACGATACCAAATGACGCCTTCTAAAAGCTTTTTCAGAGATTCTTAGATCCTCACACATGCATGTGCATGCCCTGCTCTCAAAAAACAACTGCGCATTAATGGCGCGAAAATGAGGCTCAGTCTATGACTAGAAAGGCCCCCTGACTGAAAAAGGTGTCCAATACAGTGCCTGCCGTTTTATAAACGTTCCCCAAGATTATAAATGTCAATAGTTAGCCTAAATTTGAATAATATGCACAAATAAAGCAATCGATTTAGCCCAAAAAAATGTCTACCAGTTTTTTAGCCCATAATAAGCCCTTTATTCTGTTTGTTTTTGACTAAGAAAATGGCTTACCGGTCCCCATGAGGGGAAATGACAGCCTTCCAGCATTACACAGTCTTGTTAGAAATATGGCTAGTCATACCTTAAGCAGAAAAGTCTGCTAACTGTTTCCCCCAACTGAAGTTACTTCATCTCAACAGTCCTATGTGGAAACAGCAATCGATTTTAGTTACTGTCTGCTAAAATCATCTTCCTCTTACAAACAGAAATCTTCATCCTTTTCTGTTTCAGAGTAAATAGTACATACCAGCACTATTTTAAAATAACAAACACTTGATAGAAGAATAAAAACTACATTTAAACACCAAAAAACTCTTAACCATCTCCGTGGTGATGTTGCCTGTGCAACGGCAAAGAGAATGACTGGGGTGGGCGGAGCCTAGGAGGGATCATGTGACCAGCTTTGCTGGGACTCTTTGCCATTTCCTGTTGGGGAAGAGAATATCCCACAAGTAAGGATGACGCCGTGGACCGGACATACCAATGTTGGAGAAAAGATTCCTGGATAAAGGGTATAATCCTAACTTTATTAGAGATACTAAAAACCAAGTTAGAGAATTTTAGAGAAAAGACTTATTATATTTAAAATAAAAAATAAAGATAGAGCAGAATAAAAATGATTCCTTAAAAATTCCATTCATTACTACTTACTCAACTTAGCAAAAGAAGATAATTTCTAAACACTGGCATTTGGTAAAAAGTGACCCACTAATAGGGAAAAAAATAAATAATAAACCTGAAATAATTTTTAGGAAAGCAACATATTAGCACCCAGTGAATACAAAAATAAGAAAAGTGGACAAAACAAAGGCCTTAAGGTGGAGAAAATAGAAGGTTTCTTCACTTGCCACAATTACAAATCTTGCGCACATAGCAATAAAACCAAAATAGTCAGGTCAGAATCAACAGGGGTAGAAATGAAAATAAAGGACATAATTAGGTGTTTGAATAGTAACGTGATTTACCTTCTACAATGTTCATGTAAACATCAATATTTAGGACAAACCGGTAGAAAACTAAGAGACAGAATTAGGGAACACATAAGAAGCATTGAGTTAGAGAAGGATGACATCAGATTATACAGACATTTTAAAGAAAAACACAGAGGCAATCCAAAAGAATTGACATACTGGGGCATCAGAAAACTACAGAATGATGGTAGAGGGGGTAATATGGAAAAAAGACTACTGTACCAAGATGCTGAACTGATATATAAATTCGGCACTCTCCACCCTAAAGGTCTAAATAGTGAGATGGATTTAAATGATATAATATGAAAAATAACTATCGGCTAGATTTAGAGTTTTGTCGGTAAGGACCCGCGTAGCTAACGCTGGCTTTTTTCTGGCCGCACCATAAAAATAACTCTGGTATTGAGAGTCCACATAAAGGCTGCGTTAGGCTCCAAAAAAGGAGCGTAGAGCATATTTAATGCAGCTTCAACTCTCGATACCAGAGTTGCTTACGGACGCGGCCAGCCTCAAAAACGTGCTCGTGCACGATTCCCCCATAGGAAACAATGGGGCTGTTTGAGCTGAAAAAAACCTAACACCTGCAAAAAAGCCGCGTTCAGCTCCTAACGCAGCCCCATTGTTTGCTATGGGGAAACACTTCTTACGTCTGCACCTAACACCCTAACATGTACCCCGAGTCTAAACACCCCTAGCCTTACACTTATTAACCCCTAATCTGCCACCCCCGCTATCGCTGACCCCTGCACATTATTTTTAACCCCTAATCTGCCGCTCCGTAAACCGCCGCTACTTACATTATCCTTATGTACCCGTAATCTGCTGCCCCTAACACCGCCGACCCCTATATTATATTTATTAACCCCTAATCTGCCCCCCACAACGTCGCCTCCACCTGCCTACACTTATTAACCCCTAATCTGCCGACCGGACCGCACCGCTATCATAATAAAGTTATTAACCCCTAATCCGCCTCACTAACCCTATAATAAATATTATTAACCCCTAATCTGCCCTCCCTAACATCGCCGACACCTAACTTCAATTATTAACCCCTAATCTGCCGACTGGAGCTCACCGCTATTCTAATAAATGTATTAACCCCTAAAGCTAAGTCTAACCCTAACACTAACACCCCCCTAACTTAAATATAATTTAAATCTAACGAAATTAATTAACTCTTATTAAATAAATTATTCCTATTTAAAGCTAAATACTTACCTGTAAAATAAATCCTAATATAGCTACAATATAAATTATAATTATATTATAGCTATTTTAGGATTAATATTTATTTTACAGGTAACTTTGTATTTATTTTAACCAGGTACAATAGCTATTAAATAGTTAAGAACTATTTAATAGCTAAAATAGTTAAAATAATTACAAAATTACCTGTAAAATAAATCCTAACCTAAGTTACAATTAAACCTAACACTATACTATCATTAAATTAATTAAATAAAATACCTACAATTACACCTAACACTACACTATCAATACATTAATTAAATACAATACCTACAAATAACTACAATGAAATAAACTAATTAAAGTACAAAAAATAAAAAATAACTAAGTTACAAAAAAAAAAAAAATATTTACAAACATAAGAAAAATATTACAACAATTTTAAACTAATTACACCTACTCTAAGCCCCCTAATAAAATAACAAAGCCCCCCAAAATAAAAAATGCCCTACCCTATTCTAAATTACTAAAGTTCAAAGCTCTTTTACCTTACCAGCCCTGAACAGGGCCCTTTGCGGGGCATGCCCCAAGAAGTTCAGCTCTTTTGCCTGTAAAAAAAAACATACAATACCCCCCCCCCAACATTACAACCCACCACCCACATACCCCTAATCTAACCCAAACCCCCCTTAAATAAACCTAACACTAAGCCCCTGAAGATCATCCTACCTTGTCTTCACCTCAACGGGTATCACCGATCGGTCCTGGCTCCAAAATCTTCATCAAACCCAAGCGGGGGCTGGCGATCCATCATCCGGTGGCTGAAGAGGTCCAGAAGAGGCTCCAAAGTCTTCATCCTATCCGGGAAGAAGAGTAGATCCGGACCGGCAACCATCATCTTCCAAGCGGCATCTTCTATCTTCATCCGATGAGGACCGGCTCCATCCTGAAGACCTCCACCGCGGACCCATCTTCATCCGGCGACGTCCAACTGAAGAATGACGGTTCCTTTAAGGGACGTCATCCAAGATGGCGTCCCTCGAATTCCGATTGGCTGATAGGATTCTATCAGCCAATCGGAATTAAGGTAGGAATATTCTGATTGGCTGATGGAATCAGCCAATCAGAATCAAGATCAATCCGATTGGCTGATCCAATCAGCCAATCAGATTGAGCTCGCATTCTATTGGCTGATCGGAACAGCCAATAGAATGCGAGCTTAATCTGATTGGCTGATTGGATCAGCCAATCGGATTGAACTTGATTCTGATTGGCTGATTCCATCAGCTAATCAGAATATTCCGTCCTTAATTCCGATTGGCTGATAGAATCCTATCAGCCAATCGGAATTCGAGGGACGCCATCTTGGATGACGTCCCTTAAAGGAACCGTCATTCTTCAGTTGGACGTCGCCGGATGAAGATGGGTCCGCGGTGGAGGTCTTCAGGATGGAGCCGGTCCTCATCGGATGAAGATAGAAGATGCCGCTTGGAAGATGATGGTTGCCGGTCCGGATCTACTCTTCTTCCCGGATAGGATGAAGACTTTGGAGCCTCTTCTGGACCTCTTCAGCCACCGGATGATGGATCGCCAGCCCCCGCTTGGGTTGGATGAAGATTTTGGAGCCAGGACCGATCGGTGATACCCGGTGAGGTGAAGACAAGGTAGGATGATCTTCAGGGGCTTAGTGTTAGGTTTATTTAAGGGGGGTTTGGGTTAGATTAGGGGTATGTGGGTGGTGGGTTGTAATGTTGGGGGGGGGTATTGTATGTTTTTTTTTACAGGCAAAAGAGCTGAACTTCTTGGGGCATGCCCCGCAAAGGGCCCTGTTCAGGGCTGGTAAGGTAAAAGAGCTTTGAACTTTAGTAATTTAGAATAGGGTAGGGCATTTTTTATTTTGGGGGGCTTTGTTATTTTATTAGGGGGCTTAGAGTAGGTGTAATTAGTTTAAAATTGTTGTAATATTTTTCTTATGTTTGTAAATATTTTTTTATTTTTTGTAACTTAGTTCTTTTTTATTTTTTGTACTTTAGTTAGTTTATTTCATTGTAGTTATTTGTAGGTATTGTATTTAATTAATGTATTGATAGTGTAGTGTTAGGTTTAATTGTAGGTAATTGTAGGTATTTTATTTAATTTAATGATAGTATAGTGTTAGGTTTAATTGTAACTTAGGTTAGGATTTATTTTACAGGTAATTTTGTAATTATTTTAACTATTTTAGCTATTAAATAGTTCTTAACTATTTAATAGCTATTGTACCTGGTTAAAATAAATACAAAGTTACCTGTAAAATAAATATTAATCCTAAAATAGCTATAATATAATTATAATTTATATTGTAGCTATATTAGGATTTATTTTACAGGTAAGTATTTAGCTTTAAATAGGAATAATTTATTTAAAAGAGTTAATTAATTTCGTTAGATTTAAATTATATTTAAGTTAGGGGGGTGTTAGTGTTAGGGTTAGACTTAGCTTTAGGGGTTAATAAATTTATTAGAATATCGGTGAGCTCCGGTCGGCAGATTAGGGGTTAATAATTGAAGTTAGGTGTCGGCGATGTTAGGGAGGGCAGATTAGGGGTTAATACTATTTATTATAGGGTTAGTGAGGTGGATTAGGGGTTAATAACTTTATTATAGTAGCGGTGCGGTCCGCTCGGCAGATTAGGGGTTAATAAGTGTAGGCAGGTGGAGGCGACGTTGAGGGGGGCAGATTAGGGGTTAATAAATATAATATAGGGGTCGGCGGTGTTAGGGGCAGCAGATTAGGGGTACATAAGGATAACTTAAGTAGCGGTGCTTTGCGGTCGGCAGATTAGGGGTTAATTATTGTAGGTAGCTGGCTGCGACATTGTGGGGGGCAGGTTAGGGGTTAATAAATATAATATAGGGGTCGGCGGTGTTAGGGGCAGCAGATTAGGGGTACATAAGGATAACGTAGGTGGCGGTCGGCAGATTAGGGGTTAAAAAAATTTAATCGAGTGTCGGCGATGTGGGGGGGCCTCGGTTCAGGGGTACATAGGTAGTTTATGGGTGTTAGTGTACTTTAGAGCACAGTAGTTAAGAGCTTTATGAACCGGCGTTAGCCCAGAAAGCTCTTAACTACTGACTTTTTTCTGCGGCTGGAGTTTTGTCGTTCTAACGCTCACTTCAGACACGACTCTAAATACCGGAGTTAGAAAAATCCCATTGAAAAGATAGGATACGCAATTTACGTAAGGGGATCTGCGGTATGGAAAAGTTGCGGCTGAAAAGTGAGCGTTAGACCCTTTTTTGACTGACTCCAAATACCGGAGGTAGCCTAAAACCAGCGTTAGGAGCCTCTAACGCTGGTTTTCACGGCTACCGCCAAATTCCAAATCTAGGCCTATGTTAAACATAAATACCCCAACATGATCAAGAATTAAATCCATAACTATTTATGAGATCCCCATTCAGATATGAAGTAAGATTATACTACACACTTTTTGTCTCACTTAGTATCATATCTCTTGAACACTCTTTTAAATTTTAAATTCTGACCTGGTAATTATTTGAGAAGCTTATTACAAACACCCTGCATCAAACATATTGATATCTTATATATCCTTTCTCCCTTAGGATAATCAATTGTCTCTAATGTGTTTATATATCACAAATATATATATTACACATCTTTTATTCAATTTACTATCCCAATTCATACATAAATGTATATATTATATATAGAAATATACATATTTTTATATACAGGGAGTGCAGAATTATTAGGCAAATGAGTATTTTGACCACATCATCCTCTTTATGCATGTTGTCTTACTCTAAGCTGTATAGGCTCGAAAGCCTACTACCAATTAAGCATATTAGGTTATGTGCATCTCTGTAATGAGAAGGGGTGTGGTCTAATGACATCAACACCCTATATCAGGTGTGCATAATTATTAGGCAACTTCCTTTCCTTTGGCAAAATGGGTCAAAAGAAGGACTTGACAGGCTCAGAAAAGTCAAAAATAGTGAGATATCTTGCAGAGATACAATCAAGCGTTTCATTCAAAATAGTCAACAGGGTCGCAAGAAGCGTGTGGAAAAACCAAGGCGCAAAATAACTGCCCATGAACTGAGAAAAGTCAAGCGTGCAGCTGCCAAGATGCCACTTGCCACCAGTTTGGCCATATTTCAGAGCTGCAACATCACTGGAGTGCCCAAAAGCACAAGGTGTGCAATACTCAGAGACATGGCCAAGGTAAGAAAGGCTGAAAGACGACCACCACTGAACAAGACACACAAGCTGAAACGTCAAGACTGGGCCAAGAAATATCTCAAGACTGATTTTTCTAAGGTTTTATTGACTGATGAAATGAGAGTGAGTCTTGATGGGCCAGATGGATGGGCCCGTGGCTGGATTGGTAAAGGGCAGAGAGCTCCAGTCCGACTCAGACGCCAGCAAGGTGGAGGTGGAGTACTGGTTTGGGCTGGTATCACCAAAGATGAGCTTGTGGGGCCTTTTCGGGTTGAGGATGGAGTCAAGCTCAACTCCCAGTCCTACTGCCAGTTTCTGGAAGACACCTTCTTCAAGCAGTGGTACAGGAAGAAGTCTGCATCCTTCAAGAAAAACATGATTTTCATGCAGGACAATGCTCCATCACACGCGTCCAAGTACTCCACAGCGTGGCTGGCAAGAAAGGGTATAAAAGAAGAAAATCTAATGACATGGCCTCCTTGTTCACCTGATCTGAACCCCATTGAGAACCTGTGGTCCATCATCAAATGTGAGATTTACAAGGAGGGAAAACAGTACACCTCTCTGAACAGTGTCTGGGAGGCTGTGGTTGCTGCTGCACGCAATGTTGATGGTGAACAGATCAAAACACTGACAGAATCCATGGATGGCAGGCTTTTGAGTGTCCTTGCAAAGAAAGGTGGCTATATTGGTCACTGATTTGTTTTTGTTTTGTTTTTGAATGTCAGAAATGTATATTTGTGAATGTTGAGATGTTATATTGGTTTCACTGGTAAAAATAAATAATTGAAATGGGTATATATTTGTTTTTTGTTAAGTTGCCTAATAATTATGCACAGTAATAGTCACCTGTACACACAGATATCCCCCCTAAAATAGCTATAACTAAAAACAAACTAAAAACTACTTCCAAAACTATTCAGCTTTGATATTAATGAGTTTTTTGGGTTCATTGAGAACATGGTTGTTGTTCAATAATAAAATGAATCCTCAAAAATACAACTTGCCTAATAATTTTTTTTTTAATTTTTAAAGCTATTAGTCAAAAATACCCATTAATACTCCCAAATGCTATTTGATATATTTTAATGATTTATTCAATTATTTGATATAAATTAAAGATGTTTCTTTTACTTAAGTTATTTAATATTATTGACTAATGGAGAGAAAATGTTGTTTGCATAGATATGCTAGGAAATAGTTAACAATAAAAGAAGGAGGAAAAAATGTACCCTATAAAAGAAACCCTAACAATATTCTCAGGTATCTTGATAAAGGTTTTAAATCTGAAACGCGTAGAAACCTGAGTACTGGATTGTAAGCAGAAGGAGAAACGACTGGTTGCAACAGAGGTCCCTAATGAGAGAAGGAGGTGTATTTCGATAGCCCCCTAGGATACTCCACCAGCTGCACTAAGGATTACAAGTCTGCATTTGTTTTTAGCAGCACACAGATAGAAGAAATAGAGAACATTGTTGAAGTTTTTATATTTGCTTGGAAAGAAATAGAGAACATCTCTGCAGTTTCTGTAACTGCTTGGAAATACAACTTGCCGGCAGAAGATTCACAAGCAAAAAAACTGGGCCTATCACGTGAGTAAAAGATCTTACCACGGAAGATCCAAATCGATCGAAATAAGGAGACTAGGTGACTATACTTTGAATCCATTCACAGACTAAGTATACACAAGATCGACAATAATTATCTGCCAATACCGACCATCATCCACTATTCGGAAAGGAGAAAACTCCAGAATACTCCTGTACAAATACTTTTTCCTCCTAGACATATATACGATATACTGCACATATTAGGCTTTTTATTGCTACTATTGATACACTGTATAAATACTATTTCCTCCTAGACTCATGTCTGATATACTGCATAATTGTATTAATATTTTTTTCGCTAGACTTGTATCATTTTATAACAGTTGAATCCTTTTATCTATTTTAGACACGGGTGTAGACATTAAGTAAAATAAATATAATTTTATTTTATCTATCAGCATTTGGGAGTACTTTTTTATTACTAGAGATAAGCAGTAGTTGCAACTTTGTTGCGCCACCTAGTTTGCAAGTTTGACATTTGAACTGTTTGGGAATATAGTTTTTATGGTAGGCAATTACTCTGCATATCTCTTTCCAGGACATATATACCATTTCTGTTTTTTATATGTTTCTAAATTTCTGCCTGTTTCTAAAAAAATAAATGGACATTTTAAGTTTATTTAAAACATGCATTGTGCAGGTCTTTTGTACAGCTATGAACCACTGCTGATGCATAAATAAAACTTTAATGTCACTTTAATATATCTTTGTGTAAAAAAATATTTTAGAATTATTAAAAATAATAATGTAAATTCAAGCTATGATCTTTATTTACATTGTGCACAGCATAAAGCTTCCTATCATTAGTTTTACTGTACAGTTATGTTTCAATTGATTAAATCAGACTTTTCTTTTTTGATCTTGTGCTATATTTTGCAATCCATTCCTGTGGATTTTATTATTTAGTAACCGAGGAGATGTTGTTTTAGCAACAATACCAGCTGCTATTACTGTTGATGATAATAATAATAATAATAATAATAATAATAATAGACTGCCTCTGGGTCCTTTTTTTGTTCTTGGAAAATAAATTGCTACTAAAAGGTTGTTACTACAGATCTGATTGAGATACATTTGGTAACAGCTGTATTTAAAAAAATTTACAGAAGGGTTCCCCTTTGCTTGTTCAGATGAAGCCCTAAGAACAGAGTAATATATATATATATATACTGACCTTCAAACAAAATCATACTCCGGTGTAAGCAAAGGCGTGCAGAAGCACAGAAAGAGCCAAGAAAGCACGGAGGAAAAAAGCAAAAGTGATATCTCCCAAACCGGTTTGAAACAAAAATTGGAAGCAACGAGCAGGTAGATATGACACCATAATACGTCACTGACGGAACACCGAGGAAGCAGGTACTTGTTTTATTATACCTCTACACGCAACACAGAACTGTCACAGCGAGTTTAATGTGGTATGGAAAAGTTGCCACTTTTTTCTGCTATTTGTGATACAGTTACAATTTGCATTGGGAGTACGAAGATACAAGTTTAAAACCCACAGTGTCAGTGCTACATAACAATTGGTGCTGTCCCTGCATTAACGTTGCTTTCTATCTCTGGGATTACAAATGTGCCATTAATCAGGCATTTTGAAACAAATCAATACTGGTCAAATGAATGGACCAACCTACCTACTTCCATTTAACAACCCGGGTTGTGGACTTTGAACTTTATGAATATTTGGGGATCATGCTTACGAATTATTGTCATGCTGAAATCAATATATAAATCCTTTTAAACGCATTTTCTAATAGTATGTGTATTATTTACTCCTAAATCTTTCCTTGCTTAAAAGTATATATTTTTCCAGACATGGTTGGGTGCTGGAGAAATAAGGGTCTGAGTTTTCTTGTTTATATGTATATATATATATATGTGTGTGTGTTTGTATGTATGTGTATATTAGACATGTGCGTTTCGATTCTGAACGAATCGAAATTCGGACGAATTTCTTACATTCGGAGATTCGGATCGATTTGAATTTCCGAATTACGGTAGTACCGAATCTACTGAATAAATCTGAATTAGTTCGGATTTATTCGTTACATTCGGATGGCCATGGATTACACTAGTATTGTACAGTATATTAGGTTATATCACTCTGCTATGGGTTACACCTAATATACAGTACATAATACTAGTCTAATACACAGCACATCCCACCTAACACATACCGAAAAATACCTAAATTCCGAATTTCTGAATCGAACCGAACCGAATCCAGCCGAATTTATTTGAATCCGAATGAATCCGAAACTAATTCATTCGAATTTTTCCGAATTCGAATCGATCCGAACCAAAATTCGAAAACATCCGAATCGAAACAAATTTTTCAGCCATGCACAAGTCTAGTGTATATAATATAATATAGCACTAAAGCAAGGTAAAAAACATAATTTATGTAAGAACTTACCTGATAAATTCATTTCTTTCATATTAACAAGAGTCCATGAGCTAGTGACGTATGGGATATACATTCCTACCAGGAGGGGCAAAGTTTCCCAAACCTTAAAATGCCTATAAATACACCCCTCACCACACCCACAAATCAGTTTAACGAATAGCCAAGAAGTGGGGTGATAAGAAAAAAAGTGCGAAGCATATAAAATAAGGAATTGGAATAATTGTGCTTTATACAAAAAAATCATAACCACCACAAAAAAGGGTGGGCCTCATGGACTCTTGTTAATATGAAAGAAATGAATTTATCAGGTAAGTTCTTACATAAATTATGTTTTCTTTCATGTAATTAACAAGAGTCCATGAGCTAGTGACGTATGGGATAATGACTACCCAAGATGTGGATCTTTCCACACAAGAGTCACTAGAGAGGGAGGGATAAAATAAAGACAGCCAATTCCTGCTGAAAATAATCCACACCCAAAATAAAGTTTAACAAAAAACATAAGCAGAAGATTCAAACTGAAACCGCTGCCTGAAGAACTTTTCTACCAAAAACTGCTTCAGAAGAAGAAAATACATCAAAATGGTAGAATTTAGTAAAAGTATGCAAAGAGGACCAAGTTGCTGCTTTGCAGATCTGGTCAACCGAAGCTTCATTCCTAAACGCCCAGGAAGTAGATACTGACCTAGTAGAATGAGCTGTAATTCTTTGAGGCGGAATTTTACCCGACTCAACATAGGCAAGATGAATTAAAGATTTCAACCAAGATGCCAAAGAAATGGCAGAAGCTTTCTGGCCTTTCCTAGAACCGGAAAAGATAACAAATAGACTAGAAGTCTTACGGAAAGATTTCGTAGCTTCAACATAATATTTCAAAGCTCTAACAACATCCAAAGAATGCAATGATTTCTCCTTAGAATTCTTAGGATTAGGACATAATGAAGGAACCACAATTTCTCTACTAATGTTGTTGGAATTCACAACTTTAGGTAAAAATTCAAAAGAAGTTCGCAACACCGCCTTATCCTGATGAAAAATCAGAAAAGGAGACTCACACGAAAGAGCAGATAATTCAGAAACTCTTCTAGCAGAAGAGATGGCCAAAAGGAACAAAACTTTCCAAGAAAGTAATTTAATGTCCAATGAATGCATAGGTTCAAACGGAGGAGCTTGAAGAGCTCCCAGAACCAAATTCAAACTCCAAGGAGGAGAAATTGACTGAATGACAGGTTTTATACGAACCAAAGCTTGTACAAAACAATGAATATCAGGAAGAATAGCAATCTTTCTGTGAAAAAGAACAGAAAGAGCGGAGATTTGTCCTTTCAAAGAACTTGCGGACAAACCCTTATCTAAACCATCCTGAAGAAACTGTAAAATTCTCGGTATTCTAAAAGAATGCCAAGAAAAATGATGAGAAAGACACCAAGAAATATAAGTCTTCCAGACTCTATAATATATCTCTCGAGATACAGATTTACGAGCCTGTAACATAGTATTAATCACGGAGTCAGAGAAACCTCTATGACCAAGAATCAAGCGTTCAATCTCCATACCTTTAAATTTAAGGATTTCAGATCCGGATGGAAAAAAGGACCTTGTGACAGAAGGTCTGGTCTTAACGGAAGAGTCCATGGCTGGCAAGATGCCATCCGGACAAGATCCGCATACCAAAACCTGTGAGGCCATGCCGGAGCTATTAGCAGAACAAACGAGCATTCCCTCAGAATCTTGGAGATTACTCTTGGAAGAAGAACTAGAGGCGGAAAGATATAGGCAGGATGATACTTCCAAGGAAGTGATAATGCATCCACTGCCTCCGCCTGAGGATCCCGGGATCTGGACAGATACCTGGGAAGTTTCTTGTTTAGATGAGAGGCCATCAGATCTATCTCTGGAAGCCCCCACAATTGAACAATCTGAAGAAATACCTCTGGGTGAAGAGACCATTCGCCCGTATGCAACGTTTGGCGACTGAGATAATCCGCTTCCCAATTGTCTACACCTGGGATATGAACCGCAGAGATTAGACAGGAGCTGGATTCCGCCCAAACCAAAATTCGAGATACTTCTTTCATAGCCAGAGGACTGTGAGTCCCTCCTTGATGATTGATGTATGCCACAGTTGTGACATTGTCTGTCTGAAAACAAATGAACGATTCTCTCTTCAGAAGAGGCCAAAACTGAAGAGCTCTGAAAACTGCACGGAGTTCCAAGATATTGATCGGTAATCTCACCTCCTGAGATTCCCAAACTCCTTGTGCCGTCAGAGATCCCCACACAGCTCCCCAACCTGTGAGACTTGCATCTGTTGAAATTACAGTCCAGGTCGGAAGAACAAAAGAAGCCCCCTGAATTAAACGATGGTGATCTGTCCACCACGTCAGAGAGTGCCGAACAATCGGTTTTAAAGATATTAATTGATATATCTTCGTGTAATCCCTGCACCATTGGTTCAGCATACAGAGCTGAAGAGGTCGCATGTGAAAACGAGCAAAGGGGATCGCGTCCGATGCAGCAGTCATAAGACCTAGAATTTCCATGCATAAGGCTACCGAAGGGAATGATTGAGACTGAAGGTTTCGACAGGCTGTAATCAATTTTAGACGTCTCTTGTCTGTTAAAGACAAAGTCATGGACACTGAATCTATCTGGAAACCCAGAAAGGTTACCCTTGTTTGAGGAATCAAAGAACTTTTTGGTAAATTGATCCTCCAACCATGATCTTGAAGAAACAACACAAGTCGATTCGTATGAGACTCTGCTAAATGTAAAGACGGAGCAAGTACCAAGATATCGTCCAAATAAGGAAATACCACAATACCCTGTTCTCTGATTACAGACAGAAGGGCACCGAGAATCTTTGTGAAAATTCTTGGAGCTGTAGCAAGGCCAAACGGTAGAGCCACAAATTGGTAATGCTTGTCTAGAAAAGAGAATCTCAGGAACTGATAATGATCTGGATGAATCGGAATATGCAGATATGCATCCTGTAAATCTATTGTGGACATATAATTCCCTTGCTGAACAAAAGGCAATATAGTCCTTACAGTTACCATCTTGAACGTTGGTATCCTTACATAACGATTCAATAATTTTAGATCCAGAACTGGTCTGAAGGAATTCTCCTTCTTTGGTACAATGAAGAGATTTGAATAAAACCCCATCCCCTGTTCCGGAACTGGAACTGGCATAATTACTCCAGCCAACTCTAGATCTGAAACACAATTCAGAAATGCTTGAGCTTTCACTGGATTTACTGGGACATGGGAAAGAAAAAATCTCTTTGCAGGAGGTCTCATCTTGAAACCAATTCTGTACCCTTCTGAAACAATGTTCTGAATCCAAAGATTGTGAACAGAACTGATCCAAATTTCTTTGAAAAAACGTAACCTGCCCCCTACCAGCTGAACTGGAATGAGGGCCGTACCTTCATGTGAACTTAGAAGCAGGCTTTGCCTTTCTAGCAGGCTTGGATTTATTCCAGACTGGGGATGGTTTCCAAACTGAAACTGCTCCTGAGGACGAAGGATCAGGCTTTTGTTCTTTGTTGAAACGAAAGGAACGAAAACGATTGTTAGCCCTGTTTTTACCTTTAGACTTTTTATCCTGTGGTAAAAAAGTTCCTTTCCCACCAGTAACAGTTGAAATAATAGAATCCAACTGAGAACCAAATAATTTGTTTCCCTGGAAAGAAATGGAAAGTAGAGTTGATTTAGAAGCCATATCAGCATTCCAAGTCTTAAGCCATAAAGCTCTTCTGGCTAAGATAGCCAGAGACATAAATCTAACATCAACTCTAATAATATCAAAAATGGCATCACAGATGAAATTATTAGCATGCTGGAGAAGAATAATAATATCATGAGAATCACGATTTGTTACTTGTTGCGCTAGAGTTTCCAACCAAAAAGTTGAAGCTGCAGCAACATCAGCCAATGATATAGCAGGTCTAAGAAGATTACCTGAACATAGATAAGCTTTTCTTAGAAAGGATTCAATTTTTCTATCTAAAGGATCCTTAAACGAGGTACCATCTGATGTAGGAATGGTAGTACGTTTAGCAAGGGTAGAAATAGCCCCATCAACTTTAGGGATTTTGTCCCAAAATTCTAATCTGTCAGGCGGAACAGGATATAATTGCTTAAAACGTTTAGAAGGAGTAAATGAATTACCCAATCTATCCCATTCCTTAGCAATTACTGCAGAAATAGCATTAGGAACAGGAAAGACTTCTGGAATAACCGCAGGAGCTTTAAAAACCTTATCCAAACATATAGAATTAGTATCAAGAGGACTAGAATCCTCTATTTCTAAAGCAATTAGTACTTCTTTAAGTAAAGAGCGAATAAATTCCATCTTAAATAAATATGAAGATTTATCAGCATCAATCTCTGAGACAGAATCCTCTGAACCAGAAGAGTCCAAAGAATCAGAATGATGGTGTTCATTTAAAAATTCATCTGTAGAAAGAGAAGATTTAAAAGACTTTTTACGTTTACTAGAAGGAGAAATAACAGACAAAGCCTTCTTTATGGATTCAGAAACAAAATCTCTTATGTTATCAGGAACATTCTGCACCTTAGATGTTGAGGGAACTGCAACAGGCAATGGTACATCACTAAAGGAAATATTATCTGCATTAACAAGTTTGTCATGACATTTAATACAAACAACAGCTGGTGGAATAGCTACCAAAAGTTTACAGCAGATACACTTAGCTTTGGTAGATCCAGCAGGCAGAGGTTTTCCTGTAGTATCTTCTGGCTCAGATGCAACGTGAGACATCTTGCAATATGTAAGAGAAAAAACAACATATAAAGCAAAATAGATCAAATTCCTTATAAGACAGTTTCAGGAATGGGAAAAAAATGCCAAACATCAAGCTTCTAGCAACCAGAAGCAAATGAAAAATGAGACTGAAATAATGTGGAGACAAAAGCGACGCCCATATTTTTTGGCGCCAAATAAGACGCCCACATTATTTGGCGCCTAAATGCTTTTGGCGCCAAAAATGACGCCACATCCGGAACGCCGACATCTTTGGCGCAAAATAACGTCAAAAAAATGACGCAACTTCCGGCAACACGTATGACGCCGGAAACGGAAATGAATTTTTGCGCCAAAAAAGTCCGCGCCAAGAATGACGCAATAAAATGAAGCATTTTCAGCCCCCGCGAGCCTAACAGCCCACAGGGAAAAAAGTCAAATTTTTGAGGTAAGAAAAATATGATAATTAAAGCATAATCCCAAATATGAAACTGACTGTCTGGAAATAAGGAAAGTTGAACATTCTGAGTCAAGGCAAATAAATGTTTGAATACATATATTTAGAACTTTATAAATAAAGTGCCCAACCATAGCTTAGAGTGTCACAGAAAATAAGACTTACTTACCCCAGGACACTCATCTACATGTTTGTAGAAAGCCAAACCAGTACTGAAACGAGAATCAGTAGAGGAAATGGTAAATATAAGAGTATATCGTCGATCTGAAAAGGGAGGTAAGAGATGAATCTCTACGACCGATAACAGAGAACCTTATGAAATAGACCCCGTAGAAGGAGATCACTGCATTCAATAGGCAATACTCTCCTCACATCCCTCTGACATTCACTGCACGCTGAGAGGAAAACCGGGCTCCAACTTGCTGCGGAGCGCATATCAACGTAGAATCTAGCACAAACTTACTTCACCACCTCCCTTGGAGGCAAAGTTTGTAAAACTGATTTGTGGGTGTGGTGAGGGGTGTATTTATAGGCATTTTAAGGTTTGGGAAACTTTGCCCCTCCTGGTAGGAATGTATATCCCATACGTCACTAGCTCATGGACTCTTGTTAATTACATGAAAGAAATTATATTTCTGCCAGTGAAAGTAAAATTTCATTATAACAGGAAAAAACGTTACCTATCTTTATTCCTACAATTAGGTTAATAAAGAACTACTCTCTATTGAACAACTGTTACCTTTGCCTCCCATTCCATGCCAGCCAGTGAAATCCCCAAGAGTATTATCACGGTAATAATACCAATAATTCGAATGTCATTGGAGGGGTCCACAATTGTTGAGTCATAATCCTGCACAAGACATTATTTTAATATTAAATCTCACCTTTGCCTTTGTAGTACACAAATGAAAATATATTCTGTACAAAGAGTCTCACCTTAAGGAGATCTCGAACTGTCTCTGCAAATCCAACTGTGTGCATAGCAACAGCCACAGCATTGGCAAATGCGAATATCAGACCGATTGATCCTCCCAGCTCAGGGCCCAGACTTCTGGATATAAGAAAATAAGTCCCACCTAATTAATACAAAAACATACAGTATTAGTGCAAAGGCCTAGAAAACATTTTTTTTGTACCATATTGAAGGCTGGACTGAAAAGTAACAGCTATAGGATTCATATACTCTAGGTGTGGCAATAACTACATAACGTTTACTCAATGGTGTGCTAGCCTCCATGGTGCCAGGGCAATATCCCATAAAAACATCTTTGTATCTACCTGCTGTCTAATCACAGTCAAGGGTAGAGTGCCTTAACTAGAGCACACTTCAGAGATAAAAGCTCTAATCCAAGAGAAATTATTTTTTCCTAGGATAAGATATTAACTGTTTAACATTACACCTTGCATACTCCAAGGTCATAGTAGCTTTGCAAGCTTCCTGAAATTGACTTATCTACCAAGTAAAAGATACAGTAAGTCTCAATTATGCAATGATAATAGGAGATAAACACCATATATTTCTCAGTAAACCCAATAGATCCTCTGAAATAATAGCGTTCTGGAAAGTGGGAGTTTCTCAGATGATGGTGAGGATGTGCATCACCTCCCCCCCCCCCCATCACCACCTCCGCTACCTGTATCTTCTACCTTTAACAGAAAGGGACAATGGTTGTCATCTCTTCAGTCTGGCAGTAATGCATTTCTTTCCACAAAAGCAAGATATGTGAGTTGCTTAAAGGGTCATACAAATAAACTACTTTAAAGGGATATGAAACAGTGCTCCTTTTGTAAAAAAAAAAAAAGTTAAATCAAAGAAAGCATATAAATAAGGGAGCAGACATGGTGAGAACATTGCATTCTGCCACTTCTGAGCATGGGCAAGAAACTGACTTCCTGTTTTCCAGCAGTCACTGAACAGTAAGTCAGCTCAGGTTACTATAGAATATTTATGACATCAAGCTATATATGCTTTCCTGTAGAGACCCAGCCCCTTTGAGGAGCTTTGGCAGTAAGTAATGCACCATGCACAAATTATGTTAAAAAAATGAATTAAAAGGTAAAATCCTTTTAAAATGATAAATAAAACATATTGCAATGATTTATTTTAGGTATAACCCACTACTTAGTGCTTTTTTATTAACACAATGAAACAGACTGTTTTAAATCACTTTAACGAGACAGAAGACAACTTGAGATTGTATTATAAAATGTTTTTATACATAGTAATACAATTTTGCAATATACATTCAATATTTATTTTACCCCCCTTTCATATAATTTAGCTCCGAAAATGTGGGCTTTTCTAATTCTCAGACCTGGAAAAGCACCCTAAAGCACCTTGAACTGCTACATATCTGTCCTTAATTGGCTTAACAGATAACAACTAAAAAACAATGCATTTTATACTAACAATATGACTATGGCTAGTCTTGTTGTCAAACTTGGATTGCTGGGTGGCTATTGAAAAACAAATCCACCAAACATGATGTTAATTTGTTTTAAAAATGTTTAGACTTGGCTGATAAAATGATCCTCCAGCACTGCGAAATCCCTTATGAGATTCTAAAAAGGCAGATATTGCTATACTGCTTCAAGGGGCATTCCCTGTATTTATGGATGTGAAGGAGAGACAAGCCTAGTGCAATACAGCATTGCATGACTTAAGAGTTCTTCTACATTTATACTTTGTGCTTTGTATTTTATATCATTTTAGACTTCAGATTGCGTTTTATTGCATTTAAACTTTGCACTTTTTATTTTGTATTATAATGCATATCAATTCAGTATACAGCAGTGTATTTAGGATTGTGATCTTACAAATTCTGATTATGCTTTGACAGTTTCTGTGTAACGCTAACAAATTAGACTCATACAAATTATATTGCACTTTGTATTTCTTCTATTTGAAATAAAATTGTAACACTGACAACTTCAGTTTCCCAGAGAGTTTCATTACTTTCTATGGGCCTGACAATCAAATTTTTTAGTTTGGAGAGAAATTATAGTGCAGACTTCACAATAGCTGAACTCAGTGAATTCTAAAGGAAAAAGGAGGGAATCTGGAAGCCCCAGAGAGAGATGCTTTCTATAAAAAGTAATGAGGCTCTCTGGGATACAAAATTTCACAGGGGAAACTGAAGTTAACAGGAGAACACCTCGGACACCCTTTGCATGAAATACAAATTAAACTGAAATGTTTTCACTACAATTTAACTTGCTTTTACATCTAGTTTAGTATATATTACTTTTCTGTCAGTTAAATAAGTGTATTGCAAATTTTGAGAAAATTTCACCTGCATAAAGCTTGTGTAAAATGCTTACAATTGTGAGATAGCGTCAGACATAATCTGGGAACTTTGCTGTTTATCCCAGGGAACTCCTGTATCCCTCTTACTTTCTGAAGATCTGTTTTATTTTACAATAAAGCAAATACAAAGAGCAATGTCATTTGTAAAACAAACACAGCAATATGATCCTATCATAATCGTTTAAAACAGAATCAGAATTTGTAAATTTACTGCTGCATCTAAATCTAAATGCAGTAAAATACAAAAGAGAAAGTGCAAAGCTTAAAGGGACAGGAAACCCCAATATTTTCTTTCCTGATTTGGATAGAACACACCATTTGAAACAACTTTCCAATTTACTTCCATTATCAAATTTGCTTCATTCTCTTGTTATACTTAGCTGAAGGAACAACATTGCACTACTGACAACTAGATGAACACATCTAGTTAGCCAATCACAAAAGACAAATGTGTGCAGGCACCAATTAGCAGTAGTGTAGGATATGTGTGTATTCTTTTTTCAACAAGGGATACCAAGGGAACGAATCACATTTGAAAATAGAAGTGTATTTTTAAAGTGTCTTAAAATTACATGCTCTATCGGAATCATGTAAGTTTAATTTTGACTTTCCTATCTCTTTAAATGTAATAATACTGAAATGACCCAATCTGATTTGTAAAGTAATATATCATGCAAAGCACAAAATGTAAATGTAACAAAACTCTCATGTTATGCAGTGATATATTACCTTGAGCTTGTATCTCCCCATACAGAAATGCCGGGAATGCACCTTGAAGAAGTACAGCAACATTTGTTGAATGTTGTCAAAGATCTTGCAGTGCTGGAAGATCTTTTTAGATCATTCTCATCTGAGCGCAGAGCTTTATGGGAGCAACCTTTCAACTCTCTGGAACTTCCAGGTTCCATCCTTTTTCTTATAGCATTTAGTGAGTTCAGCCCCTACAAAGTCTGTACTATAATTTCTCTACAAAGCAGGAGAATATTTTTTAATCAGGCCTAAAGAAACAACTTGTACAATTGCACACTCCTGTGCGTCCCATAAAGCATATATGCGCATCAGCCAATCAAAGGACCCTCTACAGCCACTGATCCACATGTGCTTTTCAGGATACTTTATTTGTAAAAAATAAAAATAAAAAAAACAAACAGCTCTAAACAAATTTAGCAATACTTTTTTATTATTATTATGCCCCTTTAAGATTTGCATAGAAAAAGACAGCTAAAGTTTAATCCTACATGGTAGTAATATTTTTTCTTCTTCTCAATCCTATCCTCTTTTGTGCCTATTGAACAGAAAGGAAGTTATTTATGGGATTATTGTACAACACATCTTTTATAATTATGGCTACCCAGTGGAAATTGTATTTCCCCTATATGACTGAGCAGGGGTT
Organism: Bombina bombina; assembly: GCF_027579735.1. Classification (NCBI taxonomy): domain Eukaryota; kingdom Metazoa; phylum Chordata; class Amphibia; order Anura; family Bombinatoridae; genus Bombina; species Bombina bombina. The sequence continues at coordinate 1,217,447,238 of NC_069499.1, forward strand.
TTCTAGGAGGCAGTTAAAAGCATCACTTTCTGTCCTAACTTCAAGAACATTTAACACTTTAAAAAAAAAAAAATTTGCATCCAAACCTATCTTCATTATATCTCAATATAATGTAGTTTTTTATGTTTATTTTGATAAAGAATAGCTCATGTAGACCTCTTTACATATAAGTGTATATTTTGCTTTATTACTAGAATTTCTAACATGTTCCTTAGTCACACAAGTGAAAATAATTCCAATGTAGACTATAATATAAATGGTGCTTTTTAATAAGAACAGTATTGGATCGTGTGTGGTTTTGAGACAGATATTTTACCTGACTTGACTTTTCCATTGGTGGAAATGGCAGAGATCGAGAGCCCTGTAATGCTGGTCACAGTCACAGACATGAAGATAATGAGCCATGTTAATGCTGTGGGAAGAGGCCACAACTGAGCTGTAATATCATATTGTTAAGGATGAAAACAGAAACATAAAACCGTAGTATTACAACTGACCTATTCCAGCCTGAGCCGTTATCCAGGGAAGCCGAAGATACAGAATTACACCCCAAATATTCAGCATGCAGCGGATCTGAAGGAAATAAATATCTGTGAATTAGACACTACAAGTATTTATTTACATTCCATGATGCTGAACCAGGGGGTTGGCAAAATTAGTGTTAAATTACACAGAGAGACTATCAATAACCCACACAGGCTAAACCTCAATATTCACATATTTGTGCAGCAGATTTGCAGTCTGCTATCATCCTTATTCAGTCTATTATGTGACTTTATAGTCCCATATAGTCGCTCATAAATGACATAAAATGTCCCACACCTCTTCTGAATTGCGCTGGTGTAACCATTGAATTATATATTTTTTTTCTCATTAAAAGTGGGACTGCTCCACTGTGGCATTAAAAAGATAGTAAACACCAAAAATGTTATTGTTTAAAAATATAGATAATCCCTTTATTCACCAATCCCCAGTTTTCTTTAACCAACACTGTTATAGAAATATACCTTTTACCTCTGTAATTACCTTGTATCTAAGCTTCTGCTAACTGCCTCCTTATATCAGATCTTTTGACAGACTTGCATTTCAGGCAATTAGTGCTGACTCTTAATTAACTTCACGTTATCTATATGAAACACGTGAACTAACGCCCTCTATCTGTAAAAACTGTCAAATGCATTCAGCTGAGAGGCGGCCTTCAAGTTCTTATACATTAGCATATGAGCCTACCTAGGTTTAGCTTTCAACTAAGAATAATAAAGCAAATTTGATGATAAAAGTAAATTAGAAAGTTATTTAAAATTGTGTGTCCTATCTGATTCATGAAAGTTTAATTTGGACCTTACTATCCCTTTAAGACTTTAGTAAAATCCCATAGATTTCCTACTATTGGCTGCAAAACTGGAACTTGCAATATTTGTTTGCCTAATTGAGTGAGTTGGTGACTCGTCCTATATTGTTGAAATGGATTTTAACCAATGACTGTTTATCTTGATGGCTCTCTGTTGATATGACACAGATATTCACTTTAATACATACATTTCATCACACTTGGAATTTTAACTTTCATTCTCGATATTCCAGTGATATATATGTTTGTGTTGATGTGTGTTTGTGTTATTGCAAGTCCTAGCAAAGAAAACCTTGCCAGACAGGTGGCGGTTTCTCCTTGTTGGAATAGATATGTGGGCATGTATACAGCAATATAATGTATTTTAGTAGCTTCAGTGTACATGTTAACAGTTTTATTTAACTTTTAATGTAAAAAATATTCAATATGTTTTATTGCTGTTCTTTCATATGCATGCCTGTTGAATGTATCTACAGATTTATCTATGATATCATACAGAAATGTAGAATAACCTAAATATGTTGTCACCTACAAAACATTGAGTAGTCTCATGCATACTCTAAGAATGAAAACTTGAATTTTAGCAATCTAACAGATAAGGTTTAATATCCCATAGATAAAAACTGCAATGATTCCACAAGAATTACAAAAATAATCCAAAAGAAATGGAACTTGTGGTGTTACAAAAAAAAGAACCTATCAGCATCTCAGATAAAGTATGAGAGGCTGTACAGAATGAAAAGGCAGGAAAAGTCTTTTAGTGAATTGTGTCTCGTGAATTAACACAGAAATACGCTACTCATCTAACAGATAACATGAACAAACGAATGCAGGGCTTTATTCAGTGTGAATTGCCTTGCAAAGTGCATTGCAAAGGTTTTTACAGGGTTTTCAAACATTTATCAAATACTTTTGTACTAGATAAATATTACCTATAACTTGCATGGGCACAATTTGTCTCAACTATTCCATTCAATCAGTAAACTAGTATTATGGTGTTTGTTTAATTTTTTTTAACTTTTTAAACTCTACGTATTGGACTGTTAAAGATATATTTTGCTTTGTTTCTTGAGCATGCCCAGGTTGTGTGCTAATAAACAAGATTGTTGTTTATTGTTTTGTTTTTTGTTTTTTAGTTCGTTTTTAAAATACAAATTCTAAAGGGATAGAAAGGTCAAAAATTAAGGGCCAGATTACAAGTGGACCGGTAATATGCTGCCGCTCAAGCGTTAATTGCAGGCTCGTTGGGTTGTGCTCGCATTATGAGTTGAAAGTAAACTGTTAGAATATTGCATGCTCGTTTTTGTATTCCCCATATAAGTCAATGGAGAAAAAAAAGTGAAAAAACAATTCCCATGTGCGCTGACCCAACATGAAAATAGGAATATTTAAAATTCCAATGTTCTGCACATGACAGAATATGTTCTATTTATTCATAAATACATTTCTACATATACCCAATATAATTTTGGTACAATATATATTTATACCATTACATATATATATATACATATATATATATATATATATATATATATATATATATATATATATACACACATGATTATATATAGTTATAGATACATACAGATATATATATATATATATATATATATATATATATATATATATATATATAGGAATATCTATTTAAAAATAAATAGAACATATTCTGCTATGTGCAGAACATTGAAATGTTGCATAAATATGATTTTACATGTTTTCATTTACTTAAATGCAAAGAGTTCCAATGCACTTATATATACAGTATCTCTATATATGTATACATTTGTATTTATGTGTTTATATGTGTATATATCTCTGTAAATACATAAAAACACATATACATACATATGTACACACACACACACACACACACATATATATATATATATATATGTATAAATAAATATATATAGATATAGAGATAGATAGATATATAGATAGACATCTTTAGTCATTTATATGTATGTATCTCTATGCTAAAGTCCTTTGCCTGCCTTTTTTGTCTAACACCTGAGACCTGATATTTTTGAGCCCTTATAACTTTTTGTGCAATATTTTTTTAATAATTTTTATTAGATGGTGTTATTTTGAGTGTAACTGTACTTTGTAATGTATTTTTGATGTGTTTTGTGCAACTCTTTCGTTTTGCGAAACAGTTAACCAGAGCTCTCAGGATGATTCTAGCGTAAATCACGATTACGCTCAAGTGTTTACTTTCAACTTGTAATATGAGAGCTGGGTGAGGTAAAAGATCTTTGCTTATTAAAATCTGTTTTGTTTTTTTTTCTTTTTAAAGCACCAAATGCATTTATGGGAGCACACATTGAGAGGGCAGTGAAAAGCACCAGGCTTAGAACTGACTTTGGTTGTTTATAAAGAAAAAAAGAAGATTTCATAAATAAGGTAAGAAATAATTTTTTTAGTTCTTCATCTCTCCAGCTGGATCATGTTAATCTTAATCATGTGGCTTGGGATGTCAATTCAAGAAAAAGACTTCATAAAATTCTAAGAGACAGATCCACACATAATTCTTAAAAAAAGAACAGGTGAACACAATGGAATGAAAAGAAACAAATTATTTAGAATCCACATAGCCAGTACATATGAAAATTAAACAGAATCCTTGGAAACTACAAACATAGATATAACCCCTAAAGACAAAATAGTCATAACTTACATAAACAGAACATATATCTAGCCTAGACCACTGGTTTTCAAAACTGTTTTCATGCCTCCCCAACAGGCCAGGTTTTCAGGATTACCTTGGATGAGAGCAGGTAAAATAACCATGTTTACTAATCAGCTGATTATTTCACCTGTGCTCTAGTTCAGATATCCTCAAAATGTGGCTAGTTGGGGAGGCCTGAAGACAGGTTTAAAAACCAGTGGCCTAAACTCAAAGTTGAATGTGTAGTCAAGTTGACAAAACCATGGCACAGACATTGAACGGACACATACACAAAACTCATAAATGATTAGTTAAAACAGAGAAGCTAAGGATCTCACATGGCAAGGAACATAGCATAACCTGGGACTAGTACACTGACAGAACTAAAAATGCACTTAGGAAGGACCCATATAAGATAAAGAAAGAGACAGATGCAAATCACCCAGATAAAAGCCTCTCATAGGGAACATCACACAAAAAGTTCAGACAAACCTCATGAAACAAAGACAGAACTTGAAAATAAATTGACCCACACAGATGTAACCCACATTACAAAGACCCTAAAAATGCATGGACCCTACACTTTTAGGAGTAATTGTATATCCAAACTCAACATTCATGACAACTGCAGAGACAGGGACTATAGAATCATAACCAGTTCATGCAAAACCCATAGAACTAGCATAAACATTACAAAGGACGTAATCCAACAAGATGAAGCCCACGTACATAGAATACCTTGATTATAAAGAAAAAAACTTATAGAACCTGCATGCATCAGGTCAACATAGAAATAATGTGGTAAACAAACAAGGAGAACATCAATTGAAACCACTCAAAATACATTATAACAGTCTAGGTAAGATCAAGCAAAATAAAACTGCACAAACACAAAACATATGGAACTCTCAAAGACAAGAGTCATAGGGGTCTATTTATCAAATGTCTTGTGGACCTGATCCGACATCGCGGATCTGGTCCGCAAATCATCGCTCTCCGTATTCAGCATTGCACCAGCAGCTCGCAAGAGCTGCTGGTGCAACGCCGCCCCCTGCAGACTCGTGGCCAATGGGCCGCCAGCAGGGGGTGTCAATCAACCCGATCGTACTTGATCGGGTTGAATTCCAGCGATTCCTGTCCGCCGGCTCCATAACTTGTGTTTCTGGCAAGTCTGAAGACAGATTAAAGCATTCAGCAAATACCGAACCAAGGTCAGTCAAACAGACAGAATCAGATTAGAAATAAATCAAACAGAATCCTTAGAATTCACTGAAATTATGAATCAATTTGTATAACTTTAACATAAGAGCAGTAAACAAGTGGGAGAGCCGTCCAGCTCATATATTGGAAAGAGTAAACAATGTAAGGACGTTCAGGAATGCTTAGTAATGCACACAGCTGTCTGAAAAGGATACTGAACCCACATTTTTTCTTTCATGATTCAGATAGAGCATGCATTTTTAAGCAACTTTCTAACTGATTCCTATTATCAATTTTTCTTCATTCTCTTGGTATCTTTATTTAAAAAAGCAAGAGTCTAAGCTTAGGAGCCGGCCCACTTTTGGTTCAGCACCTGGCTAGCGCTTGCTGATTGGTGGCTACATTTAGACATTCTTGCTTTTTAAAATAAAGATACCAAGAGAACGAAGAAAATTTGATAATAGGAGTAAATTGGAAAGTTGCTTAAAATTAACATGCTCTATCTGAATCATGAAAGAAAAAAATTGGGTTCAGTGTCCCTTAAAGGGATATCTAATATTAGCCTTTTAGGTAAATAAGATAATGAGTACATGAGATGGGCTTACTATTGTTTTCAATAATGTACAGTATTTTCCACAAAGACAAAAAAATTGATTCCAGCCAGACAGAAAAAATGCCCTCAGATACCATCCCTGAGTGGTCATAAAGTTTATTTGATATAAATTATTGAAGAATTGTAATATACCAAGAAAGATTTTGTCTATGATCAGACTTACCATTACTCCCTTAATCCATCCAAACCTAACCGGTTCTTCTGCTGACTTCTCCCCTTCAGTCTCAGTTTCCCCACACGGTGGCTCCTGGTTGGACTCATACTCAGGAGGCTGCAGTTGACTGTTGTCTGGCTGTGTAAACAAAACAATGAAGAGTGTACCAAGATTGCCCTTATTAAACAGTAGAGTCCTGTTCTGTATCTATCATACATCTTCAGACCAGTACTAATATGCATTTACCATACATCTTCAGACCAGTACTAATATGCATTTATTATACATCTTCAGGCCAGTACTAATATGCATTTATCATACATCTTCAGACCAGTACTAATATGCATTTACCATACATCTTCAGACCAGGGGCCTTTTCAAGATCTTGGCGGCTGAAACGCGTAGATTTTGCTTACTGATTTTGGAGACCTCTTATTCCCTTCATAGGTGTGATACCGGTAGTAGATAGGACAGGTACATTGAGCGGTTCTAACATACTATCGAGCTGTCTCTGTATGTATAATCCCTGTCCCAGGACCTACTCACACTGACCCACCTTATTGATCACCTGCCTATATACAGGGTAAAATTTGTGCCTCAAACACTATAGGTATATTCAAACGGAATCACTCTAAACTCTAACCCGGACCTGATCAAACCTTAACCCGGACCTGATCAAACCACAAGCGAGGAAACACCGCCCTGGTACAGAACGCTGTACTGATCACACTAAAGGAACAGGTTCTCAGAGTTATTCTCCATTTTATATCCATACTAAGTTGTTTGCCATCCATCCCGGGGTTAACACTAACCAGAAGACAAACTGTAACCGGTTACGGATTATTTCATCATCCTATAGTACTTTTCTACAGCACTTTTGTGCAAATAACTTATGGCACAAGTTCTTTAATCCAAGTGTCATTAACTCTTTTAATACGTTTATTAGTAACTTAAATGTTTTGTTTTAAATTATTCATTCCATAGTTTTATTTTAGCGTATCACATTTTAGCATATCATATTGATATTTATGCTCACTATTAATTTTATTGATGCCGGCATCCTTTTAAACCATATCTATTAATCATTGTTATGAATTTCATGTTTTATTGTCATTAAATTGTTAATACTTGATCCAATATATCTCGTTCTTATAAATAGGTAATTTCGAATATTGAATGGTTTGCGACATTTGATCATTTGGTCCCTAATAATTTCATATTCCTTTTTCCATTACCTGTTTAAATTTTAAACACTTCTTATAGGATTTCCTATTGGTATAAATTTCCTCTAGAGGCCTATTATTGCATACTATTAATTGATTTAGAATTTTAAACATATTTATTAACAACAATTATCCTCTCAGCTATTCGTAGCGCTATCCCATTCATCCCCTTGCTCTTGTATCAGTTGTGGGTGGACTTTTTGAGGTTAGTTCACCCTATTTTGGGTTAAGAATATGAGAGGCAGAGTGTTGTATCTTTAAATCATATTCTTGTACCCAGTTCTAATATGCATTTATTATAGATCTTCAGACCAGTACTAATATGCATTTATTATAGATCTTCAGACCAGTACTGATATGCATTTATTATAAATATACAGACCAGTACTGATAAGCATTTATTATACATCTTCAGACCAGTACGAATATGCATTTATTATACATCTTCAGACCAGTACTAATATGCATTTATTATACATCTTCAGACCAGTACTAATATGCATTTATTATACATCTTCAGACCAGTACTAATATGCATTTATTATACATCTTCAGAACAGTACTAATATGCATTTATTATACATCTTCAGACCACTACTAATATGCATTTATTATACATCTTCAGACCAGTACGAATATGCATTTATTATACATCTTCAGACCAGTACTAATATGCATTTATTATACATCTTCAGACCAGTACTAATATGCATTTATTATACATCTTCAGACCAGTACGAATATGCATTTATTATACATCTTCAGACCAGTACTAATATGCATTTATTATACATCTTCAGACCAGTACTAATATGCATTTATTATACATCTTCAGACCAGTACTGATATGCATTTATTATACATCTTCAGACCAGTACTGATATGGATTTATTATACATCTCCAGACCAGTACTAATATGCATTTATTATACATCTTCAGACCAGTACTAATATGCAATTATTATACATCTTCAGACCAGTACTAATATGCAATTATTTTAGATATTTAGACCAGTACTAATATGCATTTATTATACATCTTCAGACCAGTACTGATATGCATTTATTATACATCTTCAGACCAGTACTAATATGCATTTATTATAGATCTTTAGACCAGTACTAATATGCATTTATTATACATCTTCAGACCAGTACTGATATGCATTTATTATACATCTTCAGACCAGTACTAATATGCATTTATTATAGATCTTCAGACCAGTACTAATATGCATTTATTATACATCTTCAGACCAGTACGAATATGCATTTATTATAAATCTTCAGGCCACCGCTTTGAAGAGTATTATGGTATTTTTGGCTACTGGCAAGTTTAACAGTATTCAATTACAATTTTATAAATGCCATAGTATTTGGAAACTACTTCTAACTTATCAACTCGGAGTCATATTTCATGGACTCCGAAAACATACTTATCACACAACTACTGATCACCGTTTTTACTGATACTTTTAGCTCTCAATTTGATCTTTTTTTAAAACAAAGCTTTACGTGTGCTGTCAAATTTACTATAATATAATATATTGGAAGCAACTCCACATCAAAAAGTCACATAATAAAGCTAAAACAACTAAAACAACATTAAAACATCCATTATTTATTTTTTCTGCTTTTGGTATAAAACTATTCTAAAAAATTGTGCTTGTTCAACTTCCTCCAGGGCACAAGCTCATTTACATCAGTCTATAATTGGCAACAGCAAAAATGACCAGGAACATTTATTCCACCAGACTTTTCAAGGGATGTATCTCTGAATTGCTCTTGATTTGCAAATACATGCAAATTGTGCTTACAAAATCAAATTGTTAAAGGGACACTGAACCCAATTTTTTCTTTCATGATTCAGATAGAGCATGCAATTTTAAGCAACTTTCTAATTTACTTCTACTATCAAATTGTCTTCATTCTCTTGGTATCTTTATTTGAAAAGCAAGAATGTAAGTTTAGATGCCGGCCCATTTTTTGTGATCAACCTGGGTTGTCCTTGCTGATTGTACAGCACCAATATACAAGTGCTGTCCAAGGGCCTGAACCAACAATTGGCTGGCTCCTTAGCTTAGATGCCTTCTTTTTCAAATAAAGATAGCAAGAGAATGAAGACAAATTGATATTAGGAGTAAATTAGAAAGTTTTCTAAAATTGCATGCTCTATCTGAATCACAAAAGAAAAAAATTGGGTTAATTGTCCCTTTAAATGATTTATAACCCTTTTTGCATACTGATATTTAAGTTAAGCAGTTTTTAATTGTTAATTTATTCTATGCATATATAAATCATTAGTAACATCCCTTTATGGTTAATTATCTGCAGTACACCCCTCCATAGGGTTGCCACCTCAGCCATGTTTTCCTGGACACTTATGAGTTACTCATGCTGCAGGGTGTGCAGGGAGGAACATGTATTGTGTTTCTGGACAGCACTATTCATATTCCTCCCTGCACACCCTGCAGCATGTGTAACATATAAGTGTTCTGTATTTTAAGGAATGGGTGGCAACCCTACCCCTCCAGTACATTTTATATACATCTTAACTTCTTAAATACTCTGGGTTTAACCCCTTAAGGACCAGCGACGTACCCTGTATGTCACTGGCCTTTTTTTGGGACTTGATTGTTTTATAGCTCGGTCTTGCCACCAGCGTTGAGACTGCTCTATTCCACAAAGCCTGCTGGAGGGAGGGCATTAATAGCTTGTTCTTGCTAGACTTGTGCTATTATGTCCTGAAAAACCCCTTAACGACCAGTGACATACAGGGTACATTGTGGTCATTAAGGGGTTAAACCAGGGTAATTTAATAGCTTCATTCAGATGTGTAATAATACCCATTAGTGTTCTCCACAGAAAATTTAAAGTGGTCCTGGCGGCAAGATTATAACATTTTCTTTTTTATTTATAAATGTTAGTTAAGATATCCAAAAGCAATTATTGAATCAATAATAATTTGTGTAAAAAAAAAATAGCTTAATATTGTTTTAAAATTTAGCCAGGTGATCAGTAAAATCAGCTGAGTGAAGTGCCCATTAAAGAGGCCCTGAACACTGTCTATACTGTGATCTTATATGTGTGTCTGTATAATAACACATAGTATATTATTGCACAACATTACCAGTAGATAATGGTACTTGTGCAAGCACAAACAATAGCATATATCCTACAGGGCATCACTCTTTTGAATATTTTGAATAAGCTTGTAGTATTTCTAAAACTTGCAAATCAGCCCTCTAAATGGAATAAAGAAACGTGGCTGCTCATGTGAAAAGGTTATACAAATGTTAAAACTAAGTCTTGCATTTATCCTTTTAATCTAGCTGTGTACATGCGAGTGCTACACTTTCTGTCTGTTATGTTTAAATATAAAGTGGGGCAGAAAATTTAAGACAATGCAGAAACAATGTCACAAAGTATCTATAGAGATAATGTATTTGTTGCATTCTTAAATGCTTGTAAAGAATATACATGAAACCTAAAAACAAGGTCAGGACCATATAAATTGTCAGTGATTGTACAACAGGAAATGCAGAGTTATTTTAGTCAGTTCTTTAAAAGGGACAGTCTACAATAGATTTGTTATTGTTTTAAAAGATAGATCATCCCTTTATTACCTGTTCCCCAGTTTTGCATAACCAACACTGTTATATCTACATTTACATATTTACTGTTATATATATACTTTTTACCCCTGTGATAACCTTGTATCTAAGCCTCTTCTGACAGCCAATGACATGACTTCTATTGACTTGCATTTAGTACTGTAATTTGCTAAATACTCCCTTTATAATAATAAAGAATAATATAATTTTTATTGCTTTAAAAGATAGATAATCCCTTTTATTACCCATTCCCCAGTTTTCATTACCAACTGTTATATTAATATATTTTTTACCTCTGTGATTAGCTTGTATCTAAGCATCTTCTGACAGCCCCTGATCACATGACTTTTTATTTATTATCTATTGACTTTCATTTCTAAGCATCTTCTGACAGCCCCTGATCACATGACTTTTTATTTATTATCTATTGACTTTCATTTTAGCCAATTAGTGCAGTGTCTGTGACAAGCCACGGGCATGAACACAATCTGAACACAATGTTATCTATATGGCCCACATGAACTAGCAGTCTCCTGTTGTGAAAAGCAAATTAAAAAGCATGTGATAAGAGGCTGTCTGCAATGGCTTAGAAACAGGCAGAAATTTAGAGGTTTAAATGTTATAAAGTATATTAATATATCAATGTTGGTTGTGCAAAAATGGGGAATGGGTAGTAAAGTCATTATCTATCTTTTAAAACAATAACAAATTTAGTGTAGACTGTCCCTGTAAGTTATTTTTGCTCTTTTATTTCTGGTGGATTTAAGCTCAGTAGCTTCTCATATTTTACATTATAGAGCTCTTTATATTGGAACTTCACATATCATAATCATTGTTTAGTTGCCTACTGTTTTTTTTAGAATCAAAGGATCTTTATACTGAGCCTAAAAAATGTTGTCAATGGCCACAATTCAGGTTAGCATTTAAGAAAACACAATCACTATTACACAAACTTTTCCTTACTAGATTTGATAAAACAATAATACAGACTCTGTCTTAAACACTATTGTTGTCTCTTACCTTCAGGATGGAGTGAAGATCTTGGAGAGAAGGTCTGACCTTCTTTGTCTCCCCAGAGATTTCTGTTTTTGCATAATGGTCATAGTTTGGCACTGCATCCACTGTATTGTAGCCGAATGTTCTCATATAAAAGGTGTTTGTATTTGTGAGGTTATGTTGCTGGAAAGTATCATAGGCTGTATCTGGTTGTCCATACTGAGTTTTTCCGCTGTCCTCTGTGCTGATCAAAGAGCGGATGGTAAACCTACCGCAGTTGGGACCTGAATCCACAAGGTTTTCATTCCTACCCTCCGCCATTTGATTTCAAGCACAAGTTTCCATACACTAATCACATTAAACATAGAATGAGGGGTTTTTTATACTTAGAAGAACTGGAAAAAACCAAACCTGCAAAACAGTCAATAACCAGAACAAAACAAAATTAGAAATACAAGCTCTGAGTAACACAGCCTGGAGCTATAGAAATTGGCCATAAATGCTGATCTGCAGTCTGATAGCAGTAACCAAAAAGAGACCAAGAGGAATGCTAAAAGTGTTAAATCTTAACCCTTACATGTCATTAACCTCACACACACATTTAGTTTAAAGAAACACGTTTCAGTGATCTTGTTTCTAGTTAACGGAATACAGTACATGTGAGCAAAAGTATAAATAGGAGACATAAAATCATAAAAATTACTATAGAAAGCATGTCTTATAGAAAAGATAAAATGGCTTACACATTCTTGATAGGAACTGATTTTTGTAGCGACAGTGTGTGGAAACTTAGGTTGCAAAGAGCAGGGTTCTTCAAAAAATTTTCCCCAAGGCCCAGTGCCTTGATAACACATACCTTTGTAACCCTAATTTTATGCTTGGTCTGAAAATTTCTGAAGTAATATACAATATAGCATTGATTTTCTAGCAAAGTGACTAAAATGTGTGTACTTTATTCATGATGGTAGTAAAACTTTTAGAGTGTTGCAAAAGGTAATAACACACTCATACAAGTAAAACACACACACACTCATACAACACACACCATACACTCTCATTCAACACACACACTCTCATACATCATACACACTCTCATATACCACACATTTGCATACAACACACACCACACACACTCTCATACAACACACACACATCATACGCACTCTCATATACCACACACTTGCATACAACACACACATCATACACACTCTCATACAACAAACACACATCGTACAAACTCTCATATACCACACACTCGCATACACACACACTCTCATACAACACACACACACCAAACACACTCTCATACAACACACACACTCTACTACAACACACACACAAGTCACAACCCAGTAAACATTGTGGCTTGAAGAACCCTTGCTTAGAGGAACATAAAACATTTACAGCAATCATTTTGGTTAAACATATATTATTTGCACAGCATGATAAAACACACACTACATCAAAATATAATAATTTTTTTTATTACGTTTATTACCTATTTATTTTTCACTGGTAGCAGCAGGCTCCATAGCTTCCAGTAATAGCCTTGCAAATCTGCTGTATGTACAGGAAGTGGGTGGGTGTGTGCTAACAAGTGCACAGAGAATAAGTATTCACTCAAAAAACATATTTGGCAATTTTGTTTTAATTTTATCTAATTTAAAAGGTACTTTATTTTAAAAGCAAATATAAATTAAATAAATATTGCTCATCAGCTTTACATTAAATATATATATATAAATATATATACATATATATATATATATATATATATATATATACACAGTGTATATATATAATGCCTTCTGTCTTTCAAAATTATATGTGTGCGTGTATGTATGAGGTGAGAACATGTGTACATATCAGTTATTGCTATGCACCAACTTTCATTTGAGGTAGTAATGTTGTATCCCCCATAGTCAAAAATAAAAATGACAAATACCACAAAACGATAACTACCATTTGCACTCAAAAAAAGGTGTGTGTGTATATATATATATATATATATATATATATATATATATATAGTAGTCATTATTATACACCCCCCAACAGTTGAGGTGGTCATTTTTCTTTTAACCCCACAGCACAAAATGAAAATTATAAATACCACCTCTACTGGACGGTGGTGCAAAAGCAATGACTAACAAATGAAAATTTAAATTCTCTTTCAGTGGATGTGTGTGCATAATTCCACAAACCCTAAAATAAATATATATTGCAAATACCACCTCTATTGAAAGGCAATTGAAAGCAATCACAAAACAATTATATTTACCATTTTTATCTTTTGAATTTAGATATTTCATTAAAATGTATTGCTTTGAACCACATTTCATAAAAAGTGATATTGGTAGTTATTTTTGTGTTTTATTGGCAATTACTTTTTCTTAACATAGCAGACAAATCTGTTGCTAGGCAACAACATGTACACTTTTCTACAGTTCAGCAGCAGAGGCCAGCAGGAAATCACTGTTTTATACATGCCCAGTAGAGCGCTTCTCTGAGAAGGTCATGTGACAGGATATACAGAGAAAATCTAGGTTTCTACATGGCAGATCTATTAATGGTCTCATGAAACCAAAAAGTGTCACAAATAACATTAAAAAACAAAATTTATGCTTACCTGATCAATTTCTTTTTTTCCGGACATAGAGAGTCCACAACGTCATTCCAATTACTAGTGGGATATTCAACTCCTAGCCAGCAGGAGGAGGCAAAGAGCACCCCAGCAAAGCTGTTAAGTGTAATTGCCTTACCCATAACCCCCAGTCAATCAGCCGAAGGAAATGGAAAGGAAGAAACACAAGGGTGAAAAGGTGCCTGAAGTTTACACAAAAAAAAATGCCAAATTATAATTAAAAGAGGGCGGGGTCGTGGACTCTTCATGTCTGGAAAGAAAGAAATTTATCAGGTAAGCATAATTTTTGTTTTCTTTCCTATGACATGGAGAGTCCACAACATCATTCCAATTACCAGTGGGAACCAGTACTCAAGCTAGAGGACACGGAATTAACAGGGAGGGAGAAAAAAGGGCAGGAGGACCTAAACAGAAGGCACCACCACTTGAAGAACCTTTCTCCCAAAATAAGCCTCAGCCGAGGCAAAAGTATCAAATTTGTAGAATTTGGAAAAAGTATGCAGAGAGGACTAAGTTGCCGCCTTGCAAATCTGTTCCACAGAAGCTTCATTTTTGAAAGCCTAAGAAGAGGAGACAGCCCTAGTGGAATGAGCCGTAATTCTCTCAGGAGGCTACTGTCCAACAGTCTCATAAGCCAAACGAATCAAACTTCTCAACCACAGAGACTGAGTAGAAGAAGTGGCCTTCTGACTCTTACGTTTACCAGAGAAAACAAGAAACAGGGCAGAAGACTGCCAAAAATCTTTAGTAGCTTGTAAGTAAAACTTTAGAGCCCACACAACATCCAAGTTATGCAAAAGACGTTCCTTTTGAGAAGAAGGATTATGACAAATAGAAGGAACAACAATTTCGTGATTAACATTTCGATCCGAAACTACCTTAGGAAGAAAACCCAATTTAGTACCAAGGACCGCCTTATCAGCATGAAAAATAAGGTGGGGGTATCACACTGCAGAGCTGAAAGCTCAGACACTCTGGGAGCGGAAGAAATAGCCACAAGAAACAAAACCTTCCAGGATAATAGTTTTCTATCAACAACATGCATGGGCTCAAACGGAGCTTGCTGTAAAACCTTAAGAACAAAATTAAGACTCCATGGAGGAGCAACAGGTTTAAACACAGGCCTGATTCTAATCAGAGCCTGTACAAAGGCTTGAACACCTGGTAGATCAGGCAGACATTTGTGCAAAAGGATAGATAATGCTGAAATCTGACCCTTTAGAGAACTGACCGATAAACCCTTATCCAGCCCATCCTGAAGAAAATCCGGGGAATCCTCACCTGGCTCCAGGAGAGCCCCTTAGAATCACACCATTATTTATGCGATATCTTATGGTAAATCTTGCCAGTAACCGGCTTCTGAGCTTGAATCATAGTATCAATTACATCTTCAGGAAAACCATGCTTAGACAGAACTAGGCGTTCAATCTCCACGCAGTTAGCTTCAGAGAATTTAGGTTTGGATGGAGGAAAGGACACTGAAGTTGAAGGTCTTTCCTCAGAGGTAACCTCCAAGGAAGTAGAGAAGACATCCTTACCAGATCTGCGAACCATATCCTGCGAGGCCATGCAGGAGCTATTAAGATCACTGATGCTCTCTCCTGTTTGATACGAGCAATGACTCGTGGAAGGAGAGCGAACAGATATGCCAGAGAAAACCTCCAAGGAACCGCTAGAGCATCTATCAGAAAAGCCTGAGGATCTTTTGACCTTGAACCGTACTATGGAACCTTGGCATTTTGGCTGGACGCCATCAGATCCAACTCTGGAACCCCCCACTTGAGGGTTATCCGAGAGAACACTTCTTGATAGAGAGCACACTCCCCGGGATGAAAAGTCTGTCTGCTCAGAAAATCTGCCTCCCAATTGTCCACTACTGAAATGTGGGTGGCAGATAGGAGACAATTGTGGACTTCAGCCCACAGTAGAATTTGAGCCACCTCCTTCATGGCTAAGGAACTCTGAGTTCCTCCCTGGTGGCTGATATAAGCCACTGAGGTGATGCTGTCTGATTGAAATCTTATAAACAGGACCAACGCCAGTTGAGGCCACGCTAATAGGGCATTGAAGATAGCTCTCAACTCCAAAATGTTTATGGGAAGAGAAGTCTCCTCCCAAGACCACAGGCCCTGAGCTTTTAGAGGTCCCCAAAAAAACAGCACCCCAACCAGACAGGCTGGTGTCCGTAGTCACAATTTCCCAGGAAGGTCTCAGAAAGCAAGTACCCCGAAACTTTTGAAACTAGTACTAACAAAGTTTACAAAATTAAATATTTTATTAATTGTTCCACTACAGGTGTGATATACCTTTTATCATGCTCATGTTCGCTTTTCTATATAGGAAAGACCTATAGGGAATTCTGTTCACGTATAACAGAACATCGAGATGACATAAAATATTTCAATATTGATAGTCCAGTTGCAAGACATATTGCACAGTACCACAGGTCTAAAACGGATGATTTAACCTTTGTTGGCATTGAATCAGTAAAAGTTAGTGGAAGAGGAGGAAACATCGATAAAATCCTCCTTCGAAAAGAAACAAGATGGATGTACAATCTTAGGACCTTGTCTCCTAATGAGTTAAATCAAAAATTGGAGTTTGCCTCCTTTTTATCTTAACTATTCTGTAAATTTACGTATTTCCAATAGTTCATGTATAAATAAGCAGTGTGTCTGCTTCCTGCCCTTGAGGTCCCAACAGTCTGTGAACAATTCTGTGTAACTGATGTATATTGTATTGAATTTTTTTGAGTACCAGATACAATTAATTTGCCCCTGCTTTCTGAATATTTGTAATATTATATCAATGTAACGTTTTGATGTTACTAATGTATAAAACCAATTATGGTAATATTGCAAAAAAGATGATTGTTTTTATCTATGATACCCTGTTAAAATAAGGTTGCAAGAGACTCTGAGTCTTATCCAAAAATGCCTAATGAGGTTGGAGAATAAATGACTTTGTTAAATATACGTGTGGCACAATTATTGTCACCCCTATGAATTCATATGGAAAAAATATATTTGAAGCATATTTCCATTGATATTTTACATTCCTTAGTACACCTAGGTGACTAGGAACAGGAAATTGTTCAAACATGACTTCCTGTTTTACATGGGGTATAAGCATGAGGAACACATAGGCCAAATTCCCTTAGTCATTCATCACAATGGCAAAGACCAAGGAATATAGCTGTGATATGTGGCAAAAGGTTCATGAGCTTCACAAAATGGGAAGTGGCAATGAGAAAATAGCAAAAGCATTGAAAATGCCAGTTTCCACCATCAGGGCAATAATTATAAAGTTACAGACAACTGGAAATGTTATTAATCAATCTGGAAGAGGACGTGTGTATATACTGTCTCAACGCACTGTGAAGAGGATGGTTCGAGTGGCCAAAATATCTCCAAGGATCACAGCTGGAGAATTGCTAGCTGCATCTTTGGGTCAGAAAGTTTCCAAAACTACAATCCAATGTCACCTACATCACCACAAGTTGTTTGGAAGTGTTTCAAGAAAAAACAAAATGTATGCTTACCTGATAAATCTATTTATTTCTGGATATGGTGAGTCCACAGCTTGAGTAATTACTATTGGGAATATCACTCCTGGCCAGCAGGAGGAGGCAAAGAGCACCACAGTTAAACTGCTAAGTATCACTCCCTTACCCACAACCCCCAGTCATTTGACCGAAAGGAAATGGAGAGAAAGGAGTAAAACAAGGTGTAGAGGTGTTAACTGTCTTAAAATAAAGGGTGGGTCCGTGAACTCAACATATCCGGAAATAAATAAATTTATCAGGTAAGCATAAATTTTGATTTTCTTTCCCAAGATATGGTGAGTCCACGGCTTGAGTAATTACTATTGGGAACCAATACCCAAGCTAGAGGACACAGATAAATAGGGAGGGACAAGACAGGCAGTGCTAAAGAGAAGGCACTGAGGCAAAAATATAAAATTTGGAAAATTTGGAAAAAGTATGTAAAAAAGACCAAGTTGCAGCCTTGCAAATTTGTCCACAGAAGCTTCATATTTGAATGCCCAAGAAGAGGAAACAGCTCTTGTGGAATGAGCCGTAATTCTTTCAGGAGGCTGCTGTCGAGCAGTCTCATAAGCCAAACGAATTATACTTCGTAACCAAAAAGAAAGAGTAGCAGCAGTAGGTTTCTGACCTTTACATTTTCCAGAGAAACAGACAAAGAGGGCAGAGGACTGGTGAAAATCCTTAGTCGCCTGTAAGTAGAATTTAAGAGCATGTACAACATCCAAATTGTGTAACAAACATTCTTTGGAAGAAGAAGGATTAGGACACAGAGAGGGAACAACAATTTCCTGATTAATATTTCTATTAGAAACAACCTTAGGAAGAAAACCTAACCTAGTACGAAGAACTACCTTATCGGCATGAAAAATAAGATAAGGGGAATCACACTGCAGAACTGAGAGTTCCGAGACTCTTAGAGCAGAAGAGATAGCAACAAGAAACAAAACCTTCCAAGATAACAACTCAATTTCTTCTTTTTTTTTTTTAAATCTCTTTATTGATAGCCGAAAACAGGAAAAAAAAGAAAAAAAAATACAATATACAAGGATATTCCCTTGTTGTCATATACATTGCGTGACAAAATCAAGTAACATAACAATACTGGACAACATAATCCAGAAAACAACATGTAACAATATTTCATCGGCATTTTTATAGTTGACTCCTCGTAGCGCTTGGCTAAGAGGAGCCATGGAAAAAATAAAAAAGGATAATACTGGAAAGGGGAAAAATAATAATAATAATAATATACTCTCTCTAAGTCTCAGTCCCCGTGACCACTAGGCTTGTATCTCGGTGGCATTTGTAATCCATGTATGCGGGAACAATTCTAATACTACCATCTCAGCAAAACTAATAGAAGATAGAAAGGGGGCTAAAATCTGTTTTTGTATAGCTAGAGGGTATGTCTTGATAATAGAATACCACCCACGTAAAAATTTCTTGATTCTCTTTTCTGAAGGATCCTGAAGATGGTAAGATTAAAAAATGATCTGTTCTTGAATCATCTGAATAACCTCTGAAAATGGAGGACCTCTTCTCGCTTTCCAACTTTTTAATATACACTGTCTTATAGCTAATATTTTAATGTTCAATGGATATACCCAGAAACTATATTGATTACTAGAGGTCTTAAATAATAAGACAATATCCTGGAATATGAGGGAGATAGATAGATTATGAACAATATTGAACCAGTATTTAATTTTTAGCCATAGCTGACTTATCTTAGGACAAGCCCAGAACATATGAAATAAATTAGCGTTCAGGTATAGACATCTTGGACAGCCTGAGGATCTAGCCTGATAAAATCTAGCAAGTTTAGCTGGATGTAAATAAAAATTATTTATGAGTTTCATATGCGCTTCCTTCCAGCTTGATGGAATTTGACACTTATCCAAAATATTAAAACTCTGCCTAACTCTATCCTGATCTATATCCGGGATTGACGGAATCCAAAAATTACAAATCCTATCCAGAAAACCTTGAGTTTGCTTTGACAGCATAAAATCATACATTAGTGAAATTGATGTTGTACCCGTAATAAATCTTTGTAAGAGAGTCCTGACATCGGACCACGCAATAGACAGAGGGAACATCCATTCTTGTGCAGAAATAAAATGTTGGATCTGAAAAAATGCAAAATAAATCAGATCTGGGTAGGTTAAATAAGGAAAACAGAGTTTCCCCTGGTAATACTACATCATCAGGACCTAATAATTGACAAACCGAGTTTAAACCTTTTTCTGCCCATAACTTTAAAGGTTAATACCTGGAGAAAAAAGTGGATTACCCTGAATAGGGAGAAAATCTGAAAAAGTAAAATCTAGCTCTAATATTCTACAGAATGTATGCCATGCAAAAACTATATTTTTAAATGTAATCATTGAAAAAACATTAGAAGGTAACTGTTGAGGCTTACAATGTATTATAGCTGCCAAAGCAAAAGGATATATCAAAAAAGATTATTCAAAAGTGGAGTATATATTTGTTTTGGCCAGCCAATCAATTGCAATGAAGCAATATTATAAAAACTAATATCTGGAAACGATAACCCAGCTGCCCCTGGTTTCTGCGTTAATCTAGATAATGAAATGCAAGGTTTTTTATTCAACCATATGAATTTCGAAAAATAAGAGCGCAATTTTCTTAAATCGCTATTATGTAAAAGTAACGGCAAGTTTTGTAGCGGATAAAGCAAGCGTGGAAAAATAATGGTTTTAACCAGATTAACCCTTGCCGTTAGAGATAGTGAAAAAGAAGTCCATAATTGTAGGTCCAATTTGATTTTTTGAAATAAAGAAGTATAATTATCAGAATACCAATATTTGGGATTTTTATGCAATACAAGTCCCAAATATTTAATAGTCTCCACCTCGTTAAAAGCTTTAATGGAAAGCTTGGAAGGTGATTTACCCACGATCATCAATTCGCTTTTTCCAGTATTAACTCTGTAACCTGATAATAAGCTAAACTCTTCCAATAACTGAATCAAAATTGGGATAGATTGCGGCAAATTCTCTAAAAAAAGTAAGATATCATCCGCATATAGTAAGATATTCAGACGGGACGAACCTAATGAGATCCCAGTTAAATACTTTCTTACCTGGATCGCAAGTGGCTCTAACGCTATATTAAACAGTAAAGGTTACAGTGGGCAACCTTGCCGTGTACCACGCTGAAGTATAATCTTAGGGGAGATAATCCAATTGACCACTATATGTGATATAGGTTTTGAATATATTCTGTGAATGCATTGTGAAAAATTCCCTTTAATTTCGAATTTTCCTAGTGATAAAAATAAATGCTCCCACACTATGGAATCGAACGCTTTAACCGCGTCTAATGTTAGAACAGCCATGTCATAGCCTCTATTTAACTGCTCATGATTCCATGCATAATCTAAAAAAGTTGTTAATTTACGTATGTTCTTGCATGAGTTTCTATTGATCATGAACCCAGTCTGATCTGGATAAATGAGTTTCTGTAAACAAAAAGCAAATCTGTTAGCTAAAATAGCGGTTAAGATCTTATAATCAGAATTTAAGACCGATATCGGTCTGTACGAGGCTGGGTCCTCTGCATCTCTATCTTTTTTCAATATGAGAGAAATATTAGCCATTGAAAAATAAGCTGAGATCGGCGTATCTTCTGTGTAATACTTATCAAAAAGAATCTCTAATACTGGTACTAAATCTTCCTTTAAGCACTTATAGAACTCAGATGGAAATCCATCTGGACCGGGTGCTTTATTAGCTTTCAATTTATCAATAGCATTGCCAATTTCTTCTCTAGTTATAGGTTCATTTAACATAATCAAATCTTCACCTGGAATTTTTGGAGTCACTATTTTTTACCAGAATATATCTTGGTTACAGGTATTTATCTCCAATGTAGAATATAAAAGCTGATAATAAGAAGCAAAGATTTCACAAATTTTCGAGGTTTCAAAATGTCTAGTCTCATTGTCTTTAATAACAGGTATAAAAAAATGTTTCTTTCTACATTTGGTGAGACTAGCTAAATATTTAGCTGACCGCCCATGGAATCCCCTATAATATCGATTTAATCTAATTTCCTCAGCTAAAAGTTTTTGTTTCAAATGGAGATCTCGTTCTTTTCTGATAGCAATATAACTGTCCCAATTTTGCTGTGAGGGGACCCGCTGTATCTGTATATACGCCTTCTGTACACTTGTTGCCAATGCAACTTCCCTAGCTTTGATCTTTTTCGCACGAACATTCAAAAAAGCAACAATCTCTCCCCTGAGCACAACTTTGGCAGCCTCCCAAAAAATTTCAATTTTATTTCTATATTCCGCATTATTCAACCCATATTCTTGCCATTTTGCTTGTAACCATGATCGGAATCTAGGCTCAGAACATAAAGAACGAGGAAAAAAATACTGAGTTCTGAAATTTACCCTTATTCATCAAAAAAAAGTTAATGAAATTATTGCGTGGTCCGATATGATCTCTCTAATCTCAGCCTTTGATTGCCATATGGAAAGTGGTTCAGAGACCAAGAACAAGTCAATCCTGGAAAATGTTCTATGGGCTCTAGATTCACATGTGTATCTTAAGCTGTCAGGATTTTGGATCCGCCAAATGTCCGTCAATTTTAGTTTACGACAGAATTTCTGAAAATATTTTGCACTGTGTCTGATACTAACTATTTTTTTTTGTGAAAATCGATCTAATGATGGATCTAATGTCATATTAAAGTCTCCACATATAACTAAATTTTGGTTTTTATATGGAAATACTTTATTTTGAATTTTTTCCCAAAATTCTAATGAAAATCTATTAGGTGCGTATACGTTACAAATTTTATATTTTTGACTAATATTTTGAGTAAGATAAATCTAGCTTGACTATCGATATCTATCTTGATTATCTTATAATCTAATTGCTTATGCAGTAATACTACCACCCCACATTTTTCATTTAAACCTTTAGTGGAAATTACTTCCCCGACCCAGTTAATCCTTAATTTAGCTGCTTCTATCTCATTGAGATGTGTTTCCTGAAGGAAAACTAAATCAGGTTGCAGCTTAATCAAAGTTTTAATAACTAATTTACTTTTCACTGAGGATGATATACCCCCCACATTCCAGGACAACATCTTAATACTTCCTGACATTATTATTTAACATCTAACAATCCTTCCATATTTTGTCTCTTGAGAGGAGAAAAAACGAGATTTAAAGACGAGGAGAGAGAAAGAGGGGGGGGGGGGAAAGGAAAAGAAAAACCAGGAAATTAAAATACCAAACCGGGGGACAATTAGTCCAAAAAAGAACCATAATTCTAAACATCAAAATCAATAACCCAACACTGAGAATATACTATATACATTTCATTGTTATCCCACAGTTTTTAAGAATTCAGTAACCTCTGATACTCCATTAAATACCTGTCTACTGCCTTTGACCTCAATTACAATTCTAGGCGGGTACATCAACCATGCATTTATACCTTTATTTATCAACTGTGTACAGTACGGGTCCATGGCCTTTCTTCTGGCAGAGGTCTCGCAACAACTCAATTTCTATGGAATGCAACGGCTCAAATGGAGCCAGCAGTAAAACTTTAAGAACAAGGTTAAGGCTCCAAGGAGGAACAACAGACTTAAAGACAGGCCTGATTTTGACTAAGGTCTGACAAAAAGATTGCACATCTGGCACATCTGCCAAACGTTTATGTAGTAAAACTGATAAAGCAGAAATCTGACCCTTCAGGGTACTGACTGACAATCTCTTTTCCAGGCCTTCCTGAAGAAAAGAAAATTTTAGGAATTCTAATTCTACTCCAAGAGTAGCCCTTGGATTCACACCAATAAAGATATTTATGCCATATCTTATGGTAAATCTTTCTAGTAACAGGCTTGCGAGCCTGAATCATGGTCTCAATGATCAAAAAAACACTCTTAGAGAGAATTAAGCGGTCAATCTCCAAGCAGTCAGCTTCAGAGAAACGTGATTTGGATGAAGGAAGGTACCCTGAATCAGAAGGTCCTTCCTCAGAGATAGTCTCCAAGGTGGGAGAGATGACATCTCCACTAGGTCTGCAAACCAGATCCTGCGAGGACACGCAGGGGCTATTAGAATCACTGATGCTCTCTCCTGTCTGATACGAGCAATGACTCGTAGAAGGAGCGCAAACGGAGGAAAGAGGTATGCCAACCTGAAAACCCAAGGAACCACCAGAGCATCTATCAGAACAGCCTGACCTTGAGCCATACTTTGGAAGCTTGGCATTCTGACGGGATGCCATCAGTTCTAACTCTGGCACCCCCGATTTGAGGACTAAGCTGGAAAACACCACCGGATGGAGTTCCCACTCCCCGGGATGAAAAGTCTGTCTGCTCAGAAAATCCGCTTCCCAGATGTCTACTCCTGGAATGTGGATGGCAGATAGACCGCAATTGTGGGTGGCAACTGAAGAATCTGAGTAACCTCCTTCATGGCTAAGGAACACCAAGTTCCTCCCTGGTGATTGATGTAAGCCACAGAGGTTATGTTGTCTGACTGGAACCTGAAAAACTGAGCTGAGGACAACTGAGCCAATAGAGCATTGTAAATCGCCCTCAACTCCAAGATGTTGATGGGAAAAGCAGATTCCTCCCAAGTCCAAAGGCCCTGAGCTTTTTATGTGTTCCAGGCTGCTCCCCAGCCCAGCAGGCTGGCATCCGTGGTCACGATCACCCAGGAAGGTCTCCAAAAGCATGTGCCCTGAGACAGATGTTCCTGAGAAATCTACCACGAGAGAGAGTCCCTTGACGACTGATCTAACTCTATTCTCTGAGATAGATCCACATGGTTGCCATTCCATTTTCTAAGCATGCACAACTAGAGAGAGCTCTCAAAAGGAATTGAGCAAAAGGAATGATGGCCATGAAAGCTACCATCAGACCTATTACCTCCATACATTGAGCCACTGAAGCATAAGCAGTAGCCTGAAGAGAAAGGCAAGAGGAAATGATTTTGTTTTTCCTGACCTCTGTCAGAAAAATCTTCATCAATAGAGAATCTATTTTGGTCCCTAAGAACACTACTCATGTAGCAGGGGAAAGGGAGCTTTTTTTTCCAGATTCACATTCCATCTGTGGGAACGAAGAAAAGATGGCACCTGACCCAATATGTTGTCCAGGTAGGGTGCAACAGCAATTCCACGAGAACTGATCACTGCCAAAAGAGCCCCCAGAACCTTTGAAAAAATTCTGGGAGCCGTGGCTAGACCAAATCGAAGGGCTGTGAACTGGAAATGTTTGTCCAGAAAGGCAAATCTCAGGAATCTGTGATGATCCCTGTGAATAGGAACATGAAGATACGCATCCTTTAGGTCGATGGTTGTCATGAACTGACCCTCTTGTACTAAAGGAAGAATGGAGCGTATAGTCTCCATCTTGGAGGATGGAACTTTGAGAAACTTGTTTAGACACTTCAAGTCTAGAATGTGATGGAAAGTTCCCTCTTTTTTGGGAACCACAAATAGGTTGGAGTACAACCCGAGACCCTGTTCCTGCACTGGAACTATCACTCCCAGGGAGGAAAGATGTATACATTTCAAGAATGCCTCTCTCTTTATCTGGTCTGCAGATAATCGTGAGAGATGGAATCTGCCTCTGGGAGGAAAAGTCTTGAATTCCAGTTTGTAACCCTGGGATACTATGTCCACAGTCCAGGGATCTGGGACATCTCATATCCAGGCTTAAGAGAACTAAGAAAGTCTGCCCCCCACCTGATCCGATCCCGGATCGGGGGCAAACCCTTCATGCTGATTTGTAATCAGCTGCGGGTTTCTTTGATTGTTTCCCCTTGTTCCAAGGCTGACTGGGTTTCCAAGAAGACTTGGATTGCTCCTTCTTGGAAAAAGAAGGCGAAGGCTTTCCTCTGAAGTTACGAAAGGAATGAAAATTACTCTGACGGCCTTTAGGCCTATTCTTCTTATCTTGAGGTAGAAAAGACATTTTCCACCCGTAATATCAGAGATAATTTCTGCCAAACCGGGGTCCAATCAAGGTTTTGCCCTTGTAAGGAATTGCCAGAAGCTTGACTTTAGAGGAAATGTCTGCAGACCAGGATTCAACCATAACGCCCTGCGTGCTAGGACAGCGAAACTAGATGTTTTAGCTCCTAGTCTAACAACCTGTAAAATGGCATCTGCAATAAAGGAATTGGCCAATTTAAGAGCTTTAATCCAATCTTGAATTTCATCCGAAGAAGTCTCTACTTGAAGAGAATCAGAAAAAAGGCATCGAACCAATAAGATGCCGCACTAGTCACGGTGGCAATACACACCGCAGGTTGCCATTGGAGACCTTGATAAACATAAATCTTTTTCAAATAAGCCTCCAGCTTCTTGTCAATCGGATCGTTAAAAGAGCAGCTATCCTCAATAGGAATAGTGGTTCTCTTAGCCAGAGTGGAAATGGCCCCTTCAACTTTTAGTACGGGGAAAAAGACACCCCTGGTTTCTCCCATTCCTGTGAGATAATCTCCCTAGCACGGTCTGGCACAGGAAGGTTGATGAAGGTTCATCAAAGAAAATATTATTCTTAGGAGTGACAACGACAGGGGTATTGGTTCATCTAAAGTAGCTAAAACCTCCTTTAACAATACACAAAGGTGTTCAAGCTTAAATCTGAAGGATACCACCAGAAGAAGGAATTATACTGTCCGAATCTGAAATTTCACCCTCAGAAAGTGCTGATGTATCTTCCTCATCAGACTAATGAGAAAGGGCAACTTGGGAAGCAGAACTGAGGACAGGCACCTTACTTTCTGAATTTCTAGATTTCCTCTTGCGTTTTCCCTGTAATCTGGGAATGCAGCTAATACCGCAGATACTGCTGATGATACCTGGGCAGCAATTTCTGCTTTTAAATAAACTCCACTAAGAGTTATAGAGGAGCTGCAGGGCACTGCATGTGACGGCATTGAGGTTTGGGACGTAGCAGGAGAAAGCTGAGGTATTATTTTAACAGCATCATCCTGAGAGACATTAGGCTAAAAAAATTACCTTTATTTTGCAAAGTTTTCTTGACACATGAAGAACAGAATTGCATAGGAGCTGCAATTGTGCATCTAAACATAATAAGCATGAATTCATGAGAGCAGGCTCTTGCTCCATATCAGACATGTTCTGAAACAGTAAATAAACTTGTACGGATACGTTTCAATGATTTTAATATTCCATTAAAATAAGCCAAGGAAAAAATACACTTTAAATTTTATCCCAAATTAGGATCGATCGCCAGCTAAAATTATGTGAGAAAAGTTAAGAAAAACATTTAATAAACATCAAATAAACTTCTAAAATACCCCTCAGGCAACAGCACACCTCAATTACTGAGGTCCCTTACTGCTACCAATTAAGACCGGATCACGCAGAAATGGGGAAAAACAACTTTTTCCTCAGAAACGTTATGAAGTAAAGCCGGTCATGTGAGCGCAACTGTTGAGCTCAAATTAATGCTGCGACACAGAGAGGCACTACTTCCTGGTACACTGAGTACCAGAAATAACCGGTTTTTCAAACCTCGCAGTTTAAAATGTTGGATCGTTTTATGTTAAAGCAAAGGGGAAATGAATAAGCTGCTGAAATAGAAAATTCAGCCTTACTTTCAGTTTAAACTTGTATTGTTTTATCAAGTAAATGTGTCAGAAAATAAAGCCTAATAAAAACATTTTATCCTTTCTTTTTAAAAGAGTTTAAATGTTAGTCTCACACATGCTACAGTGCCTGCTTCATGGCCCAGTGTAACCCATACAACAGGATTATCTATGTCCCAATAAAATAAAGCAGTGTCTTAATTTGTTAAGTGCATGGTCTCCCCAACTGGAAGAAAAAACACTTACCTGCTCCGTTGTCCGGCATGTAGACATTTACAAGGTATGAGAGGACACAGTTCCTCACAGAGACCTTTAAAAAAGAAAGAACAGAGTAGCCAACTCTGGCTTTCTAAACTAGGGCAGGAATTGTTAGGAAAACACACACCTAGATTTAGAGTTTTGCGGCCGAAGGGGTGCGTTAGCTACGCGTCTTTTTTTTCTAGCGCTGCTTCTAAACAACGCTGGTATTGAGAGTTCTCTGAATGGCTGCGTTAGGCTCCAAAAAGGGAGCGTTGAGCCGAATTTACCGCCACTTCAACCCTCAATACCAGCGTTGCTTATGGTAGCGGCTAGCTGGACAAACGTGCTCGTGCACGATTCCCCCATAGGAAACAATGGGGCAGTTTGGGCTGAAAAAAAACCTAACACCTACAAAAAAGCAGCGTTCAGCTCCTAACGCAGCCCCATTGTTTCCTATGGGGAAATCTATAAGAGAAAGAAGCACAGAGGCGCCAACATGGCCTAGTAACGTCACGGCAGTCAGATACAAAACATCAGCAGGATAGGAAATATACTCACAAGCGTAGCGCACCCAAATGGTGCTATTGTGGCAGCCTGGAACATCAAACAGTGGTCCAGCTCACTGGTGTCTCCAGCCAGATAGAGATGATCCTTGGCGAGGGCCTATCCTATGATGCCTATAAGGGCAAAAAAGGCACACACATAGCCCAGTAACGTTTGTACACCAGATAAAAAAGGATTCAAGGTTGTACTTACAGGAAACAAAGCACCACCAGGTGCAATATCAGCAGTACTGGGACCTCTCAGCCGCCCAGTGGACTGTGGAATCCAATTTGCAGGATGCAGAAAATCACCACTTTGGAAGATAGAACTAGCACACACACTCTGCCCCCAAACAGGAGCAGAATAATTGTGATAAAGCAAGTGTATATTTAAAAACTTTTATTTTAAAAACAGCGACATGTTTCTCAGCCACCACAGGCTGTTTCCTCAGGCTATGTTAAAATGTTAACAACACTTGCTTTATAAAGACAATAGAACACATAAAACTAAATCTGATAGGCTAATTAATTTCTAAAGTGTGAACACCTGTTGCACAGGTCAGCAGTGAGCTGGACCACTGTTTGATGTTCCAGGCTGCCACAATAGCACCATTTGGGTGCGCTACGCTTGTGAGTATATTTCCTATCCTGCTGATGTTTTGTATCTGACTGCCGTGACGTTACTAGGCCATGTTGGCGCCTCTGTGCTTCTTTCTCTTATAGATCACGCCACACCAGGATGACCGTCCTATGACAGAGAGCTGCCTTCTTTCTTTTGGATTATTCTTTGTGTGGACATTTTGTTATTTGATTATACCAATATCATCTGGGTCCACTTGTGAGCATATCATCTCTAATAATCTGATATAAGTGTGCTAGGTTTATTGTATATTCTCTTAATTATCTGTATATATCTGCTTACTGTTTGCTGCTTATTGTTAGCGCCCCCTAGGAGTGTGGTGTATGTTCTATATGCACCACCCTCCTTATATCTTTTGTTATCACATTTGCTTGGTCACGACTAGGGGAGCTGCTTCTCATTGTATAGTGTTCTTATTGTAGTATATATTTATCTTTCCACTGTTCTAGTCCTGTAGGGCATATAGCCTAATAGACAAAACACTGATATTTTTAATATCTTTCCTATATTGGGGCTAAATTAACATCACTATGTTGTCTTGCTCTGAAAGAGCAAATAGAAGGGTTAATGTCGAACAATCAGGCTCTGGTACACTTAACCCACCACTGTCTCTCCAGTCTGCTTTTAACAAACTTGAAAATTTACTTAAAACTGAACACCGCCATTGGTGGGATTTGGACACACTTAAGAAATACAAAAGTAAAAACCAAATCCCTAGGGGGCTTAGAATGTTCAAAAACTGCTCTTTTAAAAACAATGAAGAAGTAATTAAAGAATGGGAAAATGCCTTAAATACATGTTCCTTGACCCTTATGGATATACTTATTAAACATAGGCAAGTTTTGGTAAATGAAGTAGGACAGGAAATTGACAATTTACAAAAGGACATAGATATACACAAATCACTTCCTCAATTTGAAGAATTGAGAAAAAATATGTATGATAAAGCAGACGAGTATCAGGAACAAATTATTGCTAACAAAAATAAAAAGATGGAGAGAGACAATGAGGATTACACCAAAGGTCAGGTTTTCACTTACAATAGTATTCAACGTACATCCAGATCACACATATCTACCCATAATGATAGAGGTTATAACAATGGAGGTGGGCAACAATCAGGAGATAGGAGACAATATGGATCCCAACATCAATATATGGGTGGAGACAGAATAAAACCAGAGAATAGAAATTTCACCTGGAGACAGAATAATCATATGCGGGACACATATACACCTGATAATAAGGTATATTATTCTGATCAATCATCATCATCCTATCAGACACAGAGAGAAGGTAACCAGCCTAATTTTAGGAGCAGAGACTCTACTTCTACTTCCAATACACATTTTAACAAACATGATAGGTCTCCACATATAAGAGCACCATCTTTTTCTAATGACAATAGGTCTCCACATGCAAGAGTACCTTCTTTTTCTAATGACAACAGATCATCAAATAGAGCATTGGGATACCAAGATACAGATCAGAGATCACAAGTGCCCAATTTTGTACATCAGAATAGATATCAGGCACTACAAAATGCTGACAACGAACCGACCACTAGTACAAATAGTTCTAATATGCCTTTTTTAGGGAGGGGGCGGTTCAACCAGGAACCTCCGGTGTGGCACGGTCCTATGGGACCGGTATATCCTCAAAGACAAAAAAGACGACTCGTAAACGAGGAACCAGAGGGAAATCAATCACCCGCAAAAAAGAGAAATTAGAGATATACAAAAAAGGAATTTTTAATCTCTCATCGCATACTTTAAGCGATGATGAGATTAGAGTACTAGGTAGGGGTCTGTCTTTCAGCCCTTCTAATAACTTTCACATCTACAAATTATTAGTGGATGTTAACAGTTATGTTAGGAAATTATCCCTGCAAAAATATTTTGCAGACAAAAAACTTAAAAATGACAATTTGAGACCCATAACTACTGATCATATGGATTCCCATTTGAGCGAGGGTTGTTTCACTTATGAACCCTGCATGCTCATTGAAGACCTCTTTGATGAGTATATTCACACTAACCTAAGGCCTAAATCTAGCTTTATGCCTCCAAGGAATAATGGTAACCATATAGAGATCTTCTCTAATCTTGTTATGGCAGATCTTGAAAAATTAGCAAAAAAACAGAAAAAATTGAGATATAAAAATAACCTTAACCATAAGGAAAGACAAGCCCTCAATAGTCTGATGAATAGATCTGATCTGGTCATCAGACAGGCGGACAAGGGTGGGGGAATAGTCCTGCAAAATATGCAGGACTATCTTACAGAGGCTGATCGGATCTTGAATGATAAGGAATATTACAAAATCCTACATGGAGACCCCACTTTGGCATTTTTAGAATCATTACAAGAACTTCTACAGAAGGGCTTGGACATGGGTATTTTAAACAAAAATGAAAGAGACTATTGTCTCCCTAAATACCCCTGTACTGCTTTTTACTACCATCTGCCAAAAGTGCACAAAGACCCATTCAGACCTCAGGGTAGACCTATTATTGCGGGTATAGGGAGTCTTACGGACTCTCTATCCGCTTATATCGACCATTTTTTACAGAAATTTGTAATCTCGCTACCATCTTTCATAAGAGATTCATCTGATTTGATTACTAAATTAAATGAATGTGTCTTGGATGATGATTGTTGGTGAGTCACCTGCGATGTGGGGTCTCTGTATTCTAACATCCAGCACGAGTTGGGCATTAGGGCTGTACGTTCCTACCTTGTACAAGATATTTATATGCCCACTGAACAAGTTGAGTTTCTCCTTCAACTCATAAAATTCATTTTAGAGCATAACTATTTTTTCTATCAGAGTAAATACTACCTCCAAATTAAGGGCACGGCCATGGGCACCAGGTTCGCCCCGAGTTTCGCAAATTTGTTCATGGGCAACTTTGAGCAGATTTATATCTACGAGTCGCAATTCGCGGCGAACCTGGTGTTCTATGGCCGCTATATAGATGACCTTATTTTTTTATTCAAAGGGTCTGAAGAGGACATACATAAGTTTATTGATCATCTTAACCACAACAATTTTGGTATATCTTTCACTCAGAATATCCAGCGGCAAGAAATTGATTTTCTTGACTTAGTTCTGAGTAAAACTACTGATGGTAAAGTGGGGTCTAAAACCTTTTTTAAGACTGTTGACTGCAACAGCTTTCTGCATTATGAAAGCAATCACTATAAGAGCTGGAAGCTAAATGTCCCATATGGGCAATTTAGAAGAATAAGGAGGAATTGTTCCCAAATAGAGGACTATAATATCCAAGCAAGGGTTATTGGAGACAGATTCCTAGAAAAGGGCTACCCGGTAGATCTGATAAATCATGAGATCAATAGGGTTAGGGAGGAGGATAGATCAAGTTATTTTAAAATTAATAAAAACAAAAAATCTAAAGATCAAATAGGCTTCAAAGAAATAAATCCCCCGTTATTTATCACTAGATATAATTCAAACCATATGGCAATTAATAAAATTCTTAATAAACACTGGTCTATCCTCACTGATGATTCCACTCTGAGGAATATTATAGGGACCAAACCAAAAGTTGTATATAGAAGAGCACCTACGCTCAAGACCGTTCTAGCACCCAGTAAGATTGTAAGAAACAAATTCATTGTAAACAACAATGTAGGCTCCAACATCTTTAATGTTGGGTCTTTAATTAAAAAGAATATAGTCTCCAAATGTTATAGGAAACGCTGTGGCATGTGCAGCAATATTTGTCATAGGACTTCTAGTTTTAGATCCTCGAATACGGGTGAAATTTTTAAAATTAAGAGTCACATGACATGTGAAACCTCTTTTGTGATATATCTCCTTGACTGTAAATGTGGAGCCCAGTATGTAGGCCGCACCTGCAGAAAGGTAAAAAAACGATGGGGAGAGCACTCCTATAACATTAAGAAAAAAGCCAAATCTCACAGCGTCTCCAGACATTGTTTATCTCATCACAAAAAAGATAAGAACCCTATCAAAATAACACCTATTGAAATGATTTCAAAATCTTGTCCCAATGCTCTAATGACCCTTAGGAGAAGAGAGACATTTTGGATTAAAAGATTAGGTACTCTCCAACCAGATGGGCTCAATGAGAACCTTGATATGGCAGCATTCTGAATACCAATATTTTTTTTTTTTGTTGGCCTCTATTAGGCTAGGTCACATCGACACTTTTTCACACCAATATCACATCACACATAGATAGGGGTTGCTGATTGTTTTTGCAATATCCTACACAGTGGTTGTTTAGTATTTCGCCATGTGTAACAATTTTTTTTTTTTATTTTTTTTTATTATTATTTTATTATTTTTTTCTTACATTAGCGGTATAGCACTTTAATATTATTATTACTTATAAGATTACCATGATCAGATGACTTATTTATAGGATACAAGGGTATCTTTATGTTGGACCAATGATTACACATATTTATATATATACTTCTGCACGTCATTTAGATATAGCTTTAGGTTTGGAATACATTCCACACTTTATTCTTGGCTTATCATTTTTATTATATATTACAAATATTTTGTTAGTACATTTATATTAAATATAGGTACATACATTTTGCATATATGATATCACAGATAGGGTTTAACATTAGTTAGTCATTGTGTAATTTTTTTTATTTTTTTTGGCCTCTATTAGGCTTGGTCACATCGACACTTTTTCACACCAATATCACATCACACATAGATAGGGGTTGCTGATTGTTTTTGCATTATCCTACACAGTGGTTGTTTAGTATTTCGCCATGTGTAACAATTTTTTTTTTATTTTCTACTTACATTAGCAGTATAGCACTTTAATATTATTATTACTTATAAGATTACCATGATCAGATGACTTATTTATAGGATACAAGGGTATCTTTATGTTGGACCAATGATTACACATATTTATATATATACTTTCTGCACGTCATTTAGATATAGCTTTAGGTTTTGATTACATTCCACACTTTATTCTTGGCTTATCATTTTTATTATATATTATAAATATCTTGCTAGTACATTTATATTAAATATAGGTACATACATTTTGCATATATGATATCACAGATAGGGTTTAACATTAGTTAGTCATTGTGTCATTTTTTTTTTTTTTTTTTGAGATTCCCTCTTAGTAAATGTATTTATATATTCATGTTGACACATCTAGTATTAATTACTTGTTATAGGTTATTCTTATTTGAGATTTGCTCAAAATGGTTTGTGTTACATATGAGAGCTTTTTTGTTAGGGCAGAGAAATAAATGTCACACTTTAAAGGAGGGTACAAGGTAGATATAATACCAATTAAGGTCTATAATACTAAAGGAAAAATATAGATCTATTGTGATATAAAACATGCATGTGGTCAGGCATATTATGTGATTATATGTAGAATAGAGACTATTAAAATACATGTATCCTGCTTAAGTTTTTTATGTGGGTATATTATATTGTTGTACATATTGTGATTATTTTATTTTGAGGTGTATAACAAATGTTTTTATTGTGATTGTTATATTACTGTTTTCCATTTTTTATTTTTTAATCTTAATTTGAAGGGTTACAAGGTTATTGCTATTGTCTATTTTGGGTATGGCAATGGTATGGAGGTTAATACAGAGATATCTATTCTTATTTGGGATTTGCTCATAATGGTTTGTGTTACATATGAGAGCTTTGTATATAGGGGTTCCATGCCTACCAACTGCTGACCTGTGCAACAGGTGTTCACACTTTAGAAATTAATTAGCCTATCAGATTTAGTTTTATGTGTTCTATTGTCTTTATAAAGCAAGTGTTGTTAACATTTTAACATAGCCTGAGGAAACAGCCTGTGGTGGCTGAGAAACATGTAGCTGTTTTTAAAATAAAAGTTTTTAAATATACACTTGCTTTATCACAATTATTCTGCTCCTGTTTGGGGGCAGAGTGTGTGTGCTAGTTCTATCTTCCAAAGTGGTGATTTTCTGCATCCTGCAAATTGGATTCCACAGTCCACTGGGTGGCTGAGAGGTCCCAGTACTGCTGATATTGCACCTGGTGGTGCTTTGTTTCCTGTAAGTACAACCTTGAATCCTTTTTTATCTGGTGTACAAATGTTACTGGGCTATGTGTGTGCCTTTTTTGCCCTTATAGGCATCATAGGATAGGCCCTCGCCAAGGATCATCTCTATCTGGCTGGAGACACCAGTGAGCTGGACCACTGTTTGATGTTCCAGGCTGCCACAATAGCACCATTTGGGTGCGCTACGCTTGTGAGTATATTTCCTATCCTGCTGATGTTTTGTATCTGACTGCCGTGACGTTACTAGGCCATGTTGGCGCCTCTGTGCTTCTTTCTCTTATAGATCACGCCACACCAGGATGACGTCCTATGACAGAGAGCTGCCTTCTTTCTTTTGGATTATTCTTTGTGTGGACATTTTGTTATTTGATTATACCAATATCATCTGGGTCCACTTGTGAGCATATCATCTCTAATAATCTGATATAAGTGTGCTAGGTTTATTGTATATTCTCTTAATTATCTGTATATATCTGCTTACTGTTTGCTGCTTATTGTTAGCGCCCCCTAGGAGTGTGGTGTATGTTCTATATGCACCACCCTCCTTATATCTTTTGTTATTCCTATGGGGAAACACTCTCTAAGTCTGCACCTAACACCGTAACATGAACCCCAAGTCTAAACACCCCTAATCTTACACTTATTAACCCCTAAAGGCTGTGACACACTGCAAGCGATGCTATCGCTGACCCCTGCATATTATTATTAACCCCTAATGTGCCGCTCCGGACACCGCCGCAACCTACATTATACCTATGTACCCCTAATCTGCTGCCCCTAACATCGCCGACACCTACATAATATTTATTAACCCCTAATCTGCCCCCCCAACATCGCCGCTACCTAACTACACTTATTAACCCCTAATCTGCCGACCGGACCTCGCCGCTACTATAATAAATGTATTAACCCCTAAAGCTAAGTCTAACCCTAACCCTAACACCCCCCTAAATTAAATACAATTTTAATCTAACGAAATAAATTAAATATTATTAACTAAAGTATTCCTATTTAAAGCTAAATACTTACCTATAAAATAAACCCTAATATAGCTACAATATAACAAATAATTATATTGTAGCTATTGTAGGGTTTATTTTTATTTTACAGGCAACTTTGTATTTATTTAAACTAGGTACAATAGCTATTAAATAGTTATTAACTATTTAATAGCTACCTAGTTAAAATAATTACTAAATTACCTGTAAAATAAATCCTAACCTAAGTTACAATTAAACCTAACACTACACTATCAATAAATTAATTAAATAAATTACCTACAATTACCTACAATTAAATAAACTAAACTACAAAAAAAAAACACTACAAGAATTTTAAGCTAATTACACCTACTTTAAGCCCCCTAATAAAATAAAAAAGCCCCCCAAAATAATAAAGGTCCCTACCCTATTCTAAATTAAAAAGTAACCAGCTCTTTTACCAGCCCTTAAAAGGGCTTTTTGCGGGGCATGCCCCAAAGTAAACAGCTCTTTTGCCTGTAAAAAAAAACTCAATACCACCCCCAACATTACAACCCACCACCCACATACCCCTACTCTAACCCAAAACCCCCCTTAAATAAACCTAACTCTACCCCCCTGAAGATCTCCCTACCTTGAGTCGTCTTCACCAAGCCGGGCACCGATGGACCAAAAGAGGACATCCGGAGCGGCAGAAGTCTTCATCCTATCCGGGCAGAAGAGGACATCCGGACTGGCAGACATCTTCATCCAAGCGGCATCTTCTATCTTCATCCATTCGGAGCGGAGCCATCTTCTTCCAGCCGACGCCGATCCATCCTTCTTCACCGACGCCTACTCGCCGAATGAAGGTTCTTTTAAGGGACGTCATCCAAGATGGCGTCCCTCAAATTCCGATTGGCTGATAGGAATTAAGGTAAGAAAAATCTGATTGGCTGATTGCATTAGCCAATCAGATTCAAGTTCAATCTGATTGGCTGATCCAATCAGCCAATCAGATTGAGCTTGCATTCTATTGGCTGTTCCAATCACACTTAGTTGAAGATGTCTCTCTGAGTAGGGAAGATTCATCTAGTATACATAACCTTCAAAGTTTGCTGGCAGACAGTGAAGGCAGCCAATACATCCCCTCCCAAGTGGGTGATTTCACCCAACAAGATAAGTTTCCCTTGAACTTCAAGGCGAAATCTAAGTACATGCCACAGCTGTCCATGGTACCCGCTGTGAATATTTTTGTCAGAGAAGTCGAAAAAGAGATATCAAATCTATCATTTACAGGATTGGCTAATGACAACTTAACCAAAGCAGAAAGAAAGGCACTAAACCAACTGATGAATGCAAAGGGCTTTGTAATTAAACCCACGGACAAGGGTGGTAACCTTTACCTTTGGGATGAGAGCATGTACGTTCTGGAGGTCAACTCTTGGATAAAACGTTCTATAAGAGTTTGACATTTAACCCTATCCCTGCATTGCAATTTACACTTTTTAATATTCTGAAAGAGGCAAAAAGCAAAGACATTATAACTTCTACTGAATTCAAATACCTTTATCCAGAACATCCGGTGATGCCCGTATTTTACTGCATCCCGAAGATCCACAAAAATGCCAACCATCCACCAGGCAGACCAATCGTTGCAGATATTGGCAGCCTAACTGAAAACTTGGGCAACTATGTGGACTCCTTTTTAAGACCAGCTCTTAACACTCTACCATCTTTTATTATTGATACTGCTGATTTCCTAAGAAAGATTGATGGACTTGTGATTCCAGAAGATGCCATTCTGGTTACTTTAGACGTGGAGGGATTGTATTCATCAATCCCTCACGAGGTGGGCATAAGGGCCTGTAAGCACTTTCTATCGATGAGAAGTACGGTTGCCATGCAACACACAGATTTTGTAATCGAGCTGTTAAGATTCACACTTACCAACAATGTGTTTATGTTCGATAACAAAATATACACCCAACAGCAGGGAACAGCAATGGGAGCAACTTGTGCTCCCACATATGCGTGCCTCCATTTAGGCATATGGGAGATGGAAGAAGTGTATCAGAACCCTCTCTTTGAGGAAAATATCCACATATGGCTAAGATATGTGGATGATGTTTTCCTCATCTGGGAGGGTTCTGAGCACAGTCTAAAAGAATTTGTAGATTCTTTAAATATTAATAAGAGTAACATCTCCCTTACCTTACAATTTAGTAAGGAAGAAACATCTTTTCTGGATATAACTGTGAAGATCAATAAAGGGTGTTTAGTAACAGAGAACTTTCGCAAAAGCACAGCTACTAATAGCCTACTTCACGCATCAAGCCACCACTCCTGCCACCTCAAAAGAGGTATTCCCAAAGGCCAATTTCTTAGGCTACGCCGAAATTGCTCTACAAAAGGGAAATACTACCAACATGCAGCAGAAATGGAAAAACGATTTCTAAGCAGAGGCTATTCGAAAAAAATAGTCAAAGGAGCCTTAAATGGTGCGGCCCATCTAAATAGAGATAGCCTTCTTGTGCCAAAGGAGGCGGCCAGTGAATCTAAAATTAGATTGGTCACTGAATATAACTGTCATTGGACATCATTAAAACAGATACTTGCCAAGAATTGGCACATCCTTCTCAGTGATGAAGGAGTATCTCGGGATGTTGGTGACTTTCCAAATGTCACAGCAAAAAGGGCGCCCAATTTAAAAGACAAATTGGTAAGAAGCCAATATGTGTCAATACAAAAACAACCGGACTGGCTCACAAAATATAGATCTCATGGTAACCATCCTTGTGGCAAATGTGTTGCATGCAACACACACAGGTAAAACCTATACCTTGAAACATTTCGTGAGCTGCAACACAGAGGGGGTTATCTACCTCCTTTCCTGCAATTGCCCACGTTATTACGTGGGAAAAACAAGAAGGGCCATAAAGGACCAGATAACAGAGCATCGGGACGATGTAAAATACAAAAATCCAAAAAGCAATGTTGCCAGGCATTATGAACTTATGCATGGAAGCAATCCTGACTCTCTTTCCTTTATTGGAATAGATAGGGGCATTACTAACAATAGAGGAGGCGACAATGACAGAATACTCCTACAGAAGGAATGCAGGTGGAGCTCAATTTTGGGAACACAATTACCTGCAGGCCTCAATGACAAATTGGACATGGCCTGTTTTTTGTAAATACATATATTTTAAAGTCTTGTATGTTTAAGGTAAAATATAAAAACTAATATCTAATGAGAATAGTTGCAACATAAATATTGACAATTCTAAGTAATACTTACTGTATGTATATATATATATATATATATAAGAATCATGCAGTTAAGTAGGTCTTAACCATACTTTAATATGTCAATGTCCTTAAGTATGGACAAAAGGTTTTTAAACATTACACTGTATTTAGTTAGGTTTTCTATCACTGAGCAACTTGCAATACTTTCACCCGTCTGTAGAGGCGCTTTCTACAATCTATATAAATAAGGATGTAACGATTCCCTTAGCATCACGCCCTGACGAAGCCCGTTGTAAATCTTGGACACACGGGTGAAATGCGCGTCGGCATAGGTCCAGCCGACTGGATCATGTGATGTGCGTGCTTGTGTCTTGGTGAAAGCAACTTCCAGCACGTTTTTACGGTCACTTTTCAGGCATCCTAAAGAAACCTTGGATTATTGTTGGCAACACTTGCCGTGGCTTCAAAGAAACTTGGCACGGCTGACACTGACTGTATCTTTCAGGTCGTATGGTTCCTTATTATTACCTTCTGCTTTCAACTGTACTAATCAGCTTGAACACTGTGCACTATTTTGGCAAACGCTGCTCTGTCGAGAGGGCGTTCAGTTTCTTTACGTCTATACACTTTTGTACATATCCTGAGGGTGTGTCGGCATTGATCACTTAGATCCCACTTCTATAACCTGCCCGGCAGCATATACCTCAGCTGGTGAGGTGTCGGAAGCAGCAGGGTGTAGTTGATCTTTGCAGTACACTTTCCCTCTGTATATAAGACTCTTTCTGTACACAATTACTGGGTATGCCTGATATTATTGTACCGTATTTTTAAGACTGTCACTTCTTTCTTAGATCCCACTTGCTATTTAACCTGCCCAGCTGAGACCTCTTAATTGGGGTGCTGTGTGCAGCAGGGTGTGGAAAGAATGACGTGTCTTATCACCATATTTAGGTTGCCTTTTTCTTACTTGTAAATACAAACATTCTAAGGCAATTCATACCGCACATCCCCTGACCGGTCAGGTTCAGTGTATTAGATTTGATACATTTGATACTATTTTTGTGATATATTTATTGTTGCAAACTGATTTGAATATTCGCTTTGAATATATTCCACTTTTCGCACTGTGTGGGTGGGGGGAGGGGCCCTCCATGCCAACTCCTTTGTTATCAATTTCTATTACTGTGCTAGTAAAAAATAATATTTTTCAAAAAGAGTGCTGAAATCCCTGTCTTTCTTCATCCTGGTTGACTTATCCTGGATGATTTCTCCTGTTGATTAAAACATTTCATATTTCTATAAGGGTCTGCACCACTATTAAAAAGAGAAGGTATAGCCGGTTGAGGCCACCTCTGGAAAACTAGCCTTTAGCAAATGCTTCTCTCCTGTATATATTTCTTGATTCTTATATATATATATATATATATATATATATATATATATATATATATATATATATATATATATATATGTATGAAGAAAAAGTAGTACCCGCTCTAAAAAGGATATACAGTGTTTAGTAATAGATCACTTGACTTAATCAAATACTGGCAGGTGATCCAGTGCCCGGAACCCACAAAGAGTAAATATGTATTAATTAAGAAAATTTTTGAAGATGGGTTAATCCAGCACAAACTAATAGAACACAAATAACCAATGCATAAATTGCTATGAAATACCACAGGGAGCCGCCAGGTCAGATTAAGAAGAAAACAAAGCTATTTATTAAAGCATAATTAATACAAAAAAGGCAAATGGCAAGACAAGTGGGTACACCCTGGTGTCACCACATCTCCACCTTTTGAAGAAAGGTTTGACATTTTGTCCTACTAATAAATTGGATAAATTTATTGTGACCAAAGATTTACATATGTTTGCTAGGAAAGTTGTTCTTAAAAAACTTTACATGAATAAACCTGATTTTTCTAAATTAGATATGCATGACAAAAAACTTTGAGTGATTTAGAAACACTTTTGCAAGCTAATAGTGAGGAGGATCCTCAAGATCAGACATCTGTATCAATTGGTTTCAGCAATTTAAAACCGAAATCAAATTATATGCCATCATTGTCAATGGTCTCCAATGTCTCTAATTTTGTGAAAATGGTGGAAAAAGATATTAGAAATTTGGATGTTAATTGGATTTCTAAAAACAATTTAAATAAGGAGGAATTGGAGGCATTGAATGATTTGATGACAGATGATGGCATTGTAATTAAGCCATCTGATAAGGGCGGGAATGTGGTGATCCTAAAAAAAACAGGACTATGTTAATGAATGTCTGAGACAACTAAATATCAGAACACAATATGAACTAATAAAGAAAGATCCTACTTTCAAATATAAAATGGTACTAGATAGAATTTTGTTACAAGCATTTAATGAAGGATTAATCAACAATAATGAATATCGGTACATGAAAAATTAGTTCCCTGTGGTCCCCACATTATATACTATCCCTAAGTTACACAAAAACAAAAATCATCCCCCTGGTAGGCCCATAGTGGCAGCGATAAATGGTTTATGTGAAAATGTAGGTAGATATATTGATTGGTGTTTGCGCCCACATCTTCTGTCTTTACCATCATATGTAAAGGATACTAGAGATGTGCTTAAAAAACTGAATAATATCAGTGTCGATACCATGACAATTTTGGTTTCTATAGATGTAGAAACTCTATATTCCTGTATTCCTCACAATCAGGGAATTGAAGCATGTAGATACTATTTAACACAGAGAGGGATACAATATGAGAAACACACTAATTTAGTTCTTGAGCTCCTCAGTTTTATGCTGGAACATAATTATTTTCTATTTGATAGAAGATACTATAGACAGCTAATAGGTACAGCCATGGGGGCTTGCTGTGCCCAAACATATGCATGTCTTTACTTAGGCATGTGGGAAGCAAACACTATACTTGATATACCAGTAGAATATGAATCAATGCTAGATCTTTGGGTGCGTTATATAGATGATGTGCTGCTCCTTTGGAGCGGCACTGAAGAAAATCTGCATTCGTTTATGCAAAGTCTAAACAATAACTCTTATAATTTAAGATTTACATATGAACACAGTTTACACAAATTAACATTTCTTGACTTGAAAATTAGGAAAGAGGGTAATACTCTGGTTACTGAGTCATACAGGAAACCAACATCGGCCAATACACTATTGTTGGCCGATAGTCACCATCCAAAAACACAGATTGAATCGATTCCTGTGGGTCAGTTTCTAAGGCATCGTAGAAACTGCTCCACAGATGATGGATTTAAGCTTCAAGCAGCTGACCAAGCAAAAA
Organism: Bombina bombina; assembly: GCF_027579735.1. Taxonomy (NCBI): domain Eukaryota; kingdom Metazoa; phylum Chordata; class Amphibia; order Anura; family Bombinatoridae; genus Bombina; species Bombina bombina. The sequence goes on from NC_069499.1 coordinate 1,217,489,891, forward strand.
GGTTTCTAGCTAGAGGTTATTCAACTAAATGTATCAAGGAAGGATACAAAAGAGCCAAAGCATCAGATATAGAAATGTTGTTGTATAGGGATAAGGAATGTAAATTACCAATTGTAAGATATACTTCAGTATACAACGATAGATGGCAAGATATAAGAGCAATTTTAAGGAAACATTGGAGTCTGTTAACTATAGATTCAGATGTTAAAGTAATTGTAGGGGATTATCCCTCGCTAACTGCAAAGAAAGCGCCTGCGTTGAAAGACAAGCTTGTAAACTAGTCATTTTGAAAATAAAAAAGTGAATGAGAGTTGGTTAGCAAAAAAGAACAAAGAGTATGGATCCTTTATTTGCAGAAAATTTATTATATGTAAATTCATGATAAAAGGAAACAAAATTGTGAATCTGGAAGGTAGAGCATTGAAAATAAAGGGACATATAACATGCAAAAGCCTAGGAGTTGTATAAATGGTGACGTGTACTTGCCCGAAATTCTATATAGGAAAAACCTATAGGGAGTTACATGAAAGAATAAAAGAGCATAGGAGAGACATTTTGAACGAAAATATCAAAACCAGTGGTATTGCACAACATTTTCAGGAATATCACAATAGCTTAGATACAGATCTAAGATGGATGGGGTTGGAGTTGATAGATCTAAAGGATAGGGGTGGAGATATTGATCAACTATTATTAAAGGCTGAATGTAAATGGATATATAATATGAATTCATTGAAGCCAAATCGTTTGAACAAAGAAATTAATTATGCCCCTTTTCTAAATTAGACTCCTGGTAAGCATAACTTGTCCTAAAAATGGTTAAATTAAATGATAAGTTCAAAAATTATTTGAAAAAATAACCAATAGAAAACCTGGTATATCTACATATGCTCTTTAAAAAGAATAAAAAGAATTAATAGAAACTACGGTGTATCTACATATGCTCCATATTTAAAGTATGTTGATTGTAGGTTAATAAACAAGATTCCTTGTTAATAGATCATAAAATCTCAATAATAATGCAAATTCCAGCCTCAATTATTCAAAGATGCTATTAACAGTTAAATATGACATAGCATTCTAAAGTCGTGGTTATAGCCCTAAAAACTATTGGTGTGTTAAGCATACCTATATATGCTCCCTTTTATATATGTATTTTTCAGGATTTATGTGAACACTAATATAGGTTTCCTTGTATATCATTAAAATAATTCAGAGTCTAGAAAGTAGATACTGTTATAAATAGTTAATATATTTGAATAACATTCTTGATAAAGTAGTCCCATAAGGGAATTGGTATTTTGTTTATTTTGGTGCTAAACTCCCACTCTCCAATTTCATTGTGTGGATTAATATGGATATAGGTTACAATAAGGTTTATTGGTATAATGTATAATAAGTATGTGTGATATTTGTGAGTGCTCCCATAAAGTATATTTCACCGGATCTATTTATGATGGGTATTTAAGTTGCTTGTATGCAACATAGATTATGACGCTTGAAAAATCCTGCTATACACTTTCAGGGTGAAACACGCGTAGCTTGAAGGACACGCCTCTGTGGAGTCGGAGGCATGGGACGCCAACTTTGGAGGACTCTGGCCTGTCTCGGCACTAGATGTTTGGAACGATATAAGAATTATGGACCACACAGCCAGCTGAAGAAAGAGACGGAGGGGCAGCTCAATAACAATATCATTGGCATCGGTTTGGTGAGCTGTGGGCTGTTTCAGCCTTGAATGACCCGTTCTTGTTTATACATACAATGCTGTGCTGAGAATTTGATGCCCGCTCTCCTTATCAGGATATTCTGTGTTTCAAACTGTCTTCTTCCTTTTGCTCCACTAACAGCCTATGCTATGGCTAGATGTTTGCTTAACACCGTTTATATGATGCTCTGTCCTTAACATCTCACGTGCTTTGCATCTGCTATGGAACTATAATTCATTGTAACTTTTCAACTGCATGTGCTTTGATGCATGTTAAACAGTGACTCTGGGGCATACAGTTTCAGTTGCATTGCTTTGCTTCGGATTAAGAATTACTGAGGAACTTTAAGTATGCTTTCAGGACTTAAAGGGACACTAAACCCAATTTTTTTTCTTTAATGATTCAGATAGAGCATGCAATTTTAAGCAACTTTCTAATTTACTCCTATTATCAATTTTTCTTCGTTCTCTTGCTATCTTTATTTGAAAATCATGAATGTAAATCTTAGCAGCCAGCCCATTTTAGGTTCAGCACCATGGATAGCGCTTGCTTATTGGATGCTGACATTTACCCACCAATAAGCAAGCATAACCCAGGTTCTCAACCAAAAATGGTCCGGCTCCTATGCATCACATTCCTGCTTTTTAAATAACGATAGCAAGAGAACAAAGAAAAATTGATAATAGGAGTAAATTAGAAATTTTCTTGAAATTGCATACTCTGAGTCATTAAAGAAAAAAATTGTGTTTAGTGTACCTTTAATAACATTTGATGCTGATTGCTATGCTGATGATTTTTTCTGCATGTTTGTCTATTTATGTCATTCTGTGCTTTATTTATGTTCCTCATGATTAATGTGATGTTTATAGTCATAGTCTAGACTTAGTGGTATTGAGCTTAAGTATACCGGTACAATATACATGGCCATTGTTTTTCCTGGGCTTTTTTTAGGATCACTCACATATACTTTGATGTTATTGATAAGTGGCAAGTGCCTTGTTTACCTAGGCCAAAATACACCCCTGGGGCCACATGTATCTTTTGGGTCTTTGGTATGCCATTCCTGGTATAGTATAAAATAATTCACAGGATAATTAAGCTGTATGACTTTAAACATTGTATAAAAGCAGTGGAGTATATATGTCCATAGCTGCAGATTACATAGATCATGGCTGTGACAGACAGTTGTAGATTCTATTGCAGATTTGCACCTGTAATGTTTCTCAAGAATAATCTGTACAAAACACACCTGTTCTGTAACTAACTTTTTAACTGCTATAGAATCTGTGACATGGAGGCTTAAAGGGACACAGTAACAGATATTGTGCCCTTGGGTCTATCACAGTAAAAATCATTCTACTAAAGGTCACACAAAACATTTTCCATGGATTAAATTAAATGCTCATAAAGTTTACTGAGGACATAAGTCACATGTAAGAGTAATTGGTTGAAAAGATAAAATCTTCATCAGACTTACAGCAAATCATTTACACTGTAATGGTTTGGCCTTTGATTAGAGATGCCCTCAGGAACTATTTCAACTTCTAAAAGTGAAATTTAAAACATTTTTATGACAGAGGAGTAGCTTTTAATTTAGTATTTCATATACAATACTTCCTGAGTATACATTTCTATTAATGTAATACAAAAATAAGTGGGATTATTATTAGACATACATGATTTCTGCTTCAGTCAAATTAAAGGGACAGTCTACAATAGAATTGTTATTGTTTTAAAAGATAGATAATGCCTTTATTACCCATTCCCCAGTTTTTGCATAGCCAACACTGTTATATTAATATACTTTTTACCTCTGTGATTACCTTGTATCTAGGAACCTTCTTCCAGCCCCCTGATCACATGACTGTGACTGTTTATTATCTATTGTCTTGCATTTAGCATTGTATTGTGCTAAACCTTAAATTACTTTCTGTGCCTGAACACAGTGTTATCTATGTGGCCCACGTGTACTTTTAGTCTCTTTGTGTTCAAAATAAATTTAAAAAACATATGATAAGAGGCAGCCTTCAAGGGCTTAGAAATTAACATATGAGCCTCCCTAGGTTTAGTGTAAACTAAGAATACCCAGAGAAAAAAACAAATTTGATGATAAAAGTAAATTGGAAAGTTTATTTAAATTACATGTCCTATCTGAATAATGAAAGTTTAATTTTAACTAGACTGTCCCTTTAACTTCAGCAGTTTATAATTTAATTTGAAAAGGTTTCTTTAAGATTGCCTGCAAATATCCCTACTAAGAGATAGCTGCTGTCTAGTATAGAGTGCCTAAGAAAGCATAAAAATGTGTTAAAGGCACATGGGAGTCAAAATTCATAAAAAATATGTTACACAGTACGCTATCACCCATAAACAACCTATTAACCCCTATAACAGCCAATAGGATTTAAGTAGCTCTCATCCTATTGGCTGATTTGAATTTTTCAGCCAATTAGAATGCAAGGTACCCCAATATAAAAGAGATATCTCACATTCAATCTTCAGGCAGACGATCGCATGAAGAGGAGCCTCCACGTCGGATGTCTGCGCAGCCGATCCTGCTCCGTTTCCACCTTTGCTCTGCGCCACCGGATGAAGAAAGAAGATGGTCCTGCGCTGAATGAAGATGTAGCTGCCTGCCTTTTTTATTGGGCACTAAAGATCTGATTGCCTTTTTAAGGGCAATGCCCATACAAATGCCCATTTAGGGGCAATGGGTAGATTATTATTTTTTTATGGTTAGGTCTTTTTTATTTTGGGGGGTGTTACAGAAGCATTAGTTATTTTGTTGTGAAGAGCTTATTTCCCAGCAGCAATGCCTGAACCAGCAAGCCAGCGCCTAAGAAGGGCTCCAAGAAAACCGTAACAAGTATCATTTCATAAAGAGTTAACTCTTTTTTTTCAGCTTTTAGGAAACTATTGTCTAATCACCTCTGGAGCCAGACTGCTAATTGATAAGATGAACTTGTAAACTTGTTATCTTAAGTACTGTAATCCTATTGTGGCCTGTCAAAGGACAGTGCTCTCTATCTAAATGTGTGATGGGGGATTTTGTGCTTCCCCCCCTCTCCCCCTGGGAGTGCCCTGTGTGCATGTAACCTTAATAAAAAGCAGGCTGGGCATCCCAGTCCTGAGTTCTTGTTTGACCCTCAATCGCAGCGTTGACTCGTTTTTGTGGGCAGAAGGGTATCCTAGCTGTACTGCAGCTAAGGGAGATTATTCTATATTTGCGAGACTCATATAGAATACTATGGAAAGCAGCTTCTCCCCTCTTTAGCAATAGGGATCCAGGCTACTAAGCGGTCCATCTCTCAGCGAGACTAAGGGTAACCGTAACATTTGCGGCAGCGGCGGGATTTTCCTGGATTTCCTAGGAGAGGTACAGAACGGATGGAGAGCGCTTACGAAAAATTGAAGCGTACAACCCTAAATGATTTACTTGAAAGCAGAGGGGGGTACGCCAGCAACCGGCCGAGGAGAGAGCTGATCGCAGAATTGACCGAACTGGATCAGAGCTTCACAATGGCGGAAACACCGACCACGATTAGTGACGAAAAAACCAGGATTGTTCGGGAAAGGCTCTCATTATACGGGCCGAACCCCTCCATGGAATTGGTACAGCAGTTGATGGCGGAGGCGGACGAGGATATACGAGAGACTCGAGCCCACGAACTCAACCTAGCGAACGCACACCGCAATGCTGAAGCACCGCAGGTAATCATCCCTGTCGAAAATGCTGGGAGGCCCAAGATACCCTATGCGGCATTTCGACCCTTCCTAGAGAGCGAGACAGGGATTGATGAATATTTGGCGGACTTCGAAAGGCAATGTGCCCTGCACCAGATTCCCAACAGAGAGTGGCCCACGATATTGTCTGGGAAACTATCCGGGCGAGCCCTGGAAGCCTTTCGTACTCTGGGTGCTGAGGAAGTGACACAGTATGAGCTAGTTAAGGAGACACTGTTGCGACGGTACGCTGTAACTCCGGACACGTATCGCCGACAGTTTCGGGGCACGGAAAAGAAGCCTAACGATACCCATATGGAATGGGCGCACCGAATGCGGAGAGCGGCAAATCACTGGCTGAGCGGATGTAAAGCGGTGACTGGGGAGGAAATTTTACAATTGTTTCTCTTAGAACATTTTTATAATGGCATGGAACAGCAAGGGAAGGAATGGCTGCGAGACAGGCGGCCTTCTACCTTAGAAGAAGCAGCCAAATTGGCCGATGAACATTATGACTCCCGTCTTCACGAACCCATGAACTACCGAGCTCCAGCACGGGTCGAACCCAGAGAGGTTTACCGTGCACCCCCCTCGTGCTGAATTCCGAGCCCCGGTGCCCACAGGGCCCGTCCGACACTCAGGACCACCCAATAACAGCTCTGAGCGTCCCAGACCGACTTGCCACCGATGCAAGCAACCAGGGCATTTCATGGCTAGCTGCCCCCTTAATACGCACCAGACACCCAGGAATTACAATTACCCCTCTGGGTCCTATCGTCCGGCCCGGGCCCTCTGTGTTAACCAAGAGGCCCCTATGGAGGGATATGTGGGGCCGCTTCACGAGGCAGACCCTGTATATGCTGCCTCAGATAACCGCCAGCACCATCGGCAGAGGGTATGGCTCGAGGGGCGATCTACCGAGGGATTGCGAGACACAGGGGGCTACTATCACGCTGGTACAGAGTCATTTGGTGCCAGAGCACAAGCGATCCGGACAGACTGTGGCCGTTAGAGTGGCGGGGGGGGGATGTGTACAAAATTCCAACAGCTAAAGTACATCTTGATTGGGGAGCGGGAAAGGGGGCTGTGAACGTGGGCCTAATGGATAATTTACCTGCCGAAGTACTACTGGGCAACGATTTGGGCCCCATGACTTCTGCCTATGCTCCAGTATGCAACAACGAGGCGGACCCAGTGACTACATGGGCCCAAGCCCGGACGGAGCGAGAGCTCTCACCAGTGCGGGAGACACAGGTAAGACCTACCCCGACCTTGCCTGACAGGTTAGGCCCCATACCCTGGGACACCCCAGATGCTTTCGAGGCAGAGTCTAAGACTGACCCGACCTTACAAAAGTACCGGGAACGAGCAGAGACCGGAGGGGGCGGGGCAGATAACGAAACATTCTTATGGGAAAAAGGGAAACTATACCGCTGGACAGAGAAAAGGGGACAGCGTAGGCGACAGCTGGTAGTGCCCCACAAATACCGTCAAGAAATCCTCAAAATAGGCCACGACATCCCCTTAGCAGGCCACCTAGCCGTTACCCGTACCCTACACCGCATTACTCACACGTTCTTTTGGCCAGGGGTGCACGCTGACGTTAGAACTTACTGTAACACCTGCGATGTGTGTCAACGAGTAGGAAGGCGAGGCGATCACCCTAAAGCCCAGCTAGTAAATATGCCCATTGTAGAGGAACCCTTCAGCCGGGTTGCTATTGACCTAGTGGGACCACTGGCTACCCCTAGTCCCTCCGGTAAGCGATACATTCTTACCGTAGTGGACTACGCTACCAGGTACCCAGAGGCTGTCGCCCTATCCAACATACAAGCGGATACGGTAGCGAATGCACTAGTACAGGTGTTCTCCCGGGTAGGATTTCCAAAAGAAATCCTATCCGACCGAGGCACCCAATTTACGGCTGAATTGACCCAACAACTCTGGCAGGTTTGCAAAATTAAGTCCCTCCTGAGCTCCCCATACCACCCCCAGACGAACGGGCTGTGTGAGAGGTTCAATGGGACCCTCAAGCAAATGCTCAAGACGTTCACTCAGGAATACCGAGACTGGGAACGCTTCCTGCCGCACCTCCTATTTGCTTATCGGGAGGTGCCCCAGGAAACGACAGGGTTCTCTCCCTTCGAGTTGCTCTACGGAAGAAAGGTACGGGGACCCCTAAACCTGATCCGGGAGCACTGGGAGGGAGAGATGGAGGCTGACGGTGTCCCCGATCGTGCCATACGTGCTGGAACTCAGGGACCGAATGGAGCAATTAGCCAAATCCGTGCGGGCTAATCTCCAGTTGGCCCAGAGAAGACAGAAAGTATGGTACGATCGGGGGGGCCCGAAAGAGAATCTTCACCATAGGACAAAAGGTGTTAGTACTTAAGCCGGTGAAGACAGACAAATTGCAGGCGTCCTGGCAGGGTCCCTACCAGATCGTAGAGAAAAGGGGGAGACACCACTTATGTGATAGCTAGCTGCCACGACAACAATCTTAGAAAGACATTCCATGTAAACATGCTCAAGGAATATTTTGAGCGACCAGAGAACGTGACGGCCGTATGTTGTTCCCCTCAGGAAGACCCCGACAGTTTACCCATTCCAGACCTATTAGAAAAGAGCCTCCCCACAGGTATAGTGGCACAGGTTCAGATAGGGGACCGACTTAGCCCCACTGAAAGGGGAGCAGCTCAACCAACTCCTCCAGTCCAAACACCTCACCTTCTCCCCGAAGCCAGGGTACACTACTTTAACCACCCACCAGGTAGATACTCCGGGACAAGCTCCCTTGCGCCAGGCTCCGTACCGAATCCCCGAAGCAGTTAGGACAGGAATGAAGAAGGAGATCGATGAGATGCTCCAGCTCAGGGTAATTGAGCCCTCCGATAGTCCCTGGGCCTCCCCAGTTGTCTTGGTGCCCAAGAAAGATGGGACCACCCGGTTCTGCGTAGACTATCGGAGGCTCAATGAAAATACCGTGACGGACGCTTACCCTATGCCCAGGGTAGACGAGCTACTCGATCGTATAGCCAGGGGAAATTACCTGACCACTATTGACCTCTGCAAAGGTTACTGGCAGATTCCCCTGGCCCCGGAGGCTATCCCCAAGTCGGCATTCGTCACCCCATTCGGCTTATATCAGTTTAGGGTAATGCCGTTTGGGATGAAGAATGCCCCAGCTACATTCCAGCGCTTGGTGGATAGGCTCCTGGATGGCTTCCAGAGTTTTGCTTGCGCCTACCTGGACGACATAGCGATCCACAGTGAGTCCTGGGAGGACCACTTAGCTCATGTGGGAATGGTTCTGGATCAGATCCGGGCTGCTGGCCTGACTCTGAAGCCAGAGAAATGCCACTTTGGGATGGCCGAGGGTACAGTACCTGGGTCACCGGGTGGGGTGTGGAAAACAGCGACCAGAGCCGGCCAAAATAGAAGCTGTCGCCAATTGGCCCACCCCCATCACTAAGACTCAGGTCCTAGCCTTCCTGGGCACGGCAGGGTACTATAGACGGTTCGTACCAGACTACAGCACACTTGCCAAACCCCTGACTGACTTGACCAAGAAGAACTTACCTCGACAGGTCCTGTGGTCTCCCCACTGTGAAACGGCTTTCCAGGCTCTCAAAAATGCTCTAATTAACGCTCCTGTCCTGGCGGCCCCAGCCCTTAACAAACGTTTTATCGTCCATACAGATGCTTCCATGTTCGGGCTGGGAGCCGTCCTCAGCCAAGTAGGCGAAGATGGAGGGGAGCATCCAGTTGCCTACATCAGCCGGAAGCTCCTGCCCCGCGAAGTCAGCTATGCAGCGGTCGAAAAGGAGTGTTTGGCTTTGGTGTGGGCATTAAAGAAATTGACTCCCTATTTATATGGTCAGGAGTTCACTCTGGTCACCGACCATAACCCGTTGGTGTGGCTGAACCGGGTCTCTGGAGATAACGGCAGGCTATTACGTTGGAGCTTATCGTTGCAACCCTTCAATTTCACCATTACTTACAGACCTGGGAAACAGAATGGCAACGCCGACGGGTTGTCCAGACAAACCGACCTCAGCCCCCGCATAACCAGCGGTCTGGACAGCCTTAGTCTGCCCCGAAAAGGGGTCAGACCGTGTCTGCCAGAGTGTTCCACAGAAAGGGAGCACTGTTACAGAAGCATTAGTTATTTTGTTGTGAAGAGCTTATTTCCCAGCAGCAATGCCTGAACCAGCAAGCCAGCGCCTAAGAAGGGCTCCAAGAAAACCGTAACAAGTATCATTTCATAAAGAGTTAACTCTTTTTTTTCAGCTTTTAGAAACTATTGTCTAATCACCTCTGGAGCCAGACTGCTAATTGATAAGATGAACTTGTAAACTTGTTATCTTAAGTACTGTAATCCTATTGTGGCCTGTCAAAGGACAGTGCTCTCTATCTAAAATGTGTGATGGGGGATTTTGTGCTTCCCCCCCTCTCCCCCTGGGAGTGCCCTGTGTGCATGTAACCTTAATAAAAAGCAGGCTGGGCATCCCAGTCCTGAGTTCTTGTTTGACCCTCAATCGCAGCGTTGACTCGTTTTTGTGGGCAGAAAGGTATCCTAGCTGTACTGCAGCTAAGGGAGATTATTCTATATTTGCGAGACTCATATAGAATACTATGGAAAGCAGCTTCTCCCCTCTTTAGCAATAGGGATCCAGGCTACTAAGCGGTCCATCTCTCAGCGAGACTAAGGGTAACCGTAACAGGGGGCTGCACTGTTAGGCATGACTTCTGCAGCAATTTATAATTTCCTTTAAAAAGTTTTTTTTAAGATTGCCTGCAAATATCCCTACTAAGAGATATCTGCTGTCTAGTATAGAGTGCCTAAGAATGCATACAAATGCCTGTGTTAAAGGCACATGGGAGTCAAAATTAAACTTTCATGATTCAGATCTAGTTTAACTACCATTGGTGGAGCAGGTACAATGGCATTAAGGCCCAAGTGCTGTGGGAGCCCATAGAAGCCAGTCTATATATACAGTATCTCACAAAAGTGAGTACGCCCCTCACATTTTTGTAAATATTTTATTATATATTTTCATGTGACAACACTGAAGAAATGACACTTTGCTACAATGTAAAGTAGTGAGTGTACAACCTGTATAACAGTGTAAATTTGCTGTCCCCTAAAAATAACTCAACACACAGCCATTAATGTCTAAACTTTTGGCAACATAAGTGAGTACACCCCTAAGTGGAAATGTCCAAATTGGGCACAATTAGCCATTTTCCCTCCCCAGTGTAATGTGACTCATTAGTGTTACAAGGCCTAAGGTGTGAACGGGGAGCAAGTGTGTCAATTTAGTGTTATCGCTCTCACACTCTCTCATACTGGTCAATGGAAGTTCAACATGGCACCTCATGGCAAAGAACTCTCTGAGGATCTGAAAAAAAGAATTGTTGCTTGTGTGTCTTGCCTACAGTTAAGCATGCTGGTGGGAGTGTCATGGTCTGGGCCTGCATGAGTGCTGCTTGCACTGGGGAGCTACAGTTCATTGAGGGAACCATGAATACCAACATGTACTGTGACATACTGAAGCAGAGCATGATCCCCTCCCTTCGGAGACTGAGCCGACCCCCAAACATACCTCCAAGACGACCACTGCCTTGCTAAAGAATCTGAGGATAAATGTGATGGACTGGCCAAGCATGTCTCCAGACCTAAACCCTATTGAGCATCTGTGGGGCATCCTTAAACGGAAAGTGGGGAAGCGCAAGGTCTCTAACATCCACCAGCTCCATGATGTCATCATGGAGGAGAGGAAGAGGACTTCAGTGGCAACATGTGAATCTCTGGTGAACTCCATGCCCAAGAGGATTAAGACAGTGCTGGAAAATAATGGTGGCCACAAAAATTATTGACACTTTGGGCCCAATTTGGACATTTCCACTTAGGGGTGTACTCACTTTTGTTGCCAACAGTTTAGAAATTAATGTGTTGAGTTATTTTGAGAGGACAGCAAATTTACACTGTTATACAGGCTGTACACTCACTACTTTACATTGTAGCAAAGTGTCATTTCTTCAGTGTTGTCACATGAAAAGATATAATAAAATATTTACAAAAATGTGAGGGGTGTACTTTTGTGAGATACTGTATATAGTTACCATGAATAAAGAAAAACAAGTCCGGAATCCAATCTTTAGTGGGTAAAACACAAGCTTTTATTCTTCCATATGGATAAAATCAGAACGGATAAGATGGTGGGACTGGTCTTACGAGTTTTGGCATCGAGCCGTAATCATAGACCTAACATGATGTTATGTCCAACCTCCTTAAAAAGCAACTAATTGGTTGCTTTTGGTCAAGCAATTAACAATATTTAAAGTTATGACAAACTCCTAAGTACACGATACATGGTTTGACAATGTTAAATGTGGTTAGAATACATGAACGGTCAATATAGGAAGCAGTATATGAAGTATGCTAAGTAATTGACAATTGAATAACATAATTTATGTAAGAACTTACCTGATAAATTAATTTCTTTCATATTAGCAAGAGTCCATGAGCTAGTGACGTATGGGATATACATTCCTACCAGGAGGGGCAAAGTTTCCCAAACCTTAAAATGCCTATAAATACACCCCTCACCACACCCACAAATCAGTTTAACGAATAGCCAAGAAGTGGGGTGATAAGAAAAAAAGTGCGAAAGCATAAAAAATAAGGAATTGGAATAATTGTGCTTTATACAAAAAAATCATAACCACCACAAAAAGGGTGGGCCTCATGGACTCTTGCTAATATGAAAGAAATGAATTTATCAGGTAAGTTCTTACATAAATTATGTTTTCTTTCATGTAATTAGCAAGAGTCCATGAGCTAGTGACGTATGGGATAATGACTACCCAAGATGTGGATCTTTCCACGCAAGAGTCACTAGAGAGGGAGGGATAAAATAAAGACAGCCAATTCCTGCTGAAAATAATCCACACCCAAAATAAAGTTTAATGAAAACATAAGCAGAAGATTCAAACTGAAACCGCTGCCTGAAGTACTTTTCTACCAAAAACTGCTTCAGAAGAAGAAAACACATCAAAATGGTAGAATTTAGTAAAAGTATGCAAAGAGGACCAAGTTGCTGCTTTGCAAATCTGATCAACCGAAGCTTCATTCCTAAACGCCCAGGAAGTAGAAACTGACCTAGTAGAATGAGCTGTAATCCTTCGAGGCGGGAGTTTTACCCGACTCGACATAGGCATGATGAAATAAAGATTTCAACCAAGATGCCAAAGAAATGGCAGAAGCTTTCTGGCCTTTTCTAGAACCGGAAAAGATGACAAATAGACTAGAAGTCTTTCGGAAAGACTTAGTAGCTTCAACATAATATTACAAAGCTCTAACAGCATCCAAAGAATGCAATGATTTCTCCTTAGAATTCATAGGATTAGGACATAATGAAGGAACCACAATTTCTCTACTAATGTTGTTAGAATTCACAACCTTAGGTAAAAAATTCAAAAGAAGTTTGCAGCACCGCCTTATCCTGATGAAAAATCAGAAAAGGAGACTCACAAGAAAGAGCAGATAATTCAGAGACTCTTCTGGCAGAAGAGATTGCCAAAAGAAACAAAACTTTCCAAGAAAGTAATTTAATGACCAAACCACCTCCATAGGAGGCAAAGTTTGTAAAACTGATTTGTGGGTGTGGTGAGGGGTGTATTTATAGGCATTTTAAGGTTTGGGAAACTTTGCCCCTCCTGGTAGGAATGTATATCCCATACGTCACTAGCTCATGGACTCTTGCTAATTACATGAAAGAAATATATATATATATATATATATATATATTATTAATTATCTTTACACTTATGCACACAGAAAACATGTTATACAGATATCACTTTTTCCAAAAAAAAATTAAAAATTCAAAACATTATTATTAGTTTGTATTAAATTTATAAAAGCAATAAGAAAGTGTGAAAGATGTATAATAGCCCATAACTTGACGCTACACTCATAAGTAATGAGAGATGAGGCACTATTTGAAATAGATATAAATATAAATCTGAATTCCCCTAAACTACTAGAATTATATATATGAATGGTACATCATCATAAATGAACATGATGAACATATAATATAAACTATCCCTATAGAAGTAAAAGTATGGTAATGGGATACACAAAAGCCATGCACCAAATCTGTTTTAGATAATATATATACCCAAAGAATCTAATCATATCTAGACATGTGACTTATACCTATTCCCAAAAATGAATTATATCATATTCAGAATTGAACCCTTTGGGTACCTGTGTAGCTAATTTAAAAATCCAAAAGATTTCCTGTTTGGATAGAAGCTTATCTCTGTTACTACCTCTAATGGGATTTTTAATGTGCTCAATAGCTCGCCATTTGAATGTTTGGGTATTCTGTTTATGGACATCAAGAAAGTGTCTTGATAATTCTGAGCATCTTTTTTCATTTGTAATGTAACCTAAATGTTCCCTAATTAGTATACGTACGTCTCTACTTGTCATCCCTAATTGTAGGCAATGTTCTGTACATTCTATGAGATAGATAACGTAAGATGTGGAACATTTAATGCAACCTTGAGTTTTAAATCTTTGTCCTGTGACACATGAATAGAATTCCTTGCCTGTTGTGAGATATTCACAAGACTTGCAACGTGAGTTACCACACTGTATATAGTTGTGTGCCTATGTGGTCATTACATGTGTATAGATACTCATCATTGCCTGGGACAGAACAATATCAAATATTCATAAATATCAAATATGTCAAGTTGATTTTACAGACCAAGGACTACAACTTTTTCAGAAGTACTCTACTCCATTCTGCCTCCCACCCTCCGATTATCTCCAGTTCCAAGAAGCTCAGGATCTCTGCTCCAGAATGGACGCCATTACCTAGGAGACTGCTTTTTATGTTTGAGAGCAAAGGAGGATCCTCTCCTCACGGTCCTAGTAGAAAATTGTTAGTGGGCTTTTTAGATGTAGTGCCAGCTAATAGTAAGAAAGCCTGGCAGGCAATATGCTTGGAATATGAACTTTAACAGTTGTAACTGTTGAGGGTAACTGTAAAAAGGTAAATCGCAGCAGTTATATATTGACAGTTACAGGGAGTTTAACAGCAGTTGACACTCAGAACAAAGTCCCTGATATTTAAAGGTTCTCCAGCTTGGAGAGAAATTGCAGTTCAGACTTCACAGGGGCTGAACTCCCGGAATATTCAAAAGAAAAAGGGCAAAACTCTCCAACACTGCATGATCTCTTTTATTTTTATACAATGAAGGAGAGACAAGCCCAGTGCAATGCAGCACTGCATGATATGAGAGTTTTGTTACACTTCTGTGTTACTTTAACAAATTAGGATCATATTACTTTGTATATTTCTGTTTATATATACAAATTGTGTTGCACCTTGAATTTGCTGCATTGTAAACCAGAACTGAAAGTTTCAGAAAGTGGGAGGGTGAGGGCAGTTCCCTTGCCGAACAGGGGCGTTTCCAGGGTGTCTGAAGCTCTTTCACAAGTCTTGTGAAATTTTCTAAGCATTTTAAAGAAGCTTGTCTCACTGATTTGTCCCGCCTGCTATATGCAGGTGAAGTTTGCTCAAAATTCACAATAGACTTATTTTAACTAACAAAAAAGTAATATATACTAAAATAAAGACAAAGCAAGTTAAATTATAGTGAAAACATTTCAGTTTAATCAGAATTTGTAAAATCGCAATCCTAGATACACTGCTGTACACAAAATAAAATACAAAATACAAAATGTAATCAGAATTGTAAAGTGGTATAAAATAGAAAGCACAAAGTGTAAATGCAGCAGAACTCTCATGCCATGCAGTGCTATATTGCTTTGGGCTTGTCTCTCCTTTACATACAGAAATGCAGGGAATGCTCCCTTGTTCACATTAACATCAGGGCAATTATCAGCATACGAGCAGAGTTAGATATATACACGTCCACTATATATTTTTTACCTTTTCTCTCTTTCCCTTTCTACTTCTTTATCCCAGAATGGCTGATCTTCGTTTCATCACTCATAATGTACAAGGACTCAACTCGCCAAACAAGAGAAGCTTCTTCCTCAACAATCTGAAGCACTTTAATTTAGATATTGACATAATACAGGAGACCAGACCCACTGGAATACAAAAGTTAAGAAAACATTACTCTTTCAAAAAATTCTCAAATGTAGTTGATGCCACTTTTTCTTCTAAGACAAGGGGGTCCCTATTTTTATTAGAGTTAGGATAGCTTTTGATCTCATTCATACTGAAAGAGACCCTCAAGCACATTAAATTATACTGATTTATAAACAACACAACACACTATTCACACTAGTTAAGCAATATGCCCCCAACACCAAATAAACTAAATTCCTTAAGAGGCTTCTCCACCTGGTCTCTATGGCAAAAAAGGAGAACTACTTCTTGGAGGGGATTTCAACCTTGTGTGGGACCCATTGCTTGATAAGCAATACACCAAAGTAGGGACATCTTACTGAAACACCAGCTCTCTATTGTCCTCTTTCCAAACAGTATAGCACAATATGGGCTTTTTGATGTGTGGAAGGCACTACACTCTGCAGATAGAGATTATACATTCTATTCTGGTCTGCATAAGTCCTATTCAAGGACTGACTACTTTTTCACTGGGTCTTGGGCATTAAATAAAGTGCACTCCTCAGAAATTAAGATTGTTTTGTGGTCAGATCATGACTCATTATTCCTCTCCTTCACAAACTCTGCTTGCACTGCTTCTGATTTCCATTGGAAATTAGACAAATGGCTCCAAGATTTACCCCAGTGCTCAATAAAACCAGAGATCAAAGCTGATTTCCTTATACTCAAGGACAATGGTCAGACCAGGGCACACACGGTTTGGGTGGAACTCAAGGCATATCTCATTATAAAGGCATCTATACTACGTAAAAAGGCAATGTAAAACACTAGTTGAATTTACCTGCCAGCTCAGAACCCTGCGAGAGCTTGAACTCAGTAGAGTTCAGAGAACACTACACAAATTCAAGTAGATATTTTATTGTAAAAGTAATAAGGTGAACACCTTGTTAGCAAGCAAATTGTGGAATAGGGGGGCACAGCGGCAGATTGCATCCATTAAAGATCAAGGAGCAGTAGTTTACTCTCCGTAAGAGATTGGAGAAGCATTCCGCAGTTATTATAGTTCAATATATTATTTAAAAAACGCCCAAGATGTGCAGGGGACCGATAGAGGAAATTTGCAGGTTCCTACATACTTGAAATCTACAATCCCTAAATACAGATCAGAAAACCTTTATTAAAGGACCACTAAACACAAATTGTAAACTCCATGAATCTTCATATTTGAGAATAATTTTACAATAAAAACTGCAGATTTATTTTGTCAAATTAGTATATTGTTTTTTGTTTGTTCATTTCCCTGTCCCCAGAACAAAAGAATCCTTGCTAACCAATCACAAACTAATATTCAGATATAGCACAGGCTCTGTTTGCACATGTGCAGTTGAGAGAGACTGGGGAAGCCTGCCCTTATCGCATCCCTTAAGGTGGTTTAGCAATTCATCTTAATTACTATTGCAAAGAATGATTCTCCTATCATGATTGTTTATGCAATACTGATAATCCACCCTTTACAAACATGTGACTGCTGAGAATCTTAGGGGGGAGGGTGAAGTAAACAAAAGCTTGCATAAATTGCCTAAAAGTATTAACCCAAACCTCCCTGGGAGAAAGTAAAACAAGCACAATTTTTAGATGTATTTTACAACAAAAGGCAGCAAAATCTAAAATTATGACTTACCAGATAATGTCCTTTCCTTCGATACAGGGAGAGTCCACAGCTGCATTCATTACTTTTGGGAATACAGAACCTGGCCACCAGGAGGAGGCAAAGACACCCCAGCCAAAGGCTTAAATACCTCCCCCAATTCCCTCATCCCCCAGTCATTCGGCCGAGGGAACAAGGAACAGTAGGAGAAATATCAGGGTGAAAAATGTACCAGAAGAAAGCAATTTAGATTTAGGACCGCCCTCCGGAGAGCACGGGTGGGAACTGTGGACTCTCCCTGTATCGAAGGAAAGGAAATTACAGTTAACAGCTGCATTCATTACTTTTGGGAAAACTACCCAAGCTATAGAGGACACTGAATGCTAACGGGGGGTAACAATAAGGCGGCCCAATCTGAGGGCACCACAGCCTGAAAAAAATCCCATCACCCGAAACTGTTTCAACAGAAGCAAAGGACCCAAAAGTTAGCAGACCAAAGTAACTGCCCCACAATTAGGACTGTAAGAGCCCACGTCGGGAGCCACACAAAAACACTGGTCCCCAAAAGGAGCACACAAACCTCTGAGGAGACGAGAGTCCCGCTGACTATGAGATCAGGAGAAGAAACACTCCATGAACACAACAAGGAGGGCAACCAGGACTCCCAAAACCGTAAACTTCTAGTGGAAGAACACAGAAACAATGAGACCACGCTAAAGAGGTCTGAAAGGACCTCAAGGTACGATCCCAGAAAAAAAAGGGAAGAGAAGCTCCCTGCAGAACCCGAAGCAAAAGACTCCTTAGAAAGAAGACCCAAAGAAGGCGGATTACCCAAGTGCAAAAGATACTAGAACCTGGAGAGATTTCCTGGAAAAGTAACAGGACAATGAATAGACAATTTCAAGGACCATCTACCGCATCGATACAGATGCAAACCTAGACAAGAAGTCTAATATCCCGAAGGACAAAACCTTGAACGCAACTGCCTGACCGCAGGCCACATTGTAGCAAAGGAGGAAAACACCAAGAGTTCACAACCTCATGAATAGAACAGAAACAGATATCTGGATCTGCTTAGGAGCCCACATAACCAGGGCAGAAACATAGTCTCGGACATATCGAGGGAACATCACCCCGACTAGAGACAAACTCTATATTTTGTTATTGTTATTATTATTTTTTTTTTTTTTTTTTATAAATAAAACTTCCACCGGAAGATTCCATCATTGCTAATACCAGAATCCCAGAGCGAAAGTCTTCCTAAAAAGAATCTCAACATAATCTCACACTCAAAAAACCAAGGAAAATAAAACTTATCCCAAACGGATTAGAAAATAAATTAGGCAAGCGCACACAAGAGATAGCCCAGGGAAAAACTGACAAGTCCCGCCTGTCATGCAACACAATTCCTCAAGAGCTCCTAACTGGGAATCTGATACAAAACAAAAAATAACAATATAAAGACGATAAGGAATAGGATCACCATCCCTCCAGTCGTCTAAACAAGCTCGCTATCTGAATCAGCAGACTGAGATTCAGCTGACGGATCATAATTAGGATCCTCCAATGTCGCCAAAACTTCTCTCAGAAGTACACGCAGGCGAGTCATTCTAAATTTAAAAGCAAAATTTACCTCCGTTGGAGTATCTGATGTCTCCGACCCTGGAGGTAGCACCTCTGAAGTCTCAGAGGACAACGCTTCCCCAGAAGACTGATCGGATACCAAAGTCCTGCTGGACCTTGGGCAGGAGTACACGGATTAAGCCTCTGCTTGCACGTGGCAAGGAGATGCAAATGCGCTAAGGCCAGAGATATGGCCATGCAAAACCGTGTAGTAACCTCTGGTGGAAAAACATAATTTATGTAAGAACTTACCTAATAAATTAATTTCCTTCATAATGGCAAGAGTCCATGAGCTAGTGACGTATAGGATATACATTCCCACCAGGAGGGGCAAAGTTTCCCAAACCTCAAATAGAGACAAACTCTATATTTTGTTATTGTTATTATTATTTTTTATTTTTTTTTTATAAATAAAACTTCCACCGGAAGATTCCATCATTGCTAATACCAGAATCCCAGAGCGAAAGTCTTCCTAAAAAGAATCTCAACATAATCTCACACTCAAAAAACCAAGGAAAATAAAACTTATCCCAAACGGATTAGAAAATAAATTAGGCAAGCGCACACAAGAGATAGCCCAGGGAAAAACTGACAAGTCCCGCCTGTCATGCAACACAATTCCTCAAGAGCTCCTAACTGGGAATCTGATACAAAACAAAAAATAACAATATAAAGACGATAAGGAATAGGATCACCATCCCTCCAGTCGTCTAAACAAGCTCGCTATCTGAATCAGCAGACTGAGATTCAGCTGACGGATCATAATTAGGATCCTCCAATGTCGCCAAAACTTCTCTCAGAAGTACACGCAGGCGAGTCATTCTAAATTTAAAAGCAAAATTTACCTCCGTTGGAGTATCTGATGTCTCCGACCCTGGAGGTAGCACCTCTGAAGTCTCAGAGGACAACGCTTCCCCAGAAGACTGATCGGATACCAAAGTCCTGCTGGACCTTGGGCAGGAGTACACGGATTAAGCCTCTGCTTGCACGTGGCAAGGAGATGCAAATGCGCTAAGGCCAGAGATATGGCCATGCAAAACCGTGTAGTAACCTCTGGTGGAAAAACATAATTTATGTAAGAACTTACCTAATAAATTAATTTCCTTCATAATGGCAAGAGTCCATGAGCTAGTGACGTATAGGATATACATTCCCACCAGGAGGGGCAAAGTTTCCCAAACCTCAAATGACTATAAATACACCTCCCACCACACTCATGTCTTAGTTTAACGTATAGCCAAGTAGTGAGGTATAAAGAGGAGTAAAAAAAAGCATACAAAAAAAAGGAACTGGAAAATAATATTGTGCTTTTATACAAAAAATATAACCATCAAAAACAGAGTGGGCCTCATGGAATCTTGCCATTATGAAATAAATGAATTTATCAGGTAAGTTCTTACATAAATTATGTTTTCTTTCATGTAAGTGGCAAGAGTCCATGAGCTAGTGACGTATGGGATATAATAACCAAGAAGTGGAAATCCACGAGTCACTAGAGAGGGAGGATAAATCAAAAGGCACTAGAATCAAACTGAGACAACTGCCTGAAGAACCTTTCTACCAAAGGCTGCTTCTGAAGAAGCAAACACATCAAAATGGAAACATTTTGTACAAGTATGCAAAGAAGACCAAGTTGCTGCTTTGCAAATGTGATCAACTGAAGCTTCATTCTTGAAAGCCCAAGAAGTGGCAACTGATCTAGTAGAATGAGCTGTAATTCTCTGAGGCAGAGACTACCCCGCCTCCAAAAAAGCTTTGTGAATCAAAAGTTTCAACCAAGATGCCAGAGAAATGGCAGAGGCTATCTGACCTTTCCTAACGCCAGAAAAAATAACAAATAGACTAGAAGTCTTTCTGAAATCTTTAGTAGCCTCAACATAATATTTCAAAGCTATTACCACATCCAAAGAATGTAAAGACCTTTCAAGAGTATTCTTAGGATTAGGACACACGGAAGGAACAAAAATTTCCCTATTAATGTTATTAGAATTGACAACTTTAGGCAAAAAATTAAATGAAGTCCGCAAAACAGCTTTATCTTGATAGAAAAGCAGATAAGGAGACAATTCAGAAACTCTTCTATCAGAAGAGATAGCCAAAAGAAATAACACTTTCCAAGAAAGTAATTTAATATCCAGAGATTGCATAGGCTCAAAAGGAGGAGCCTGTAAAATATTCAAAACCAAATTGAGACTCCAGGAAGGAGAAATCGATTGAATCACAGGTTTGATACGAATCAAAGCCTGAACAAAACAGTGAATATCAGGAAGTTTAGCAATCTTTCTATGAAATAAGATAGAAAGAGCAGAAATTTGTCCTTTCAAAGTATTTGCAGACAAACCCTTATCCCAACCATCCTGTCAGTATTTATGATAAGAATCTTCAGTAGTGCTCTCCAAATAATATATCAGCTTATGGCAGGGTTATAACACAATATTTTTAAATAATTATCCTTTAAAATAAACCCTCAATCTTTATGCATCTACTAGAAACCATACAATTAATATAAATACCTGAATTCTTTTATTTAGTTAATATCCATGAACATTTTGAAATATATTTGTAATACCAGAATATGAAACACTATTATACACGTTAAAACCAACTATTAAGATATGCTATCCTTCTACAAAGCCCAGAAAAATGTACCTTTAAAAATCAGCCTTATTTACAAATAGCCTTTCATTCAGTTAACACAATGGAACTAAAACCTTTAACTAACAGTGCTTATAAACAATAGGATAATATATATATTCTGCTATTTAACTGCAATTTATCCTAATACAATATTGATTTAAAACATCAGAACTTGCACAGACAAGTTACTTAGCCTACCAGATACAAATTTAAACAATACATAGGCTTATGAAATACTAACTTGAAATACAAACTGCTTCTTTAAATCTGCTTATTATAATTTAACTGTAGTGACTATGCATATAACTTATTTTAAAACATCATATGTAATTTCAATACTTTACCAAATAAACAAATCGATGTTCAGTTTCCAATGTTTCTCAACAGATTCAATTTCACCTCAGAATTTCAAAATTGGGGATATTCGCATATGGAGTCTAAGAGTAGCTGTGTGCTTTAATAATAACCCCAGTAGTTATTCCTCCAGGATTAGCCAGCAGCCTCCCTCTCAGTTTCTATGCTTGGGGTTAAATCATCTGATTTCACCCCTCCCCTTATTGGATCATTATCAATCATTGGTGAGTATTGGAAACGCCCAACGGAAGCCTTGTTTCGGATTGGCCCTTTGCAACTGAACATGGATTCGTTCATCTGGGAATGTATGTTGTCAAGGAGATGCATCCTTGCAACAACCAATCATCTCATGGCTGCAATTCTCGCAACATAACACTGGGTGGCAGCAGACAGCACAACACAGCAATACATGCCATATTTCTAGACAGTGAAAAAAAATATTTCTTTAAAGTATGTAATAACTGTCATAATTTCCTTACATCAATAAGTTCTATGTTTATATGTGCTGTATTATATCACATTATTTATTCTGATCAATTTGACATGAAACACAGTATGCCTTTAGCATTATACTATATTAAAGCAATTTAATACTGTCAACTATTCTGGCTATTAATGGCATTTATACATTCTGTTATATATGTTTTCAGAGTTGTGTTTAAACTTTCAAAAACATCTAGTGTATATAATCATATGACATGATTCAGATATCCCATGCAGGCATTCCATCTGAAAAATAGAAAAATTATGTTACATATAATTAAATAATGGATTATTACAGTTTGAATCTATTTTTCATATATCTATTAACTGCAGCAATTATTTATTTAATATAAAACGTACTATTTGAACATATATATACATTTATGGGCTATTTGAATCATTCCAAACATATATGAAGCTATTGGCATTATTTCTTTTTCAAAATGTATTTAATTTTACTTATGCTGTTTCTTAACAATGGTTTCCAAGAGTATAATTTAAAACATGTGTTTATGCCAAGCCAGCACAGACGTGTATCTGATTTTCAGATACAATTAACACCTCTATGCTAATCATTGTGTATTCAGAATTTCCACCCGTTTATCCAGTTCATGCTCAGAACATTGTCTCCATTCAAAACACAGACCATTTACTCTAAACAATCAAGTGTGTCTTTGAAATTGTTTACTGGGCCATCCTATCTCAAACCATAAAAGCTTACACAGTCAAATAAGCATGGTCATTGAGTTACAGTTCTTTTAGGTGATTGTTTTAAATTGGGTAGACCAAATGTTCCATTGTCCTTACTAGGATGTTTTAGAATAACTTTGCATACTAAATGTGGGATATCTTCTGGAAGCAATCCTTTGTTCTACAAACAATTCATTTGATAAGAGGGAGGGGGTTGTTTCTATTTAGTGTCCATTTTCAGCTTTTAGAAGGTAAATGAATTGTTTGATGTACACATCCACAGACTTATTAAATAAAGACAAACATACTTGTATATATTATTTAATAATATTTAAAATACCTTGGCATAAATCCCCCTTTCAAATTCAAAAATATGTAGGACACATGTATTTGAATTGGATCAAAGTTAGTGGTATTTGGTGAGGATGTTGACCGTACACATCATAGAAAGTCTGTAATTTTTGAGCCTTCATGTTCATCAGCTAGGCATCTTTAAACTACAGTATGTCTTTAGTGAATTTGGGGATATGACACTTTATTCTCCCTCTATGACTTGTAGTTGGGACCTAGGATGACATGCCCACAATTGATTGATATGGACCCATTTATCTATGAAACTTTCATTTTTGGGGATCCTTATTTTATAGGCCACTGGAGATATTTTGTCAGTAATGACAAAAGGACCTTTCCATGAGGGAAGAAATGTTTTCTCCCTAACCTGATCTCTTCCAAAGTTATAAAGATAAACTTTATCATTTATTTCATATTCCCTTTTGGACGTTTTGAGATCATAATAGGTTTTAGTGGCAGTTGCAGCTCTTTCTAAATTCCTTTGAGCAAACGCAAAGGCATATTGCAGGTGTTTTCTTAGGTTCTCCACATATTGATGTTTATTGGCAGCATTTATCAAGTTTTGGTCTGATGTACGGTACAGCAAATGCTGAGGTAGAACCATGCTTCTACCAGTCATCAGTTCAAAAGGTGACATCTTGGTAGCACTACTTGGAGTTGCTCTTAATGCCATTAGGACTAGAGGTAGTTTTACATCCCAGTCTTTACATGTTTCACTCACAAACTTTTTGAGGATTTTAACAATGGACTGGTTGTAACGCTCTACTACACCAATTGAGGCAGCTCTATATGCAATATGGAGCTTTCTTTTTACCCCTAGTATTTTCCACATTTTGGTCATCACTTCACTAGTGAAGTGGGTTCCCCGATCTGATTCAATTCTTTGAGGCAAACCAAATCTGGAAAATACGTGGTTGATGAGCAATGCTGCGCATGTTTCAGCACTATTGCTAGGTGCACTGATGCACTCTACCCATTTAGTGAACAGGCATGTCACGGTTAGCATGTATTTGTTACCTCTTGATGACCTAGTTACGGGACCAATAAAATCAATTTGTATATCTGACCATGGCATTACCATCCCCCTTTTCTGCAATGGCGCTCTATGCGTTGGTGCAGTGGGTTGGAACTGTGGGCAGATTAAACACCCTTGACAGTAGGTTTGAACATCTTTCAACATGTGTGGCCAAAAAGCATAATCACGCAATATTTCATACGTGAGTTTGGCACCACGATGACCAGATGTGGGAGCATCATGGGCATGTTGAAGCATTAGACCTCTGAACTTGGTGGGTACTACCCATTGCTGGATGCCAGTTTTGGAGGTTCTAATTAACAAACCATCCTGAAATACTTCAGGGTCCCCCTTTTACCTGCTCAGGGTAAAAGAAATTTATCAGCCCCAGCAGGAATTATAACATCGCTAGATACCTGCATATTCACAGCATATGGCAATTGCTGGTTTGATTTCAGGGCTGCATTTTCATCCTGAAATACTTCAGGGTCCCCCTTTAACCTGCTCCAGAGGCAAGAATTAATCAAATCTATTTGTATGGCATATCTATGTAAGATATCATTGCCAATGTATATTTGATTATGGGGAGTATTTAAAAACTAAAAACAGGTGCTTCACTGATTTATTACCTATAGATACAGATAATAAGCATTTAGCTGTGGTGTTATAGCTTTCAAACCTGTCATCCAGGCCGTTGACACTGTGGTCTTGGGGAGAAAGATATTTAATCACTTTAGGTTCAGCTATCTGCGCTAATAAACCTTCGCTTATATAGCTAGCTTCCTGTTTTAAGTTTAATTTAGCATACTTGGTTTTACCAAGGTAATGCACTTGTATAGGGATAAATAGATCCTCTTTAACTCTCTCAATTCCTGTGAGGTATTGAGCGTGGCCTCCCCCCTTAGGGATTCTATGATACCCCTTGTGGAGAGATATGGTTAATACATCGTCATCTAGGGAAATATTCGCTATCTTTCCAGGTGAAATTTTAAAAGTATTTCCATCAGAGCCACTTAAAGGAGTCTGATCATCTATTTGTAGAATAGTGATTTCAGGTATAGAGTTATTCCTGAAATGAATCTCTACAGCATCTGGTTTCTCTTCCACCACGTGACAGGCTATGTCGGGTGCGAGATAGAACCATTCTCATAATTTATAGGCCTTTTAACTTGTGACCAAATTACATTATTTATGCAATCAATTATGGTGCTTAATCGCTTCAGGAGATCACTACCAATAATTAAATGATCAGTAGGCAGATCCACTATAATGACAGGGTGTCTTATGACCCTGTTCCCCAATTTAAATTTTAACCATGCAGTACCGTAAACTTTTATGGAGTCACCCCCAACACCTATTAGAGAACCATCAAATTCTTTTATTCTATGTTTGTGGGGTGTTAGCTCATTTAGCTGTGCGTAGTACCTGTGGGATAAAATAGTTGCCTGAGATCTGGTATTAATTAATCCCATGATAGGGTTGGAGACTGAATCTTGCAGCTCAGCCAATACATAATAACTTCCTGCATTTTCTACCATTTCACACATAAAGTTGGCGTTATCATACATCTGTGGGCTTTGCCACGTGTTACCTGAATTCGCCATGTTTTCCGATGCAGAAGAAGTTTCATACCTACCGGTCTCCTCTATGACAGGGTCGGCTGGATTCTTGTGTACTGCATCTGTGGAAATAAGGTTAAGGGAGTGCTGCAAAGGAAGAGATTTGTTAATTTTTCCCGGATGAGGTTGCTTGTCATCACAGCTAAATTGTCCGTTTCCGGTCTGTGGGGAGAGAACATGATTAGTATCATTGATATTTATTATTACATTTTGTATATCTCTCCCCTCCCTCTCAGGTGATACTAAAGTATTTATGACTGTGCCTGTGGTCCACTGCTGACCACTTGCTGTACCCCTAAAAAACATAATTTATGTAAGAACTTACCTGATAAATTCATTTCTTTCATATTAGCAAGAGTCCATGAGCTAGTGACGTATGGGATATACATTCCTACCAGGAGGGGCAAAGTTTCCCAAACCTTAAAATGCCTATAAATACACCCCTCACCACACCCACAAATCAGTTTAACGAATAGCCAAGAAGTGGAGTGATAAGAAAAAAGTGCGAAAGCATAAAAAAATAAGGAATTGGAATAATTGTGCTTTATACAAAAAATCATAAACACCACAAAAAGGGCGGGCCTCATGGACTCTTGCTAATATGAAAGAAATGAATTTATCAGGTAAGTTCTTACATAAATTATGTTTTCTTTCATGTAATTAGCAAGAGTCCATGAGCTAGTGACGTATGGGATAATGACTACCCAAGATGTGGATCTTTCCACGCAAGAGTCACTAGAGAGGGAGGGATAAAATAAAGACAGCCAATTCCTGCTGAAAATAATCCACACCCAAAATAAAGTTTATTGAAAAAAAGAGCAGAAGATTCAAACTGAAACCACTGCCTGAAGTACTTTTCTACCAAAAACTGCTTCAGAAGAAGAAAACACATCAAAATGGTAGAATTTAGTAAAAGTATGCAAAGAAGACCAAGTTGCTGCTTTGCAAATCTGATCAACCGAAGCTTCATTCCTAAACGCCCAGGAAGTAGAAACTGACCTAGTAGAATGAGCTGTAATCCTTCGAGGCGGAGTTTTACCCGACTCGACATAGGCATGATGAAATAAAGATTTCAACCAAGATGCCAAAGAAATGGCAGAAGCTTTCTGGCCTTTTCTAGAACCGGAAAAGATAACAAATAGACTAGAAGTCTTTCGGAAAGACATAGTAGCTTCAACATAATATTTCAAAGCTCTAACAACATCCAAAGAATGCAACGATTTCTCCTTAGAATTCTTAGGATTAGGACATAATGAAGGAACCACAATTTCTCTACTAATGTTGTTGGAATTCACAACCTTAGGCAAAAATTCAAAAGAAGTTCGCAACACCGCCTTATCCTGATGAAAAATCAGAAAAGGAGACTCACAAGAAAGAGCAGATAATTCAGAGACTCTTCTGGCAGAAGAGATGGCCAAAAGGAACAAAACTTTCCAAGAAAGTAATTTAATGTCCAAAGAATGCATAGGTTCAAACGGAGGAGCTTGAAGAGCCCCCAGAACCAAATTCAAACTCCAAGGAGGAGAAATTGACTTAATGACAGGTTTTATACGAACCAAGGCTTGTACAAAACAATGAATATCAGGAAGATTAGCAATCTTTCTGTGAAAAAGAACAGAAAGAGCAGAGATTTGACCTTTCAAGGAACTTGCGGACAAACCTTTATCTAAACCATCCTGAAGAAACTGTAAAATTCTCGGAATTCTAAAAGAATGCCAGGAAAAATGATGAGAAAGACACCAAGAAATATAAGTCTTCCAGACTCTATAATATATCTCTCTAGATACAGATTTACGAGCCTGTAACATAGTATTAATCACAGAGTCAGAGAAACCTCTTTGACCAAGAATCAAGCATTCAATCTCCATACCTTTAAATTTAAGGATTTGAGATCCTGATGGAAAAAAGGACCTTGCGACAGAAGGTCTGGTCTTAACGGAAGAGTCCACGGTTGACAAGAGGCCATCCGGACAAGATCCGCATACCAAAACCTGTGAGGCCATGCCGGAGCTACCAGAAGAACAAACGAGCATTCCTTCAGAATCTTGGAGATTACTCTTGGAAGAAGAACTAGAGGTGGAAAGATATAGGCAGGATGATACTTCGAAGGAAGTGATAATGCATCCACTGCCTCCGCCTGAGGATCCCGGGATCTGGACAGATACCTGGGAAGTTTCTTGTTTGGATGATAAGCCATCAGATCTATTTCTGGAAGCTCCCACATTTGAACAATCTGAAGAAATACCTCTGGGTGAAGAGACCATTCGCCTGGATGCAACGTTTGGCGACTGAGATAATCCGCTTCCCAATTGTCTATTCCTGGAATATGAACCGCAGAGATTAGACAGGAGCTGGATTCCGCCCAAACCAGAATTCGAGATACTTCTTTCATAGCCAGAGGACTGTGAGTCCCTCCTTGATGATTGATGTATGCCACAGTTGTGACATTGTCTGTCTGAAAACAAATGAACGATTCTCTCTTCAGAAGAGGCCAAGACTGAAGAGCTCTGAAAATTGCACGGAGTTCCAAAATATTGATCGGTAATCTCACCTCCTGAGATTCCCAAACTCCTTGTGCCGTCAGAGACCCCCACACAGCTCCCCAACCTGTAAGACTTGCATCTGTTGAAATTACAGTCCAGGTCGGAAGAACAAAAGAAGCCCCCTGAATTAAACGATGGTGATCTGTCCACCACATCAGAGAGTGTCGTACAATCGAGATTCGAATAAAACCCCAGCCCCTGTTCCAGAACTGGAACTGGCATAATTACTCCAGCCAACTCTAGATCTGAAACACATTTCAGAAATGCTTGAGCTGTCGCTGGGTTTACTGGGACACGGGAAAGAAAAAATCTCTTTGCAGGAGGTCTTATCTTGAAACCAATTCTGTACCCTTCTGAAACGATGTTCTGAATCCAAAGATTGTGAACAGAATTGATCCAAATTTCTTTGAAAAAAACGTAACCTGCCCCCTACCAGCTGGGCTGGAATGAGGGCCGCACCTTCATGTGGAATGAAGCATTTTCAGCCCCCGCGAGCCTAACAGCCCACAGGGAAAAAAAAAAAAAATTTTAAGGTAAGAAAAAAATAATTGATTCAAATGCATTATCCCAAATATGAAACTGACTGTCTGAAAATAAGGAATGTTGAACATCCTGAGTCAAGGCAAATAAATGTTTGAATACATATATTTAGAACTTTTTATAAAAAAGTGCCGAACCATAGCTTAGAGTATCACAGAAAATAAGATTTACTTACCCCAGAACACTCATCTACATGTTTGTAGAAAGCCAAACCAGTACTGAAACGAAAATCAGCAGAGGTAATGGTATATATAAGAGTATATCGTCGATCTGAAAAGGGAGGTAAGAGATGAATCTCTACGACCGATAACAGAGAACCTATGAAATAGACCCCGTAGAAGGAGATCATTGTATTCAAATAGGCAATACTCTCCTCACATCCCTCTGACATTCACTGCACGCTGAGAGGAAAACCGGGCTCCAACCTGCTGCGGAGCGCATATCAACGTAGAATCTAGCACAAACTTACTTCACCACCTCCATAGGAGGCAAAGTTTGTAAAACTGATTTGTGGGTGTGGTGAGGGGTGTATTTATAGGCATTTTAAGGTTTGGGAAACTTTGCCCCTCCTGGTAGGAATGTATATCCCATACGTCACTAGCTCATGGACTCTTGCTAATTACATGAAAGAAAAGTATTGTTCGGTTGCTGAGCCGTAGAAGGTTGACTCATATTAGCGAATTGTTCGCTCAACCAATTAAACTGGGTAAAAAGCATATCTACCTGATTGTACAAGTTACCTCTACCCCTGGGCCTATCTCTTGGTGCCCCATAATAATGATTCCTGGACCATTGGGTTCCCTCAGTATCAGGGCCGCTATTTCTATTCTGGCGTGGTTGCCCCTGGAGTTCAGCTTGTTCAGTATTAGTACTTTGGGGAGCATTATATACCTGGGGTGTCTGGTTACCCTGAGAATATCTTCGCCGTCTATTGTATCTACCCTTGCGCGGATACCAATTATTTGGTGAGTATTCTCTTTGTGAGCAATTATTTACCTGATTATGTCCCCCACTTTGGATATAGTCTCCCTGCGCCTCAACCCGTGTAGGGGAGGGGGCAGAGTTAAACCTCTGTGGAGATGGCCTGTTTTGACTGGCCACCTCCGCGTAGGTTTTCTTTTTAGACTCCAAATTGAGGGGGCTAGGTGACACCCTAGTTTCTGCTACAATTTTGGGTTTTGACTCCTTTTTCACCCCCTGTTCACTGGATTGCTGAATAGAGTATAATTTTGTACTCTCTTTGATCAGCCATTCCAATGAGCAGTCCTCATCAAAATCTCTAGCTAAGTTAATTTTGATGGGTGTAGGCAGTGCTTCAAAAAATAAATTTACAAATTCTGAGCCATCAAATCTGGGATTATCTTCAGCCATACTGTACACATTTTTCAATTCAGAAAGGAATTCGATTGGACTCTGATTCGCACTACATTTTAAACCATATACCGCTATTTTCGCAGCAGTTTTAGTGCGATATTGCCCGAATTCTTTTCTGCATTGTCGTTTTATTTCATTCCAGGAATGAATATTCATATCCTTTAGCGAAGTAAAGAATTTGTGATGCTTACTGTCAAATACCCAGGGCAGAAATTCAATTTTTAACTTCTCACTTGTTACATTCATTATAGCTAATGCGTTTTCAAAAGCTTCTAAGTGATCAATTACAGATTTTGTTCCCTTATTGGAGAATATAGGTACTGCACCCTGTATGAAGGTGACTATTTTATGGGAATCATATACTTTATTAGACTTATTTTGGGATTCTCTGTTAGAGTTTCCATCCCCCGCACCAGCTGCGTTATAGCAGTTTCCTGGATTTACATCATGAGGTGATTGTCTATTTGGGAAATCTATTTCTGACCCATTAGGGGTCATTTGTTTATACTGTTCCATATATTTTTGTACCTCGTCCCTAACGCGTTCTCTAAAGGAGTTGGCATTATCTGCATTATTCTCACTGTTAATATAAGGGTTTTCATTATGGCAATATGACCTTTTTAAATCACTTAATTCCTTCTGGCTTTGCGCAAGCTGGTTATTTAATTCTTGTATCTGTGCGAGTAAGTCTATGTTATGCTTATCTAAGGCGGTTAGATTTTGGGCAAATTCATCCATTTTATTTTTGGCTATTTTTAAATCCTCTTCACGTCTGTGTGAGGAACGAATACTACCTTCTAGCTCCTTTATTTGCAATTGTTTGTCTATGACACATAACAACATTTCGTCAATAATGCATATTAAAAGGGGCCAAGATTTTAATATTAGTTTGTCTCGCTTTTTGGGAGTCTTGCATTGATTAATCATTAATAATTCTTGGAAGAATTCATTCTCTTCATACCACATATTATTATTAACGATAATATTTTTAGCACTAGTTTCAAGCATATCCATAAAATCATTTAATTCACCCGCAATATTAAACTTCCCTTTAATGTAACTTACGATATCTTTCTTAAGGACCTGACCTTTAAAAATGGGTATTGTGATGGGACCATTTTCATCGCTATGTACAGAATTAAATGAGTCACTTCTGGCTACAGACATTATTATATTGGTTTAGTATTTAGTTAAATTAAAACGCTAATACAATTTTTGCCAATAAAAATAATATTAATTTTGAAATATGAAAAATTAATATTTTGAAATATGAAAAATTAATTTTTTTGATTAACTTTGAAAATATGAAAAATTAATATTTTTGATTAATTTTTAAATATGAAAAATTAATATTTTTATTAATTTTTCAAAAATTAATCTTTAATAATATTTCAAGATATTAATATCAATCTCGAAATATGAAAATCAATATTTCAATTTTTCAAAAATTATATCTTCAAAATTTTAATATCGAAATATGAAACTTTTTCTCTCTTTTATAATAATTTCTATTTACTACAAATATATTATATCAATATGATGAATATTAATAAATCTCAGCAGTGCCTCCATACAATATGTCAGTATTTATGATAAGAATCTTCAGTAGTGCTCTCCAAATAATATATCAGCTTATGGCAGGGTTATAACACAATATTTTTAAATAATTATCCTTTAAAATAAACCCTCAATCGATATGCATCTACTAGAAACCATACAATTCATATAAAAACCTTAATTCTTTTATTTAGTTAATATCCATGAACATTTTGAAATATATTTGTAATACCAGAATATGAAACACTATTATACATGTTAAAACCAACTATTCAGATATGCTATCCTTCTTACAAAGCCCAGAAAAATGTACCTTTAAAAATCAGCCTTATTTACAAATAGCCTTTCATTCATTTAACACAATGGGACTAAAACCTTTAACTTTTAACATCCAAGCAATACAATCCTAACAGTGCTTATAAACAATAGGATAATATATATATTCTGCTATTTAACTGCAATTTATCCTAATACAATATTGATTTAAAACATCAGAACTTGCACAGATAAGTTACTTAGCCTACCAGATACAAATTTAAACAATACATAGGCTTATGAAATACTAACTTGAAATACAAACTGCTTCTTTAAATCTGCTTATTACAATTTAATTGTAGTGACTATGCATATAACTTATTTTAAAACATCATATGTAATTTCAATACTTTACCAAATAAACAAATCGATGTTCAGTTTCCAATGTTTCTCAACAGATTCAATTTCACCTCAGAATTTCAAAATTGGGGATATTCGCATATGGAGTCTAAGAGTAGCTGTGTGCTTTAGTGCTTTAATAATAACCACAGTAGTTATTTCTCCAGGATTAGCCAGCAGCCTTCCTCTCAGTTTCTATGCTTGGGGTTAAATCATCTGATTTCACCCCTCCCCTTTTTTGATCATTATCCTTCATTGGTAAGTATTGGAAATGCCCAACGGAAGCCTTGTTTCGGATTGGCCCTTTGCAACTGAACATGGATTGGTTAATCTGGGAATGTATGTTGTCAAGGAGATGCATCCTTGCAACAACCATTCATCTCATGGCTGCAATTCTCGCAACATAACACTGGGTGGCAGCAGACAGCACAACACAGCAATACATGCCATATTTCTAGACAGTGAAAAAAAATATTTCTTTAAACTATGTAATAACTGTCATAATTTCCTTACATCAATAAGTTCTATGTTTATATGTGCTGTATCATATCACATTATTTATTCTGATCAATTTGACATGAAACACAGTATGCCTTTAGCATTATACTATATTAAAGCAATTTAATACTGTCAACTATTCTGAAATTAATGGCATTTATACATTCTGTTATATATGTTTTCAGAGTTGTGTTTAAACTTTCAAAAACATCTAGTGTATATAATCATATGACATGATTCAGATATCCCATGCAGGCATTCCATCTGAAAAATAGAAAAATTATGTTACATATAATTAAATAATGGATTATTACAGTTTGAATCTATTTTTCATATATCTATTAACTGCAGCAATTATTTATTTAATATAAAACGTACTATTTGAACATATATATACATTTATGGGCTATTTGAATCATTCCAAACATATATGAAGCTATTGGCATTATTTCTTTTTCAAAATGTATTTAATTTTACTTATGCTGTCTCTTAACAATGGTTTCCAAGAGTATAATTTAAAATATGTGTTTATGCCAAGCCAGCACAGACGTGTATCTGATTTTCAGATACAATTAACACCTCTATGCTAATCATTGTGTATTCAGAATTTCCACCCGTTTATCCAGTTCATGCTCAGAACATTGTCTCCATTCAAAACACAGACAATTTACTCTAAACAATCAAGTGTGTCTTTGAAATTGTTTACTGAGCCATCCTATCTCAAACCATAAAAGCTTACACAGTCAAATAAGCATGGTCATTGAGTTACAGTTCTTTTAGGTGATTGTTTTAAATTGGGTAGACCAAATGTTCCATTGTCCTTACTAGGATGTTTTAGAATAACTTTGCATACTAAATGTGGGATATCTTCTGGAAGCAATCCTTTGTTCTACAAACAATTCATTTGATAAGAGGGAGGGGGTTGTTTCTATTTAGTGTCCATTATCAGCTTTTAGAAGGTAAATGAATTATTTGATGTACACATCCACAGACTTATTCAATAAAGACAAACATACTTGTATATATTATTTAATAATATTTCAAATACCTTGACAATCCTGAAGAAACTGTAACATCCTAGGAATTTTGAAAGAATGCCAAGAATAATTATTAGTGGAACACCATGAAATATAAGTTTTCCAAACCCTATGATAAATCTTACTTGAAACAGACTTACGAGCCTGTATCATAGTGTTAATTATTGAGTCAGAGAAACGTCTATGACTAAGAACTAAGCGTTCAATTTCCATGCCTTCAAATTTAGAGATTTTAGATCCTGATGGAAAACTGGGCCTTGAGACAGAAAGTCTGGTCTTATAGGAAGTGACCAAGGCTGGCAACAGGACATTTGGACAAGGTCCACATACCAGAACCTGTGAGGCCATGCTGGTGCTATCAGAAACACATGAGATTGTTCCATTATGATCTTTGAGATCACTCCCAGAGGTGAAAAAATGTAAGGAGGATGGTAAAACCATGGAACTGCTAGAGCATTCATCATTTCTGCCTGAGAATCCCTGGACCTGGAGAGGTATCTGGGAAGTTTCTTGTTTAGACGAGAGGCCATCAGATCTATGTCTGGAGGACCCCACATCTGCACAATCTTATAGAACACATCTAGATGGAGAGACTACTTTGAGGATGTAGAATCTGATGGCTGAGATAATCCACTTCCAAATTATCTACACCTGGTATATGAATCACGGTGATTAGACAAGAATTGGATTCCGCCCAAGAAAGTATTAGAGATACTTTTTTATTGCTAGGGGACTGCGAGTCCCCCCTTGATGATTGAAATATGCCACTGTTGTGACATTGTCTGTTTGAAAACGATTGTAAAGTTCTCTCTTCAATAGAGGCCAAGCCTGAAGAGCTCTGAAAATAGCACAGAGTTCTAAGATATAGATTGGTAACCTCGCCTCTCGAGGATTCCAAACTCCTTGTGCTGTCAGAGACCCCCAAACAGCTCCCCAACCTGAGAGACGTGCATCTGTTATGATCACAGTCCAGGTAGGACAAACAAAGGAGGCCCCTTAAACAATAAGGTGATGGTATAACCACCAAGTCAGAGAGAGTGGAGAGTTGGGATTTAAGTATATCAGTTGTGATAACTGAGTATAATCCCTGCACCATTGGTGCCACATGCAAAACTTTAGAGGTCTCATATGAAAACAAGCAAAAAGGATCACGTCTGATACTGCAATCATGAGACCTAAAACTTCCATGCTGTCAGGGTATCTGTGAATAACATTAAAAAAACTACAGATGATTTGACGGGGGCGGAGCCTACAGCTGCAGCGGCAGGATATGTCTTGTGGGAGCTCCTGGTCTATCACAGAGTTGTATGCAATATTTTATTGTTTTTCATAGTGAAAATATTTCATTTTGTGACCAGAGACCAGCAGACTACTATAGGAATCAAGAAATTGATAATCCTAGGGGGAAACTTTTTGGATTCGCATCTCTGCCTATACTCTGCAGTTAGGCCATGTGGCTGCTGCATTTATATAGTGTCGGGCAGTTCGTGAAGCCGGGGCCATCGCATATTCCCCCCCCCTAGGTGACTGGGGTTACGGGCAGTACTAATTACTGCTACTACTGCAAATAATTTCTGCAACTACACAATAAGATGGGTGCACCTAACAACGCCATTACTGTACAGGACATACAGCGCATACTGTGTGAACACTTCTTGAGCCTGTCTAAGAGAATTCATAATGCCTGGAATGACATGTCTGTATGCTAGAGATCAGACACAGCCCCCTTGGACAGCGGAGTGGCGACCCTGGACATTGTGGAGAGCACAGTAGTGATCGGGTTGGAAAATGCTCTGACTACTGAAGTGCGCACAGCATCTGAGAGCCCGAGGGAGTCTGAGCAGATTATGGCACTGCCGAAACAGACAGAATGCTCTACCACTCCTTCAAAGGTCAGATTGACGAGGCAGTCTGCTTATGTTAAGATGGACGACCAGCTAGATGTGATGAGCCACATACCAGTAGGTGTTTCTCTGAGCGATGTAAAGGCTCATGCTAAATTC
This sequence comes from Bombina bombina, assembly GCF_027579735.1. Lineage (NCBI taxonomy): Eukaryota > Metazoa > Chordata > Amphibia > Anura > Bombinatoridae > Bombina > Bombina bombina. Next base: position 1,217,526,070 of record NC_069499.1, read on the forward strand.
AGTGTGATACCTGGCACTGATCCGCTAGCTGGGGCCGCCGGAGTCCTAGAGCTTGAAGATCTTACATGACCCTGCTCAGAAGCGGAGACTGGGTCTGCCCAGACCGAGGGGAGAATCACGCTCTAGAAGAGGCAGCCACGTCTTATGGGTCTTAACTTTCTTCTGTTTGCAAGTGGGAGGGCTGACCGGCTCTTACATGATGAGTGTGTAGCTTCATCTGATACCTTGGGGTACCTACGAACTAGGACATGGCTGATCCGTTTAATAGACCCAGGCAGCTTGTCGGCGACCGGAGTGGGCTGATGATTCTGGAGAGCTGATGCGGGGTAGGATACTAAACCATGCTGCACAGAGCTGACATTTACCGGCTCTAATAGACATATACTGGAACTTTTAGAGACGCATACACAATTGTTTAGTATATACATTTTAATTGGTGTTTTATTTTAAATAATAATAATAAATAAATTGTATTATATCCCGGCCATATACTGACAATACACATAGCCACTGAAGTGGATGATAAGAGACTGAAGGTTTAGACAAGCTGAAACCAATCTCAAATGTCTCTTTTCTGTTAGGGAGTCATGGACATTGAATCTATCTGGAAATCTATTGAGCTAGTACCAAGAGATCGTCCAAATAAGGAAACACTGCAATACTCTGCTCTCTGATTACAGATAGAAGGGCACCTAAAACTATTAAGAATATTCTTGGTGCTGTTGCAAGGCCAAACGGAAGAGCGACAAATTGGTAATGCTTGCTTAGAAAAGAGAATCTCAGAAAAGATAGTAATCTGGATGAATCGGATTGTGAAGGTAAGTGTCCTGTAAGTCTATTGTGAACATGACGTGATCTTGCTGAACAAAAGGCAGAACAGTCCTTATAGTCACCATCTTGAAAGTTGGGACTCTTACAAAACCTTTTAAAGTTTTCAGATCCAAAATAGGTCTGAAAGAATTTTCCTTCATAGGTACAATGAATAGATTTGAATAAAACCCCCAATCCTTGTTCCTGCTGTGGAACTGAGAAAAATTACCCCTGAAAGTTCTAGATCTGAAACACATTTCAGAAAGACTTGAGCTTTTACTGGGTTTTTTGTTACATGGGTAAGAAAGAATCTTCCCTAAGGAAGTTTTATTTTGAATCCTATTCAACACCCCTAAGAAATTATATTCTGAATCCACTGATTTTGCACAGAGTCTGTCCAAACTCTTTGAAAAAGCTTTAGTCTACCCCCTACCAAAAGAACTGGCTTGAGTGCCCCACCTTCATATAGGTTTAGGGGCAGGATTTGGTTTCTTATAAGGCTTGGATTTATTCCAATTTGGAGATGTTCTCCAATTAGAGCCAGAGGCCTTAGGGGAAGGACTGGTTTTCTGTTCTCTATTCTGACGAAAGGAACGAAAACGATTGGGAGCTTTAAATTTACCCTTAGATTTCTTGTCTTGGGGCAGAAAAACTCCCTTACCCCCAGTAACAGTGGAGATAATAGAATCCAATTGTGAACCAAAAAGGTTTTTACCTTAAAAAGAGAGAGATAATAATCTAGTTATATACACTATGTCAGCATTCCAAGCCATAAAGCTCTTCTAGTTAAAATGGCTAAAGACATGGATTTAACATTGATCTTCCTAACATCAAATATAGCATCACAAATAAAATGATTTGCATGTTGAAGTAAAACAGTAATGTTAGATAATTCAGAATCTGAAGACAACTGCTGTGCTAAACTGTCCAACCAAAAAGTAGAGGCAGCAGCAACATCAGCCATAGATATAACAGGTCTAAGAAACATAATTTATGTAAGAACTTACCTGATAAATTCATTTCTTTCATATTAGCAAGAGTCCATGAGCTATAGTGACGTATGGGATATACATTCCTACCAGGAGGGGCAAAGTTTCCCAAACCTCAAAATGCCTATAAATACACCCCTCACCACACCCACAATTCAGTTTAACGAATAGCCAAGAAGTGGGGTGATAAGAAAGGAGCGAAAGCATCAAAAATAAGGAATTGGAATAATTGTGCTTTATACAAAAAAATCATAACCACCACAAAAAAGGGTGGGCCTCATGGACTCTTGCTAATATGAAAGAAATGAATTTATCAGGTAAGTTCTTACATAAATTATGTTTTCTTTCATGTAATTAGCAAGAGTCCATGAGCTAGTGACGTATGGGATAGCAGATACCCAAGATGTGGAACTTCCACGCAAGAGTCACTAGAGAGGGAGGGATAAAATAAAGACAGCCAATTCCGCTGAAAAAATAATCCACAACCCAAATCAAAAAGTTTTAATCTTATAATGAAAAAAACTGAAATTATAAGCAGAAGAATCAAACTGAAACAGCTGCCTGAAGTACTTTTCTACCAAAAACTGCTTCAGAATAAGAAAAAACATCAAAATGGTAGAATTTAGTAAAAGTATGCAAAGAAGACCAAGTTGCTGCTTTGCAAATCTGATCAACAGAAGCTTCATTCCTAAAAGCCCAGGAAGTAGAAACTGACCTAGTAGAATGAGCCGTTATCCTTTGAGGCGGGGACTTACCCGACTCTACATAAGCATGATGAATCAAAGACTTTAACCAAGATGCCAAGGAAATGGCAGAAGCCTTCTGACCTTTCCTGGAACCAGAAAAGATAACAAATAGACTAGAAGTCTTTCTAAAACCTTTAGTAGCTTCAACATAATATTTCAAAGCTCTTACTACATCCAAAGAATGTAAAGATCTCTCCATAGAATTCTTAGGATTAGGACACAATGAAGGGACAACAATTTCTCTACTAATGTTGTTAGAATTCACAACCTTAGGTAAAAATTGAAATGAAGTCCGCAACACCGCCTTATCCTGATGAAAAATCAGAAAAGGAGATTCACAAGAAAGAGCAGATAACTCAGAAACTCTTCTAGCAGAAGAGATGGCCAAAAGGAACAACACTTTCCAAGAAAGTAATTTAATATCCAGAGAATGCATAGGTTCAAACGGAGGAGCCTGTAAAGCCCTCAGAACCAAATTAAGACTCCAAGGAGGAGAGATTGACTTAATGACAGGCTTGATACGAACCAAAGCCTGTACAAAACAATGAATATCAGGATGATTAGCAATCTTTCTGTGAAAAAGAACAGAAAGAGCAGAGATTTGACCTTTCAAAGAGCTTGCAGACAAACCCTTATCCAAACCATTCTAAAGAAACTGTAAAATCCTAGGAATTCTAAAAGAATGCCAAGAGAATTTATAAGAAGAACACCAAGAAATGTAAGTCTTCCAGACTCGGTAATAGATCTTTCTAGACACAGACTTACGAGCCTGTATCATAGTATTAATCACTGAGCCAGAGAAACCTCTATGACTAAGAATCAAGCGTTCAATCTCCATACCTTCAAATTTAATGATTTGAGATCCTGATGGAAAAATGGGCCTTGAGATAGAAGGTCTGGCCTTAACGGAAGTGCCCAAGGTTGGCAACTTGCAATCCGAACGAGATCTGCATACCAAAACCTGTGAGGCCATGCTGGAGCCACCAGCAATACAAACGAACGTTCCATTAGAATTTTGGAAATCACTTTTGGAAGAAGAACTAGAGGCGGAAAGATATAAGCAGGTTGATAATTCCAAGGAAGCGACAACGCGTCCACTGCTTTCGCCTGAGGATCCCTGGATCTGGACAGATACCTGGGAAGTTTCTTGTTTAGATGAAAGGCCATCAGATCTATTTCTGGAAGTCCCCAGATTTGAACAATCTGAAGAAATACCTCTGGGTGAAGAGAACATTCGCCCGGATGCAATGTCTGGCGACTGAGATATTCCGCTTCCCAATTGTCTACACCTGGGATGTGAACCGCAGAGATTAGACAGGAGCTGGATTCCGCCCATACAAGTATCCGAGATACTTCTTTCATAGCCTGAGGACTGTGAGTCCCACCTTGATGATTGACATATGCCAAGGTTGTGACATTGTCTGTCTGAAAACAAATAAACGATTCTCTCTTCAGAAGAGGCCAGAACTGAAGAGCTCTGAAAAACGCACGGAGTTCCAAAATGTTGATTAGTAATTTCGCCTCCTGAAATTCCCAAACCCCCTGCGCTGTCAGAGATCCCCATACAGCTCCCCAACCTGAAAGACTCGCATCTGTTGAGATCACAGTCCAGGTTGGACGAACAAAAGAGGCCCCTTGAATTAGACGATGGTGATTCAACCACCAAGTCAGAGAAGATCGAACATTGGGATTTAAGGATATTAATTGTGATATCTTTGTATAATCCCTGCACCACTGGTTCAGCATACAAAGCTGGAGAGGTCTCATGTGAAAGCGAGCAAAGGGGATCGCGTCCGATGCAGCAGTCATGAGACCTAGAATTTCCATGCACAAAGCTACCGAAGGGAATGATTGAGACTGAAGGTGACAAGCTGAAACCAACTTCAGACGTCTCTTTTCTGTTAGAGACAAAGTCATGGACACTGAATCTATTTGAAAACCCAAAAAGGTTACCTTTGCCTGAGGAATCAAGGAACTCTTTGGTAAATTGATCCTCCAACCATGTCTTTGAAGAAACAACACAAGTTGATTCGTATGAGATTCTGCAAAATGTAAAGACTGAACAAGTACCAAGATATCGTCCAAATAAGGAAATACCGCAATACCCTGTTCTCTGATTACAGAGAGAAGGGCACCGAGAACCTTTGAAAAGATCCTTGGAGCTGTTGCTAGGCCAAACGGAAGGGCAACAAACTGGTAATGCTTGTCTAGAAAAGAGAATCTCAGGAACTGATAGTGATCTGGATGAATTGGAATATGAAGATATGCATCCTGTAAGTCTATTGTAGACATATAATGCCCTTGCTGAACAAAAGGCAGAATAGTCCTTATAGTCACCATTTTGAATGTTGGTATCCTTACATAACGATTCAATAACTGATCCAGAACTGGTCTGAAGGAATTCTCCTTCTTTGGTACAATGAATAGATTTGAGTAAAACCCCAGACCCCGTTCCAGAACTGTAACTGGCACAATTACCCCAGCCAACTCTAGGTCTGAAACACATTTCAGAAATGCCTGAGCCTTCACTGGGTTTACTGGAATGCGTGAGAGAAAAAATCTTCTCAAAGGCGGCCTTACCTTGAAACCTATTCTGTACCCTTGTGAAACAATGTTCTGAATCCAAAGACTGTGAATCGAATTGATCCAAATATCTTTGAAAAATCGTAACCTGCCCCCTACCAGCTGTGCTGGAATGAGGGCCGCACCTTCATGCAGATTTGGGAGCTGGTTTTGACTTTCTAAAAGGCTTGGATTTATTCCAGACTGGAGAAGGTTTCCAAACGGAAACCGTTCCTTTAGGGGAAGGGTCAGGCTTCTGTTCCTTATTCTGACGAAAGGAACGAAAACGATTAGCAGCCCTATATTTACCTTTAGATTTTTTGTCCTGAGGCAAAAAGGTTCCTTTCCCCCCAGTAACAGTTGAAATTATAGAATTCAACTGTGAACCAAATATTTTATTACCTTGGAAAGAAAGAGAAAGCAAAGTTGACTTAGAAGTCATATCTACATTCCAAGATTTAAGCCATAAAGCTCTTCTAGCTAAAATAGCTAAAGACATATACCTGACATCAATTCTAATGATATCAAAAATGGCATCACAAATAAAGTTATTAGCATGTTGAAGAAGTTTAACAATGCTATAAGCATTATGGTCTGACACTTGTTGCGCTAAAGCCTCCAACCAGAAAGTGGAAGCTGCAGCAACATCAGCCAAAGAAATAGCAGGTCTAAGAAGATAAGCTGAACATAAATAAGCTCTCCTTAGAAAGGATTCAAGTTTCCTATCTAAAGGATCCTTAAAGGAAGTACTATCCGCCGTAGGAATAGTAGTACGTTTAGCAAGAGTAGAGATAGCCCCATCAACTTTAGGGATTTTGTCCCAAAATTCTAATCTATCAGATGGCACAAGGTACAATTTCTTAAACCTTGGAGAAGGAGTAAATGAAGTACCCAGACTATTCCATTCCTTAGAAATTACTTCTGAAATAGCGTCAGGAACTGGAAAAACTTCTGGAATAACTACATGAGGTTTAAAAACTGAATTTAAACGCTTAGTAGATTTAGTATCAAGAGGACTAGACTCCTCCATATCTAATGCAATCAACACTTCTTTAAGTAAAGAACGAATAAACTCCATCTTAAATAAATATGAAGATTTATCAGTGTCAATATCTGAAGCAGAATCTTCTGAACCAGATAGATCCTCATCAGAAACAGAAAAGTCAGAATGATGGCGGTCACTTAAAAATTCATCTGAAATATGAGAAGTTTTAAAAGACCTTTTATGTTTACTGGAAGGAGGAATAACAGACAGAGCCTTCCTAATAGAATTTGAAACAAATTATTTTACATTAACAGGGACATCCTGAACATTAGATGTTGAAGGAAAAACAACAGGTAAATGATTATTACTAATGGAGACACTATCTGTGTTAGAAAGTTTATCATGACAACTAACACAAACTACAGCCGGAGGAACAGTTACCAAAAGTTTACAACAAATGCACTTAACTTTGGTAGAACCAGCATCAGGCAGCGTCTTTCCAGAAGTAGATTCTGATCCAGGGTCAGGTTGTGACATCTTGCAATATGTAATAGAAAAAACAACATATAAAGCAAAATTATCAAATTCCTTAAATGACAGTTACAGGAATGGGAAAAGATGCAAAATAAACAAGCCTCTAGCAACCAGAAGCAATGAAAAAGTGAGACTTAAATAATGTGAAAAAAGGTGGAGACCAGAATGACGCCCACATTTTTTGGCGCTAAGTATGACGCCCACATTATTGGCGCCAAATACAACGCCCATATTTTTTGGCGCCAAGTATGACGCCACATCCTCTGACGTCAAAAACGATGCCCACATTTTTTGGCGCAAAAAACCATCTGTAACACATACGTCAAAAAATGACGCAACCACGAACCAACTTCCGGCTTCAACTATGGCGCCGGAAATGACAGAATTTTGCGCCAAAAAAGTTTGCGCCAAGAATGACGCAATAAATTGAAGCATTTTCTGCCCCCGCGAGCCTAACAGCCCGCAGGGAAAAAAGTAAATTGAAAATTTTTAAGGTAAGAGAAAAATTATTTATTCATATGCATTATCCCAAATAATGAAACTGACAGTCTGAATGAAGGAATACTGATTATCCTGAATCATGGCAAATATAAATTTAAACACATATATTTAGAACTTTACATATAAAGTGCCCAACCATAGCTTAGAGTGTCATAAATAAAATAAGACTTACTTACCCTAAGTAGACACTCATCTACATATAGTAGATAGCCAAATCAGTACTGAAACGAGAATCAGTAGAGGTAATGGTATATAAGAGTATATCGTCGATCTGAAAAGGGAGGTAGGAGAAGAAATCTCTACGACCGATAACAGAGAACCTATGAAATAGATCCCCTAGAGGAAGACCATTGTATTCAAATAGGCAATACTCTCTTCACATCCCTCTGACATTCACTGCACTCTGAGAGGAAAACCGGGCTTCAGCCTGCTGCGAAGCGCATATCAACGTAGAAATCTAGCACAAACTTACTTCACCACCTCCATAGGAGGCAAAGTTTGTAAAACTGAATTGTGGGTGTGGTGAGGGGTGTATTTATAGGCATTTTGAGGTTTGGGAAACTTTGCCCCTCCTGGTAGGAATGTATATCCCATACGTCACTAGCTCATGGACTCTTGCTAATTACATAAAAGAAATATAGCCGGAATGTAAATATGCCCTTCCTGGATAAGATTTAAGCTTCCTATCTAAAGGATCCTTGGCTACAGGTAAAGGATACAATTTCTCAAACCTAGAAGAAGGGTTAAAAGAGGTACCAGGCTTAGACCATTCTTTAGCAATCACATTAGAGATAACGTCAGGAATAGGAAATACTTCAGGAGTAATAACACTAGTCTTAAATACAGAGTTTAGACAATTATTAGCTTTATCATCAGGCGATTTAGACTCCTCAATACCCAAAGTAAACAAAACTTCCTTTAAAGGGACAGTCAAGTCCAAAAAAAACTTTCATGTTTTAAATAGGGCATGCAATGTTAAACAACTTCCCAATTTACTTTTATCACCAATTTTGCTTTGTTCTCTTGGTATTCTTAGTTGAAAGCTAAAACTAGGAGGTGCTAATTTCTTAGACCTTGAAGACTGCCTCTAATCTGAATACATTTTGACCACTAGAGGGCATTAGTTCACATGTTTCATATAGATAACATTGAGCTCATGCACGTAAAGTGACCTAGGAGTGAGCACTGATTGGCTAAACTGCATGTCTGTCAAAAGAACTGAAATAAGGGGGCAGTCAGCAGAAGCTTAGATACAAGATAATTACAGAGCTAAAACGTGTATTATTATAACTGTGTTGGTTATGCAAAACTGGGGAAATTATCTTTCTTTTTAAACAACAACATTTCTGGTGTTGACTGTCCCTTTAAGAGAGAACGAATATATTATAACAAATAAAAAAGAAGATTTGTCAATATAAGTCTCTGACGTGGCATCCACCCCATCAGTAGAGGATACGTCAGTATGCTGAAGGTCAGAACTTAATTCACTAAGTTTAGGAAAATTATTCAAAAACCTTTTACATTTATTTGAAGGCAAAATAGCAGTCATTGCCTTCTCTATAGCTGTAGCAATAAAATCTTACATTTCTGCAGTAATGCTAAGTACATTTTAACTGAGATGAAATAACAGTGCGTGTATTTGTACTCATAGATATATTTAACAATTTGTTAAACAAGAGCCACATAATAGAGCTGAATATTTTAGATCAGCTTAATTACAACATGTATACTTAGCTTTGTTAAATACCTGTTTAGGCAGCTCAAATCCTATGGTAACATCAGAGGCAGGTTCAGTTTGAGACATAATTGCAAAAAAAAAAAAAATTCTGCAAATTTATATCCATGCTCCTATATATGATATACATATAAAAGTCTTGAGAGAATTGGAAACAGAGTGAAAACAATTATAAAAAAAGAAAATTGATTCATAAAATGCTGCATGAAAGCTCTCTAACACCTAGATTACGAGTTTTGAGCGCTATAGAGAAATTAGCGAACGCAACAAAAGTTACGTTATTAAATTTCCTATAGTGCTGCCATTACAAGTTTTTAAACATATGCCTTTTGCGTGCAATATGGCTGCGTTGAGCTCCATACCGCACACACAATCAGAGCGCTGTTGAGACGTGCTCGTGCACGATTTCCTTATAGATATCAATGGGGAGAGCCGGCAAAAAAAAAACCTAACACCTGCGATCGCGGAAACAAAAGTTCCATAAAGCAGCCCCATTAATGTCTATGGGGAAATAAAAATACAGTTTAAACCTAACACTCTGACATAAACCCCGAGTCTAAACACCCCTAATCTGCTGCCCCCGACATCCCTGATGCCTGCCTACAGTTATTAACCCCTAATCTGTCGCTCCCGATATCGCCGCTACCTAAATAAAATTATTAACCCCTAATCTGCCGCTCCCGATATCGCCGCCACTATACTACATATATTAACCTCTAAACAGCCAGCCCCCACATCGCAACAAGCTAAATTAAACTATATTAACCCCTAAACCTAACCCTAACATAACCCTAACACCCCCTAACTTTAACATAATAAAAATATAGCTAAATTAAATTTACAATTAACTAAATAAACCTATTAACCCCTAAACCGCCAGCCCCCCCTCCCACATCGCAACAAGCTAAATTAAACTATATTAACCCCTAAACCTAACCCTAAACCTAACCCTAACCCCCCCCCTAACTTCAACATAATTAAATTAGATCTAAATTAAATTTACAATTATTAACTAAATAATACCTATTTAAAACTAAATACTTACCTGTGAAATAAAACCTAAGCTAGCTACAATGTAACTAATAGTTATATTGTAGCTAGCTTAGGTTTTATTTTTATTTCACAGGTAAGTTTGTATTTATTTTAACTAGGTAGACTAGTTAGTAAATAGTTCTTAACTATTTACTAACTACCTAGTTAAAATAAATACAAACTTACCTGTGAAATAAAACCTAAGCTAGCTACAATGTAACTAATAGTTATATTGTAGCTAGCTTAGGTTTTATTTTTATTTCACAGGTAAGTTTGTATTTATTTTAACTAGATAGACTAGTTAGTAAATAGTTATTAACTATTTACTAACTACCTAGTTAAAATAAATACAAACTTACCTGTGAAATAAAACCTAAGCTACCTTACACTGAAACCTACCATTATAAAAAAAACTACCATTATAAAAAATAAAAAACCTACCATTACAAAAAACAACCTATCATTAAAAAAAATGAAATTATCCAAAAAATAAAGATTAATCTTATTCTAATACCCTTAAAAAAAACACCCCAACATAAAAAAACCCTACACTAGAATAAACTACCAAGGGCCCTTAAAAGGGCCTTTTGGGTGGCCCTTTAAAGGGCATTGCCCTGAGATAAATAGCTCTTTTGCTCCAAAAAAATATACAAACACCCCCTAACACTATACAAACCCCCACCCCCCCAAACTACCAGAGGCCCTTAAAAGGGCCCTTTGTAGGGCATTGCCCTGAGATAAACAGCTCTTTTGCTAAAAAAAACAACCTAAAAATATACATTACACAAAATAAACAAATTATCAAAAATAAAAAAAATATTCCTATTCTAATATCTATAAAAAAAAGACACCCCAAAATAAAAAAACTAATCTAGAATAAAATACCAATGGCCCTTAAAAGGGCCTTTTGTAGGGCATTGCCCTAAAGATATCAGCTCTTTTATTGAAATTTTTTTTACAAAGACCCACTAACATTACAACCCCCCCCCCCCAACCCCCAAAATAAAATAAAAAATCTATCTAAAAAACCTAAGCTACCCATTGCCCTGAATAGGGCATTTGTATGGGCTTTGCCCTTAAAAGGGCATTTAGCTCTTTTACTGCCCAGACCCTAAACTAAAAAATAAAACCCACTTAATAAACCCTTAAATAAGCCTAACACTAACCCCCTGACGATCCACTTACAGTTTTTGAAGTCCCGCTTGAACAATCTTCATCCCAGCAAAGTCTTCATCCAGGCCGCCTCTTCAATCTTCATCCCGGCGGCGACATCCTAAACCAAGGCGAGAAGTCTTCATCCAGGCGGCATCTTCTATCCTGAAGACATCCAGCGCGGAGCATCCTCTTCATACGGTCGCCGCCGTACACTGAATCTTCAATGCAATTCCTATTGGCTGAAAAATTTGAATCAGCCAATAGGAATTAGGGCTGCTAAAATCCTATTGGCTGTTCAAATCAGCCAATAGGATTTAAGCAGCTCTCATTCTATTGTCTAATTCGAATTAGTCAATAGAATGAGAGCTGCTTAAATCCTATTGGCTGATTTGAATAGCCAATAGGATTTTAGCAGCCCTAATTCATATTGGCTGATTCAAATTTTTCAGCCAACAGAAAAATTGTTTTTTATATTAATAAAATTAATATATTATGATCTGTGTATTTTAAATTATTATGAAGATTAGGCACAATTCCTTTATCTGAGAATTTGCCGTTATCTGAGCCAGCAGGCTTTCCAAATGAGAATGTGTATTAGATCTTCAAAGAGGGTCTAGTGCATATCATGGGGATTTTCACATGTGTCTGTTAAATGACCATATCCTGGGTTTCTGAGCATGTCTTCCATCAAAACACAGAATATTGTCTCCATCACCCCAGGATGCATCCTGGTTTGGGTAATTACCAGGCCCATGTTTACCCTTCCTGGGGAGCTGTGAGCTTCAAAAGGATTAATTAATGACCTATCTTCACTAATTGAACAATTGTATCATATCTTTTGTTCTCAACTTGTCTTAAGCAGTGAGGGGGCAGGGGCTATAGTGAGACCAATTCATATCAAATTAGATATTATCCAAAAATGAAATATTAGATTATGTGATACATCTGTAGTTTATTTAATGTTATTTCACAGGTACCCTGACACTGCAATAAACCTAATTTCCCTATTAACCCCTAAACTGCAAAACCCCCTCATCGCAATAAACCTAATTACCCTATTAACCCCTAAACCACAAAAAACCACATCGCAATAAGCCTAATTACCCTATTAACGCCTAAACTGCAAAACCCCCACATCGCAATAAACCTAATTACCCTATTAACCCCTAAACCCTCACATCGCCATAAACCTAATTACCCTATTAACCCCTTAAACCACCAAAATCCACAACGCAAATAACTAATTAAATTACTAAACCCCCTAACCTAAACCCCCATAATTAAACCCAATTACCTAAATTAAAAATACAAAATTACAATTAAAATAAAAAACCTAAAATTACTTAAAAAAACTAAGTTTAAATTAAACTAAAATTACAAAAAATAAAAAAGTCTTACATTACAGAAAATAATAAACAAATTATCAAAAATTAAAAAATTAAACCTAATCCCTATGAAAATAAAAAAGCCCCCCCCAAAATAAAAACACCCCCTAATCTAATGCTAAATTACCAATAGCCCTTAAGGAGCTTTTTGCAGGGCATTGCCCTAAATTAAACAGCTCTTTTACAGTTACAAAAAAATCTAAGTCCCCCCTAACAGTAAAACCCACCACCCACCAAACCCCCCCAAAATAAATAAACCTAACACTAAAAAACCTAAACTACCCATTGCCCTGAAAAGGGCATTTGTATGGGCATTGCCCTTAAAAAGGCATTTAGCTCTTTTAAGAATTGCCCATAACCCTAATCTATATAAAACAACCCCCCTAAAAAAATGTAAAAAAAACCCCTAAGTCTAACCCCCAGGTTGGTACTCACGGTTCCTGAAGTCTGGCAGAGAAGGTCCTGTTCCAGGCGGTGAAGTCTTCCAAGCGGCGACCTCTTCTTTCTTCTTCCATGAACAAGCTGGCGCGGAGCGGAGGGCGGAGCTGAAGACCGGCAACCCTGGAAATGAAAACTGGCGACCACGGAGCACGGAGAATCCTCTTTGTACGATCTCCACTGTACACTGAATAGTGAATTCAAGGTACACGATTAAAGATGGCGTACCTTGAATTCCTATTGGCTAATTTAATACTTCAAATTCAAGTCAGCCAATAGGATAAGATCTACTGAAATCCTATTGGCTAATTTAAACAGCCAATAGGATTTCAGTAGCTCTTATCCTATTGGCTGATTTGAATTTGAAGAATCAAATCGGCCAATAGGAATTCAAGGGATGCCATCGTTATTCAAATACCTTGAATTCACTATTCAGTGTACGGCAGCGATCGGAAGAAGAGGATCCTCCAAGCTCCATGGCTCCGCGGATGCCGGTCTTCAGTTCCGCCATCACCGATCTTCAGTTCCGCTGTCCTGGATGAAGAAAGAAGAGGTTCCCACTTGGAAGAAGATGTCGGCCACTTGGAAGAAGATGTCGGCCGTTTGGAAGAAGACTTCAACGCCTAGAAGAGGACCTTCTACGCCGGACTTCAGAAACCGTGAGGACAAACCTGGGGGTTAGACTTAGTTTTTTTTTTTTACATTGTTTTGTTTTTATTTTAGATTAGGGATGGGCAGCAAAAGAACTGAATGCCCTTTTAAGGGCAATGCCCATACAAATGCCCATTTCAGGGCAATGGATAGTTTAGGTTATTTAGTGTTAGGTTTTTTATTTTGGGGGGTTTGGTGGGTGGTGGGTATTACTGTTAGGAGGAACTTTGTTTACTTTTAATGTAAAAGAGCTGATTTCTTTAGGGCAATGTCCTACAAAAAGCCCTTTTATGGGCTACCTATTGGTAGTTTATTCTTAGATTAGGGGGTGTTTTTATTTTAAGGGGCTTTTTTATTTTCATAGGGATTAGGTTTAATTCTTTTAAGTTTGATAATTTTGTTTTTTTATTTTCTGTAATTTTAGCTTAATTTAAACTTAGGTTTAATTTTTTAATTTTTGGGGGTTAGACAGGTTTTTTTTATGATTAGGGTTATGGGCACTTCTTAAAAGAGCTGAATGCCCTTTTAAGGGCAATGCCCATATAAATGCCCTTTTCAGGGCAATGGGTAGTTTAGGTTTTTTAGTGTTAGGTTTATTTTGGGGGTTTAGTGGGTGGTGGGTTTTACCATTAGGGGGAATTTTTTGTAACTGCAAAAAAACTGTTTAACTTAGGGCAATGCCCTATAAAATGCCCTTTTAAGGGCTATTGGTAGTTTAGCATGAGATTAGGGGGTGTTTTTATTTTGGAGGGAATTTTTTATTTTCATAAGGATTAGGTTTAATTTTTTTATTTTGGATAATGTGTTTATTTTTTTCTGTAGTTCTATTTTTTTTTTTTTTTTTGTATTTACACTACCAACCTTGACAAATATTTAGCCACAAATAAAAGTATACAAACAATATATAACAACTTTAATTAATTTCCAAATCCATAGCTGAAAGTGTCTTATATAATAAAAGTATATACTTACCGTGTAAGACACCCATCCACATATAGCAGACAGCCAAACCAGTACTGAAACATATCAGTAGAGGTAATGGTAGAGGAGTATAATGTCGATCTGTAAAGGGAGGCAGCAGATGAATCCCTGTGAACGATTTACAGAGAGCCTTAGAATAGATTTCCCATAGGTGAAAACATGGTATCATCAGGCAATACACCCTTCACATCCCTCAGGCAAACACTGTACTTTGAGAGGAACTGGGCTTCAATATGCTTAGAAGCGCCTATCATAGAAGAGGCAAAGTTTGTAAAACTAAGGTATGAGTGAGGTGGGAGGTGTATTTATAGGCATTTTGAGGTTTGGGAAACTTTGCCCCCTCCTGATAGGAATGTATATCCCATACGTCACTAGCTCATGGACTCTTGCCACTTACATGAAAGAAACATCAAAATGATGAAACTTTGTAAAAGTGTGAAGAGACCAAGTCACAGCCTTGCAAATTTCTTCTACAGAGGCCTCATTCTTAAAGCCCCAGGAAGTAGACACGGAACAAGAAGAATGAGCAGTAATTCTAACAGGCGTATCTTTGCCAGCTTCCAAGTAAGCTCTGCGAATTATACTCTTCAACCAAAAGGACAAAGACACTTCCGTCGCCTTTTTGCCCTTACATTTACCGCAGAATATTACAAACAAACTGGAAGACTGACAAAAATCCTTTGTTGCTTGCAGATAAAACTTTAACGCCCTAACTACATCCAAGTTATGTAGCAATCTCTCCTTTGGAGATTTAGGATTAGCACACAAAGAAGGAACAACTATCTCATGATTAGTATTCTGCGCTGACAACTACTTATGGAAGAAAACCGTATTTTGTTCTTAAAACAGCCTTATCTTGATGGAACATTAAATAATGAACCTCCCAAGAAAGAACAGATAATTCAGACACTCCGCATGCTAAATGAAATAGTTAATAAGAAAAGTACCTTTCAAGACAGTAACTTTATATCCAAATTGTGCATAGGTTCAAAAGGAGGATGTTGCAAAACCTTCAAAACCAAATTCAAAGACTTGATTACTTGTCTGATTCTGCTCAAAGCCTGAACGAAGACTGAATGTCAGGTAATCAAGCCAACTCCTGTGTAACAGGACGGATAGATACAAAATTTGACCCTTTAAAGAACTCGCTACGAGTCCCTTATCAAGGCCCTCTTGCAGAAACTGGAGAATTCTTGGCATCCACATGGAATCCCAGGATAATTTCGCTAAAAACACCAGGAAAGATAAACCTTCCACACCTTGTGGTAAATCAGAGAAGCCTCTCTGAGCAAGGATCAACCGTTCAATCTCCACTCAGGTTAAGAGATTGCAGGGTTTGATAGAAGAATGGAACCTGAGATAGAAGTTCAAAGCCACGAGATAAACACCAAGGAGTCACTATGGACATTCTCACCAAGTCTGTGTACCAAGTCCTGCGAGGCCAGGCTGGAGCTATGAGAATAGCTGGCATATTCTACAGTTTCAGGTTTGCTACCACTCACGGAAGCACAATTGGAGGAAATGGATATAAGAGATCGTAAGGGGAATAGCATGAAAGGCTGCCTGAGCTCGACTTACTAAGTCTGATTGCAGCAGTACATGTTCTAATAGGAACACCACCCTTACAGTACACTTGCAGCTGATCTTGTGCTGTAACTAACAGTGCTAGTATCCATGGTGAGGAGTACAAGGTCAAATATACAATAACTTGTGATCAAGTGATTTATAGAGGATACAATCATAAACTAGTAATACAAAAAAAAAAAAGATACCTGCAATAAAAGTATCAATATTAAAAATTAAAAAGAACAAATGAAGTAAAAAAAGGAGAATGTTCACAATATTGTGAGTCCAATACAATTGTGTATCCAGGCCCAGGCAGCTCTCTGTGGAGGGATATGTGGTCCAAATCCCGGAGTCAGCAATCTGTAGATAATGAACATAAACAGAAGCGCCACATGGCCTATTATTGCCAGAAATGCATACCACCCTTGTGAGATGGTGCAAACAAAGCAGGCTGGAATCTCTCAGCCACCCAGCAGACTGGCCTCCCGTGATGTGTCAGCAACATGATAGGATATCTTCTGTAGATTTCTCTCCAAACACGAGATAACCAATGTTTGGAAAATAACACGTTGTAAGATAAAACTTACATTTATTTAAAATAGTAAAACAATAGTAGGCTTGTTTTACTATTTTAAATAAATGTAAGTTTTATCTTACAACTTATCACTTCCTAGTGACACCAGAGACCTGTTGTATAAAACCTTAACTGAGAAGAAATTATATTGTAACAGCCCTAATGTAGAAAACCCCCTCTTCTGGGAACTATCAACTGAGGGTATATGAGTAATTATTTCTAACACCTCTCTCTCCTTGCCCTCTCCTTGATGAGGCAAAGAACTACTCAGAGAGGGAGGGATATATATAAAGCTCTGGTAGGGTGTCTTTGCCTCCTCCTGGTGGCCAGGTGATGTAATTCCCAAAAGTAAGGATCGTGGACTCTCATTACCATTAGAAATAAATGTGTGTATGCTTGTTGCAGTGAAGTTAGCTATAACTAGAAATTGGCTACAAGAAACAGCCCCTAGTAGGAGGGTGTTGGACATTATTCATTGTATAAGGAATATAGAGGACTTTTTTTTGCAGAGTTATGGCTGGCTCCCATGCTGAAATCTGGACTATATGGACATTACTTGGATCTAAAAAGAAAACTTTATTTTTCTTTCTTTTAATGGACATGGCCCTTTGGCACTTGGGGTGGGTGGGGAATAAAGGTGAGAGGTGTGTTATCCTTTATCACATCTCCCTTCCCCACTTTGTGTGTCTTTTTTCCTTGTTTGAGGCAGCACCCATAAATAATAGAAGTAAATTAGAAAGTAGTTTAAAATTATATTCTCTATCTGAATCATGAAAGAAACATTTTGGGTTCAGTGTCCCTTTAATGTTGTAAGTCTATTTTCTCTGAACCATTCAGGTTTGTATCTCTGCACATAATTATTGATGACCTTCTGTGCTATAGTTTATTCTGTTTTCTCTCATTTATAGTTGTATGATCTTTAGCTATGTGACAGTTATGTATACAAAGTCTGTTGTAGCTGGTCGCTGTAAAAAATACCAATTTATTTAAAAAAAAAAAAAAAAACCCACACATTTTAAAAATATCTTGTGCTTAAAAAGTAAAAGAGTCCTGTCCCAATAACATAAACAGTGGTTCTATGTAGAGGGTGATAAACTGGCTATACATTACACAGGATGATGTTTTTTTTTATAAATTAAATCATTCTTAAAACATACCATGATTTAAGATTGATTCCTTCAGGCTCTCAGATTAGTATAGATCAAATGTTAAGATTAACAAGATTAAGAAATAGATAAACACAGAACATTTAGTCCCATCAAACAGGTTACTTATTATAAGCCCTAAGGAAAGGCACAGTTCTGTAACACTGCTTATACTAGTCATATCACTTTGCTTACACGGAAGATTAACCATTTAGTTTACTGACTGATCTGTAAAGTCATAAAGTTCCTAAAAGCCATATAGTTCTGCAGACACGTGTATGCTCTTGAGGTTACTTCCCTGCTCCTTCAAGAAAGGATAGCAAGAGAAGAAAACAAATTTGAGAATAGAAAAAAATTGGAAAGTTGTTTGAAACGTCTGAATCAGAAAAGAAACATTTTGGGTTTCATGTCCCTTTAAAGCATCTCTCAAAAACCCTTAATATAATGCATTTTAAAATTATACACAGTTTTTGCCAAACGCAAGTATAGAATATTTATATATTAACCCTTTAAGGACCAGACAATTTTTCAATTTCTTACCCTTAAAGGGATACTGAACCCACATTTTTTCTTTCATGATTCAGATAGAGCATGACATTTTAAGAAACTTTCTAATTTACTCCTATTATCATTTTTTCTTCGTTCTCTTGCTATCATTATTTAAAAAGCAAGAATGTAAAGTTTAGCAGCCGACCCATTTTAGGTTCAGCACCATGGATAGCGCTTGTTTATTGTAGGCTGACATTTACCCACCAATAAGCAAGCATAACCCAGGTTCTCAACTAAAAATGGGCCGGCTCCTACGCATTACATTCCTGCTTTTTAAATAAAGATAGCAAGAGAATGAAGAAAATTGATAATATGAGTAAATTAGAAAGCTGCTTAAAATTGCATGCTCTTTCTGAATCCTGAAAGAAAAAAATTGGGTTTAGTGTCCCTTTTAAGGACCAGGTCTATTTTTAAATTTCTGCGGTGTTTGCGTTTAGCTGTAATTTTCCTCTTACTCATTTACTGTACCCACACATATTATATACCGTTTTTCTCGCCATTAAATGGACTTTCTTAAGATAGCATTATTTTTTATCATATATTATAATTTACTATAAATATTTTTATAAAATATGATGAAAAAATGGAAAAAAACACACTTTTTCTAACTTTGACCCCCAAAATCTGTTACACATCTACAACCACCAAAAAACACCCATGCTAAATAGTTTCTAAATTTTGTCCTGAGTTTAGAAATACACAATGTTTACAAGTTCTTTGCGTTCTTTGCAAGTTTTAGGGCAATAAATACAAGTAGCACTTTGCTATTTCCAAACCATTTTTTTTTTTTCAAAATTAGCGCTAGTTACATTGTAACACTGATATCTGTCAGGTATCCCTGAATATCCCTTGACATGTATATATTTTTTTTTAGTAGACAACCCAAAGTATTGATCTAGGCCCATTTTGGTATATTTTATGCCACCATTTTACTGCCAAATTCGATCAAATAAAAAAATTTGTTAACTTTTCACTAACTTTTTCACAAACCTTAGGTTTCTCACTGAAATTATTTACAAACAGCTTGTGCAATTATGGCACAAATGGTTGTAAATGCTTCCCTGGGATTCCCTTAGTTCAGAAATAGCAGACATATATGGATTTGGTGTTGCTTTTTGGTAATTAGAAGGCCGCTAATTGCCGCTGCGCACCACACTTGTATTATGCCCGGCAGTGAAGGGGTTAATTAGGTAGCTTGTAGGGTTAATTTTAGCTTATAATCCCTTATTTAATTTAGTGTAGCTTCCCCCCCTCAATACCCTTCCCCCCCCTCCCCCTCCCGGATCCATTTCCAAAAATGTTTTCCCCCTCCCTCTCCCTTTATTTTTACCGCACGTGCGCTCCCAAGCCCCGCCCACCGCCTTCGTGCATGCTCACGGACATGATCCGGAACACGCACTGGCGATGGGCCGCCCACCCGCCTCCCTGCTATAGCTCCCACCAACGATCGGACAACCGCTGTTAAGGGGTTTAAAAAAAAGTGTGCTCCTCTCAAAAGCATGAGTAAATTTAGTAATGATATTAAACACTAAATAAATGCTAGATAGAATTATGCATTCAAAGAAAAGATCTAAAATAACATGTAGATGTATTTTTTAAAGTTTCATTAGCTGTGTAAATATTGACAAAATAAGTGTAAAGTTTTAGTGTCTATAAAACAATTGGAGCTGCCATGTTGTAACTGTTGTGGCCAATTAGGAACAGTTTTAAACAAGTCACTAGAGTGTGTGGAATATAACAGTGTTCTGCACTTCCATTTCTAACAGGAACTGAAAAGCTCACAATTTCAGAGTAGAATTACAGGAAAAGGGGCCAAAATAAATGATTAAAGTGTATATTTCAGAGTTTATTTATCATTTTATATTACCATCTCAAAGTGTTTAATGTCCCCTTAACACATTTCTTTGCAAAACACTACACTAGTTATCAGTATCCCAGCATGAAAAATTAGAAAAGCCATGAAATGTGATCCTACTATATAATGCACCACACAATTAAACTGGTCCTTACAACTATTTTACAAACTTAAAATATATTAAAATCTTTTGGTTTTTGATCAGTGGATGTTCCTATGCTAGATAAACCAATTTTTTCTGGTTAGATTTGTGGAAGTTAATCCCAGTCTCCACCAATTTCATTTGGATACGAATATGCAATTCCTTATTTTTTAAAGTTACCTTAGAAAAGCTTTTAAACACTTTTATGGATATATTTTAACATGTTTAACTCATTAAAAAAAAACTTATTGTAAAACTATGTATTAGCACACTTAAAGTGCCAGTAAACATTACTATAATTGATGCCATATAAACAATTTATTTATTTCTATATTCATACTGGAATGTTTTTGTTTTTTTTAATAAAAAAGTAAATAAACACCTTTTTTGGATTCTATTCTCTTAAAATTATACCTGTCAATCAAGAACTTTAGCCAGCTCCCTCCTTGCCTCGCCATTTCAATATCTATCATGCTCTACTGTCGGACAGCCTGTGTGAGGTTGTCACATCCCTTTTTCCTCCTTAGCACATTCTGGCTGTCAGATGCCAGTAGACCTGCTCTGCATGCGCTAAATATCCTCCGCTGTAACACCAAGCTGTCATGTAAATCGTGAAGCGCTCCGGCATTGCGATATATATATATGAACAATTTTAGTCATTTCAATTTAATTAAGCTTTATTAGCATGACAGTCACTACAACTGTATTGCCAAAGCTAGAGGCACAATAATAACAATCAAAAGTTCCACGTATTGAGGCTGTTAGGGGGGTACCAGTGATGAAAATAAATTCTGAGGTGATACGCAGTAGTTCCATGCAAGTAAAAGTTCCGCTTGTTAGGGCAGTAAGCAGTGCACAAGTATTGAGCCCAAAAGCAGAAACTACTGGGGTTCCTACTGTTAAAATCCCTAAGCCTTGGGGGCACCAGTATAAGAGTTTCACAATCGGTGTAGGATAAGCATAAATATGGGGCCCACAAAAGAGCATCAGGTCTTGGCAATCAGGCAATGATGAGAGTAAACTGAAAAATTACAAAAGTTAAGCCAGGAGGGCAAATGGCATAAAATGCATATGATGGTAAACAGAAAGGTCTCTCCCAGTTAAAGCAGATATCTTCTTTTTGCTGGAACGATAATATTAATATCCAGGGCAATTCTCCCTGAGCTTGAGAATCCGGGAAGGGGAGGTAAGTGGATCTGTAAACTGTGACTGTTGGGGTGTGTAGGCCGCAATTGATCAAAAGACCTCCGCAGACACAGAAAGAAAATGGCGGCCGTTCCCGCCACTTCGGCCCACTCTCCGCTATTCTTCAAGGCGACTATCAATCCGAAATCCGGTAAGTAACACGTACCTCCTGGCCAGTTACCCTGTTCAGAAGCTTGGGAACAAGTGAATGTAGGCTCCTAGGCCTCAGAGTAGGCCGCAGTGACATGTGAGCTGTCGACCCCCGGCACTAACAGGCCTCCGCAACGGGGGGGGGGGGGGGGGAGAAGAAAAAAGGACTGCAGCTGTTTGCTTGACCTTTGGAGCGGAGCCCCGACCCTCCAGAGTGTCGTATATCTTTTTATTAGATCTCTCAGTAGTCCTCGTGGCTATCGTAGCAGATAGCAGATGCCTTCAAATACGCCGCCACCCAAATGCGCACTGGTTAGACGGGTCTTCTCTTGCTCAGATCTCCTTGATAGGAACTTTTGTAATGCAGCAGAGGCGTGTGAAATCTCCGGAGCGGAGCCCCGACCCTCCGGAGAACTGTGTGGGAGTTGAGAGAGTCCCTGCATGTCCGGATGAGTGCGTAGGGTAGCAGCAGCTACCGGCTTCTGTTCCGCTTCATGAGCGCACTTAAGCAAGAAGGGACCAATTCACGGCGGCACAGTGGTTGAAAATGACTTTTTTTTTTAACATGCTATATTACTTATGAAGAAGATATCTAAAAACTTTACTGTCCCTTTAAGGATGTAATAAAGTAAACCTTCATTAAAAACTGTTTAAATTATATGTCTCTGGTGGAACGTCCGGGCGGCGGCCATGATAGGTCGCAAAATCATCAGCTCCTACAACCCTCAGCACAAAGCTGTATGAAATCCTTTTTCTACCACTTCATCGCTTATACTGTATATATCTTGGATTGAGATTATACAGCAAAGCAAGCTCTTTCATACAATACCATTATTTCTGGAACAGAGGGAGTATTAAGCATACCAGAAGGTTTTAAAGGTTGCGGCCTACCATCTCACTCTCCCCCCGGCAGGGTACTAGTTTGCCTCTGTTGTTAGGAAGCAGTGAAAATCCGCAAGACACTGCAAATATTTTTTTTCCAGCAAGACACAATATATATTTGGACAAATATAGTCTGCCTCATCCTTGCTTATAGTGTGCCATTATGCACCCACTATAAAGAACCCTTCAAGTTTCCTGGAGGAGCTGCGCAGCTTGCTCGCTACTCACCATGCCACCTTAGCAGATGAACTTAACACAGCATTTGCCAACGAAAGCGCTAACTTGCTCCAAAAACCTACCCGACCCGAGACCTGCAGGATGGAAAGAGGGGGCAATGACGCTTTGGGGCCCCAGCATCTATACCCTACTTTTAGTATATCAGTGGGAGGCAGTGACTCTAGAGCCGCGGAAGCAACAGTGTAGCATGATTCAGTGCTGGGGAAAAGTGCAGCGACCATCTTGAAGAGCTCTAACAATCTACTCCAAATCTATGCCGTTATACTAAAAGTGCTCCAATCAGAGGGGCTACAGATTCGGGAGAACCTGGGGCGCAACCTACAGGCGCTCCCAGCGCAGAAACAAGATCACACCGGTTTGGGCTCTTTGCTGCATACTACATGCCCCCCTTTAGCCATAATGGGGCCGCAGATGTTCTTTGGTGACGCAGTTCAGCCCTTGCCGGTTCTAATGTGGCCGCATTCGCATCTTCACATTGTTTGGGACCCGGGACGTTTGATTTTCCTTCGTGCTCGAGGGACAGTTTGGTGACCAGCTCCTAGAGAACTGTTGAGAGATAAGCTGCCTATTATGGGACTAAAAATGGGGTAAATGTTTGGCCACTAACTTTTATGGATGTACTATTCAACCCCTTATACTTGGTCTCAGGGACATTTATTAGTTGACTTTGAATACTTAGTAAACGCTACTCATACTGCTTCTTTGTCCAAGAACAGGACTTATTTTCACCAGTGTATGGGGACCTATAGCTTTTTGACTAACAATAGTTATAATCAGTTAATACCATAGATGTACACTAACTATAGCATTCACTCCCAAGTTTAATCTGTATTGTTATTTTTTATCTTATTTCATAGCTTAAGATATTTAGCATGTTGTTACTAGAGGTATATCTTTAGCCTGTTCCCATCTGAACAACATCATTTATGCTTACCTGATAAATTTATTTCTCTTGTAGTGTAGTCAGTCCACGGGTCATCCATTACTTATGGAATATATCTCTTCCTAACAGGAAGCTGCAAGAGGATCACCCAAGCAGAGCTGCTATATAGCTCCTCCCCTCACATGTCATATTCAGTCATTCGACCAAAACCAGACGAGAAAGGAGAAACCATAGGGTGCAGTGGTGACTGGAGTTTAATTAAAATTTAGATCTGCCTTAAAGACAGGGCGGGCCGTGGACTGACTACACTACAAGAGAAATAAATTTATCAGGTAAGCATAAATTATGTTTTCTCTTGTTAAGTGTAGTCAGTCCACGGGTCATCCATTACTTATGGAATACCAATACCAAAGCTAAAGTACACGGATGAAGGGAGGGACAAGGCAGGAACATTAAACAGAAGGAACCACTGCCTGAAGTACCTTTCTCCCAAAAATAGCCTCCGAAGAAGCAAAAGTGTCAAATTTGTAAAATTTTGAAAAAGTGTGAAGTGAAGACCAAGTTGCAGCCTTGCAAATCTGTTCAACAGAGGCCTCATTTTTAAAGGCCCAGGTGGAAGCCACAGCTCTAGTAGAATGAGCTGTAATCCTTTCAGGAGGCTGCTGTCCAGCAGTCTCATAGGCTAAACGTATTATGCTACGAAGCCAAAAAGAGAGAGAGGTAGCCGAAGCCTTTTGACCTCTTCTCTGTCCAGAGTAAACGACAAACAGGGAAGAAGTTTGACGAAAATCTTTAGTTGCCTGCAAATAGAACTTCAGGGCACGGACTACGTCCAGATTATGCAAAAGTCGTTCCTTCTTTGAAGAAGGGTTAGGACACAGTGATGGAACAACAATCTCTTGATTGATATTCCTGTTAGTAACTACCTTAGGTAAGAACCCAGGTTTAGTACGCAGAACTACCTTGTCTGAATGAAAAATCAGATAAGGAGAATCACAATGTATGGCAGATAACTCAGAGACTCTTCGGGCCGAGGAAATAGCCATCAAAAACAGAACCTTCCAGGATAACAGCTTGATATCAATGGAATGAAGGGGTTCAAATGGAACGCCTTGAAGAACGTTAAGAACTAAGTTTAAGCTCCACGGCGGAGCAACAGTCTTAAACACAGGCTTAATCCTAGCTAAAGCCTGAACGTCTGGAACTTCAGCCAGACGTTTGTGTAGAAGAATAGACAGAGCAGAAATCTGTCCCTTTAATGAACTAGCAGATAAGCCCTTTTCTAAACCCTCTTGTAGAAAGGACAATATCCTAGGAATCCTAACCTTACTCCATGAGTAACACTTGGATTCGCACCAATATAAATATTTACGCCATATCTTATGGTAAATTTTTCTGGTAACAGGCTTCCTAGCCTGTATTAAGGTATCAATAACCGACTCCGAGAAGCCACGCTTTGATAGAATCAAGCGTTCAATCTCCATGCAGTCAGCCTCAGAGAAATTAGATTTGGATGGTTGAAAGGACCCTGAATTAGAAGGTCCTGTCTCAGAGGCAGAGACCACGGTGGACAGGACGACATGTCCACTAGGTCTGCATACCAGGTCCTGCGTGGCCACGCAGGCGCTATCAGAATCACCGAAGCTCTCTCCTGTTTGATCTTGGCAATCAAACGAGGAAGCATCAGAAATGGTGGAAACACATAAGCCATGTTGAAGACCCAAGGGGCTGTCAGAGCATCTATCAGCACCGCTCCCGGGTCCCTGGACCTAGATCCGTAACAAGGAAGATTGGCGTTCTGGCGAGACGCCATGAGATCCAGATCTGGTTTGCCCCAACGATGAATCAGTTGAGCAAAGACCTCCGGATGAAGTTCCCACTCCCCCGGATGAAAAGTCTGGCGACTTAGAAAATCCGCCTCCCAGTTCTCCACGCCTGGGATGTAAATCGCTGACAGGTGGCAAGAGTGAGACTCTGCCCAGCGAATTATCTTTGAGACTTCCAACATCGCTAGGGAACTTCTGGTTCCCCCTTGATGGTTGATGTAAGCCACAGTCGTGATGTTGTCCGACTGAAATCTGATGAACCTCAGAGTTGCTAACTGAGGCCAAGCTAGGAGAGCATTGAATATTGCTCTTAATTCCAGAATATTTATTGGGAGGAGTTTCTCCTCCTGAGTCCATAATCCCTGAGCCTTCAGGGAGTTCCAGACTGCGCCCCAGCCTAGATGGCTGGCGTCTGTTGTTACAATCGTCCAATCTGGCCTGCGAAAGGTCATCCCCTTGGACAGATGTGGCCGAGAAAGCCACCATAGAAGAGAATCTCTGGTCTCTTGATCCAGATTTAGTAGGGGGGACAAATCTGAGTAATCCCCGTTCCACTGAGTTAGCATGCACAATTGCAGCGGTCTGAGATGCAGGCGCGCAAATGGTACTATGTCCATTGCCGCTACCATTAAGCCGATTACTTCCATGCACTGAGCTACTGACGGGTGTGGAATGGAATGAAGGACACGGCAAGCATTTAGAAGTTTTGATAACCTGGCCTCTGTCAGGTAAATTTTCATCTCTACAGAATCTATAAGAGTCCCTAGAAAGGGAACCCTTGTAAGTGGTAATAGAGAACTCTTTTCCACGTTCACCTTCCACCCATGCGACCTCAGAAATGCCAGAACTATCTCTGTATGAGACTTGGCAGTTTGAAAACTTGACACTTGTATCAGAATGTCGTCTAGGTACGGAGTCACCGCTATGCCTCGCGGTCTTAGTACCGCCAGAAGTGAGCCCAGAACTTTTGTAAAGATTCTTGGAGCCGTAGCTAATCCGAAGGGAAGAGCTACAAACTGGTAATGCCTGTCTAGGAAAGCAAATCTTAGGTACCGATAATGATCCTTGTGAATCGGTATGTGAAGGTAGGCATCCTTTAAGTCCACTGTGGTCATGTACTGACCCTCTTGGATCATGGGAAGGATGGTTCGAATAGTTTCCATTTTGAATGATGGAACTCTTAGGAATTTGTTTAGGATTTTTAAGTCCAAGATTGGTCTGAAGGTTCCCTCTTTCTTGGGAACCACAAATAGATTTGAATAGAATCCTTGCCCGTGTTCCGTCCGCGGAACTGGGTGGATCACCCCCATTAGTAAGAGGTCTTGTACACAGCGTAGAAACGCCTCTTTCTTTATTTGGTTTGCTGATAACCTTGAAAGATGAAATCTCCCTCGTGGAGGAGATGTTTTGAAGTCCAGGAGATATCCCTGAGATATGATCTCCAACGCCCAGGGATCCTGGACATCTCTTGCCCAAGCCTGGGCGAAGAGAGAAAGTCTGCCCCCCACTAGATCTGTTTCCGGATAGGGGGCCCTCTCTTCATGCTGTCTTAGGGGCAGCAGCAGGTTTCTTGGCCTGCTTGCCCTTGTTCCAGGACTGGTTAACTTTCCAGCCCTGCCTGTAACGAGCAACAGCTCCTTCCTGTTTTGGAGCGGAGGAAGTTGATGCTGCTCCTGCCTTGAAGTTACGAAAGGCACGAAAATTAGACTGTTTGGCCTTTGATTTGGCCCTGTCCTGAGGTAGAGCATGGCCCTTACCTCCCGTAATGTCAGCTATAATTTCTTTCAAGCCGGGCCCGAATAAGGTCTGCCCTTTGAAAGGAATATTAAGCAATTTAGATTTAGAAGTCACGTCAGCTGACCAGGATTTAAGCCTGCGCGCTTGGATGGCGAATCCGGAGTTCTTAGCCGTAAGTTTGGTTAAATGTACGACGGCATCAGAAACAAATGCGTTAGCTAGCTTAAGTGCTTTAAGCTTGTTCATAATTTCATCCAATGGAGCTGTGCGAATGGCCTCTTCCAGAGACTCAAACCAGAATGCCGCTGCAGCAGTGACAGGCGCAATGCATGCAAGGGGCTGTAAGATAAAACCTTGTTGAACAAACATTTTCTTAAGGTAACCCTCTAATTTCTTATCCATTGGATCTGAAAAGGCACAACTATCCTCCACCGGGATAGTGGTACGCTTAGCTAAAGTAGAAACTGCTCCCTCCACCTTAGGGACCGTCTGCCATAAGTCTCGTGTGGTGGCGTCTATAGGAAACATTTTCCTAAATATGGGAGGAGGGGAAAAAGGCACACCAGGTCTATCCCACACCTTGCTAATAATCTCTGTAAGCCTTTTAGGTATAGGAAACACGTCAGTACACACCAGTACCGCATAGTATCTATCCAACCTACATAATTTTTCTGGAATTGCAACCGTGTTACAATCATTCAGAGCCGCTAATACCTCCCCTAGCAATATGCGGAGGTTCTCAAGCTTAAATTTAAAGTTAGAAATCTCTGAATCCAGTCTCCCTGGATCAGATCCGTCACCCACAGAATGAAGCTCTCCGTCTTCATGTTCTGCAAACTGTGACGCAGTATCTGACATGGCTCTCACCTCATCCGCGCGCTCTGTCCTTAACCCAGAGCTATCGCGCTTGCCTCTTAATTCTGGCAATTTAGATAATACTTCTGTCATAACAGTAGCCATGTCTTGCAAAGTGATTTGTAAGGGCCTCCCTGATGTACTTGGCGCCACAAAATCACGCACCTCCTGAGCGGGAGGCGAAGGTACTGACACGTGAGGAGAGTTAGTCGGCATAACTTCCCCCTCGTTGTCTGGTGATAATTTCTTTACATGTAAAGATTGACTTTTATTTAAAGTAACATCAATGCAATTAGTACACAAATTTCTATTGGGCTCCACATTGGCCTTTAAACATAGTGAACAAAGAGATTCATCTGTGTCAGACATGTTTAAACAGACTAGCAATGAGACTAGCAAGCTTGGAAATACTTTTCTAAATAAATTTACAAGCAATATAAAAAACGCTACTGTGCCTTTAAGAAGCACAAAAAGCTGTCACAGTTGAAATAACAATGAACCAAAATAGTTATAGCAACCAATTTTTCACAGTAAATGTATTAAGTTAGCAAAGGATTGCACCCACCAGCAAATGGATGATTAACCCCTTAATACCCAAAAACGGATAACAATTTAATAATTAACGTTTTTATCACAGTCAAAACACACTGTCACAGGTCTGCTGTGACTGATTACCTCCCTCAAAATGAATTTTGAAGACCCCTGAGCTCTCTAGAGACGATCTGGATCATGGAGGATGAAGTAGACAGATTGTGACTGAATTTTTACTGCGCAAAAAAGCGCTAAAATAGGCCCCTCCCACTCATATTACAACAGTGGGGAAGCTCAGATAACTGTTTCTATGCAGAAAACAAAGATGGCCATGTGGTAAAAATCATGCCCCAATAAGTTTTATCACCAAGTACCTCACAAAAAACGATTAACATGCCAGTAAACATTTTAAACATACATTTGAAAAGTTATGAAGTGTTATTAATAAGCCTGCTACCAGTCGCTTTTACTGCAGTTAAGGCTCATACATTATTTCAGTATTAACAGTATTTTCAGAGTCAATTCCATTCCTTAGAAAAATACATTCAGTGTACACACACTCATCAGCCTAATACCAGTCGCTATCACTGCATTTAAGGCTGAACTTACGTTACATTGGTATCAGCAGTATTTTCTCAGTCAATTCCATTCCTCAGAAAAATAATTTACTGCACATACCTCGTTTGCAGGGGGGCCCTGCATGCTATTCCCCTTTTCTGAAGTTACCTCACTCCTCAGATGAGAACAGCCAGTGGATCTTAGTTACGTCTGCTAAGATCATAGAAAACGCAGGCAGATTCTTCTTCTAATGCTGCCTGAGAACAAACAGCACACTCCGGTGCCATTTAAAATAACAAACTTTTGATTGAAGAAATAAACTAAGTTAAAAAACACCACAGACCTCTCACAGCGACCTATCTTTAGTTAGGCTGCAAGAGAATGACTGTATATGACATGTGAGGAGCTATATAGCAGCTCTGCTTGGGTGATCCTCTTGCAGCTTCCTGTTAGGAAGAGATATATTCCATAAGTAATGGATGACCCGTGGACTGACTACACTTAACAAGAGAAATTCACCATTTCAGCTACATTTCTAGCCCTTAATACAGGACTTGCTTAGCGTATATTTATTGTCTTTCAGTTATCACTATGTATCATACCCTGATGCCCTAATGCTAGAGGGACTAATGTGGGGTTACTGTTACTGGGTACAAACAGCCTATTAATCTACAATTAATTAAATTAAGCTTGTCTCCGCCAGTATGGCAGCTTTTTATTAACTACAGTGCTCATCCTTGAGTCTAATTATAAATGGATACTTTGCAAGGTAAGCTTTACACTTTAATGTTGAAACCCTTTCCATGCAGTAACCCATATTTATACTTAAGACATACTAACATTAGGATTTGTGTAGGCTGGACCTGCTTTGGCGTTGTTGCTGTTCAAATATTTAGAACCTTATTGCACGCAATATTGTTACTTTGCCATATCACATATATCAAATTTGGGTAATGGGAATATTCCTATAGTGTAGCTTCTGATGTGCAGGCTAATAACATTGGTTTTGTTTCCTGTATTATGTGTGTACTTGTTCTTTTTATATTTTGTACTTATATAGTACAGGATCTTTCACCCATTATCTTCTCTAATATCTTACTATTAAAATGAGGACCCTAGATTTATAACGTATAATATGTCCTCATAGATGTACACCTCATGTTACTAATCCTAGCTAGATTTAAAGCATTATGAGTGAGACAAGTTGTTATCTACTTTACTGGTGTTGCTCATCCTATATCCCAAAATACTATTTGCCCTTCCACAAATGTTTCCTTGTTACTGCCTAGTAGATAATCTGGTTCTAGTTCCAATACATCCTATTTCATGCATAGCTTTAAAGGTGGTCAGTGAACAAATTTATAAATGTTGAGTTATAAATTTTGAGTTATTTATCCCCAGATTTAAGGAGTATACCTTACTTTGCATAATACGGTAGTGAAGTGTCCTTCAATATATCCCATGAGGAAATAACCCATGAAGCTTATCCTTTCTGGTCAATATATCATTAGATCTGCTCATTGGTCATTCTCTAGGGGGAACTCTCCATCATAGACGCTAAGTTTTATGTCACTATTTATTCTTTGAACCAAAAAGCAGACGTTTGTGTTTAATTTATTTGTGTCTTTCCTAACCATTCTAGTTATTTACTACAAAGGAAAGAAAACAGAATTTATGCTTCCCTGATAAATTTATTTCTCTTGTGGTGTATCCAGTCCACGGATTCATCCTTTACTTGTGGGATATTCTCCTTCCCTACAGGAAGTGGCAAAGAGAGCACACAGCAGAGCTGTCCATATAGCTCCCCCTCTAGCTCCACCCCCCAGTCATTCGACCGAAGGTTAGGAAGAAAAAGGAGAAACCATAGGGTGCAGTGGTGACTGTAGTTTAAAAATAAAAACCACCTGTCTTAAAATGACAGGGCGGGCCATGGACTGGATACACCACAAGAGAAATAAATTTATCAGGTAAGCATAAATTCTATTTTCTCTTGCAAGGTGTATCCAGTCCACGGATTCATCCTTTACTTGTGGGATACCAATACCAAAGCTTTAGGACACGGATGAAGGGAGGGAACAAGACAGGTACGTTAAACGGAAGGCACCACTGCTTGTAAAACCTCTCCCCCAAAAATAGCCTCCGAAGAAGCAAAAGTATCGAATTTGTAAAATTTGGAAAAAGTATGCAGCGAAGACCAAGTCGCTGCCTTACAAATCTGTTCAACAGAAGCCTCATTTTTAAAAGCCCATGTGGAAGCTACTGCTCTTGTAGAATGAGCACGAATTGTTTCAGGAGGCTGCTGGCCAGCAGTCTCATAGGCCAAACGGATGATGCTTTTCAGCCAAAAGGAAAGAGAGGTAGCGGTCACCTTCAGACCTCTCCTCTTACCAGAATAGATAACAAACAAAGAAGGTGTTTGTCTGAAATCCTTAGTTGCTTGTAAATAGAACTTTAAAGCACGAACCACATCAAGATTGTGTAACAGACGTTCCTTCTTCGACGAAGGATTAGGACACAGAGAAGGAACAACAATTTCCTGATTAATATTCTTATTAGACACAACCTTAGGAAGAAAACCGGGTTTGGTACGCAAAACTACCTTATCTGCATGGAACACCAGGTAAGGTGAATCACACTGTAGAGCAGATAACTCTGAAACTCTTGAAACAGAAAAGATAGCTACCAAAAACAAAACTTTCCAAGATAAAAGCTTAATATCTATGGAATGTAAAGGTTCAAACAGAACCCCTTGCAGAACTGAAAGAACTAAATTGAGACTCCATGGCGGAGCCACAGATCTATAAACAGGCTTGATTCTGACTAAAGCCTGACTAAACATTTGAACGTCTGGTACCTCTGCCAGACGTTTGTGAAAAAGAATAGACAAAGCAGATATCTGTCCCTTTAAGGAACTAGCTGATAATCCTTTCTCCAATCCGTCTTGAAGAAAGGACAAAATTCTGGGAATCCTAACCTTACTCCATGAGTAACAGTTGGATTTGCACCAAAAAAGATATTTCCGCCAAATCTTATGGTAGATTTTCCTGGTGACTAGCTTTCTAGCCTGAATCAGGGTATCAATAACCAACTCAGAGAAACCACGCTTTGATAGAATTAGGCGTTCAATCTCCAAGCAGTCAGACGCAGAGAAATTAGATTTCGATGCTTGAAAGGACCTTGAATTAGAAGGTCCTGCCTCATTGGTAGTGTCCATGGTGGCACAGATGACATATCCACTAGGTCTGCATACCAGGTCCTGCGTGGCCACGCAGGCGCTATTAGAATCACCAAAGCCCTCTCCTGCTTGATTCTGGCAACCAGACGAGGGAGGAGAGGAAACGGTGGAAAACATAGGCCAGATCGAAGGACCAAGGCGCTGCTAGAGCATCTATCAGCACCGCCTGGGGATCCCGGGACCTGGACCCGTAAAGAGGAAGCTTGGTGTTCTGATGGGACGACATCAGATCCAATTCGGGAGTGCCCCATATCTGATTCAGCTGGGCAAATACCTACGGGTGGAGTTCCCACTCCCCCGGGTGAAAAGTCTGACGACTTAGAAAATCCGTCTCCCTGTTGTCTACTCCTGGGATGTGAATTGCTGAGAGATGGCAAGAGTGATCCTCCGCACATCTGATTATTTTGGTTACTTCCATCATTGCTAGGGAACTCCTTGTTCCGCCTTGATGATTGACGTAAGCTACAGTCGTGATGTTGTCAGACTGAAATCTGATGAATTTGGCCGCAGCTAGCTGAGGCCATACCTGAAGCGCGTTGAATATCGCCCTCAGTTCCAGAATGTTTATCGGGAGAAGAGTTTCTTCCCGAGACCATAAGCCCTGAGCTTTCAGGGAGTCCCAGACTGCACCCCAGCCCAACAGACTGGCGTAGGTCGTTACGATGATCCACTCTGGTCTGCAGAAACACATTCCCTGAGACAACCACCAGAGAAGAGAATCTCTGGTCCCCTGGTCCAACTGTATTTGAGGAGACAAATCTGCATAATCCCCATTCCACTGTTTGAGCATGCATAATTGCAGTGGTCTGAGGTGTATCCGTGCAAAAGGGACTATGTCCATTGCCGCTACCATTAGTCCGATTGTCTCCATGCACTGAGCTACAGATGGCCGAGGAATGGAATGAAGAGCTCGGCAAGTAGTTAAGAGTTTTAACTTTCTGACCTCCGTCAGAAATATTTTCATTTCTACCAAGTCTATTAGGGTCCCTAGGAAGGGAACTCTTGTGAGGGGGGAGAGAGAACTCTTTTTGATGTTCCCCTTCCACCCGTGAGACCTCAGAAAGGCCACTACAATTTCCATGTGAGACTTGGCTCTTTGGAAAGTCGACGCCTGAATTAAGATGTCATCTAGATAAGGCGCCACTGCTATGCCCCGCGGTCTTAGTACCGCCAGGAGGGACCCTAGCACCTTTGTGAAAATTCTGGGAGCAGTGACCAACCCGAAAGGAAGAGCCACAAACTGAAAATGCTTGTCCAGAAAAGCGAACCTGAGAAACTGGTGATGATCTTTGTGGATAGGAATGTGCAGATACACATCTTTTAGATCCACGGTAGTCATATATTGACCCTCCTGGATCATTGGTAAGATTGTCCGAATGGTCTCCATCTTGAATGATGGGACTCCAGGATTGGTCTGAAAGTTCCTTCTTTCTTGGGAACCACAAACAGGTTTGAGTAAAAAACCAGCCCTTGTTCTCTTAAAGGACTTGTCCTGAGGGAGAGCATGGCCTTTTCCCCCAGTGATTTCTGAAATAATCTCTTTCAATTCAGGCCCGAAGAGGGTCTTTCCTTTGAAAGGGATGTTCAAGAGCTTGGATTTTGACGACACATCAGCCGACCAGGACTTTAGCCATAGCGCCCTGCGCGCTAAAATGGCGAAACCTGAATTCTTTGCCGCTAACTTAGCTAGTTGGAAAGCGGCATCTGTGATAAAAGAATTAGCCAGCTTAAGAGCCTTAATTCTGTCCATAATGTCCTCATATGAGGTCTCCGTCTGGAGCGCATCTTCCAGCGCCTCGAACCAGAAAGCAGCTGCAGTAGTTACAGGAACAATGCACGCAATAGGTTGGAGAAGAAAACCTTGTTGAACAAAAATTTTCTTAAGAAAACCCTCTAATTTTTTATCCATAGAGTCTTTAAAAGTACAACTGTCTTCAATTGGTATGGTTGTGCGTTTAGCAAGTGAAGAAACAGCCCCCTCCACCTTAGGACCGTCTGCCACGAGTCCCGCATGGGGTCAGATATGGGGAACATTTTCTTAAAAGCAGGAGGGGGAACAAACGGAATACCTGGTCTATCCCACTCCCTAGTAACGTATCTGAGTCTGTCTGAGGAGCAACCTTTCCCGAATCGGAAATTTCTCCCTCAGACAGCACATCCCTCGCCCCCATTTCAGAGCGTTGTGAGTGTATATCGGATACGGCTACTAAAGCGTCAGAATGCTCAGAATCTGTTCTTAAAACAGAGCTATCACGCTTTGCAGGTAACACGGGCAGTTTAGATAAAAACACTGAGAGGGTATTATTCATAACTGCCGCCAAGTCTTGCAAGGTAAAAGAGTTAGACGCACTAGAGGTGCTAGGCGTCGCTTGAGCGGGCGTAACTGATTGTGACACTTGGGGAGAGGTTAACGGACTAACCTCATTACCTTCTGCCTGAGAATCATCTTGGGCCACAATTTTAAGCGCAACAATATGTTCTTTAAAATGTATAGACATATCAGTACAAGTGGGACACATTCTGAGAGGGGGTTCCACCATGGCTTCTAAACACATTGAACAAGGATTTTCCTTGGTGTCAGACATGTTTAACAGACTAATAGTAAGATAAACTGGCTTAGAAATCACTTTAATCCAGTAAAAACACACTTTGAAAAAAACGTTACTGTCCCTTTAAGAGATAAAAAAGGCACACAATTTTGCAAAACAGTGAAAAATGCAGCAAACTTTTCTAAATTTTTACAGTATGTACCTAAAGCATTAGTAAGATTGCACCACTAGCAATAAAAACGATTAACCCCTTAATGCCCAAACCGGATCGACAGTAAGCCAACAAACCGGTTTAAACAACATCAGCACCTTGCCACAGCTCTGCTGTGGCCCTACCTGCCCTTGGGAACCAGATTTGTGGGGAAAAAGCTTCTTATAGGCCCTCAAACTGCAGCAGGACCCTCCATGTGAAACAGCCTGGACTTCTAGTCAAATATAACCGCACATCTGAGGCGTGAAATTAGGCCCCTCCCACCTTACTCCGGTGTTGTGAGGCCTAAAGAAACACTCCTAAGTGTTTTAATAATAGCCATGTGGGTAACAACCCCCTAAAAGAAACCCAAAGGAACCTTCAAAGTGTCTCAAAAAACGAAATTTTTCAATAAAAAAAACGTTTGCCATTAAGTAGTGTCAACCAGCATAAACTAGCCCTGTTATGTAAGCTTGCAATTCCATACTTAGTCTCTGAATACAGCTTACCCTTCCCTCATGGGGATATTATCAGTTTTTTCTAACATTATCACAGTCTTGTCTAGAAATAAATGACTGAACATACCTTCTTTGCAGCCTAACCTGCAAACCGTTCCCCCCCAACTGAAGTTTTCTTGTACTCCTCAGTCCTTTGTGGGAACAGCAGTGGATTTTAGTTACAACATGCTAAAATCATCTTCCTCCCTGCAGAAATCTTCATCTCCTTTCTGCTAGAGAGTAAATAGTACACAACGGCACCATTTAAAATAACAAACTTTTGCTTGTAGAAAATAAAAACTACATTTCTAACACCACATTCACTTTACACTTCTGATTGCTTAGAGCCGGCAAAGAGAATGACTGGGGGGTGAAGCTAGAGGGGGAGCTATATGGACAGCTCTGCTGTGTGCTCTCTTTGCCACTTCCTGTAGAGAAGGAGAATATCCCACAAGTAAAGGATGAATCCGTGGACTGGATACACCTTACAAGAGAAAAAGGGTTTACTGAATGAGGTCCAAGAGTGGCCTCTCTTATCTTTGAGTACCCTCTAACTTGTATTTGTCTCATAAGGCCCAAGAGCAGTCTTCTGTGAAATTTGGAGGGTCAACATTCTAATTGACATCTTACCCCATCATTGCTTATATAAATCATTTGTATCAGCTGATTGTATTTGCCTTTTGTTCTAACTTGTTGTATATCATGACATTAAACCTTAATTAAAAAAAAAAAATTTTTTTATATGTCTCACTCAGAAATCAAAGCCCCCAATGCATTTTGACCCAGCTAGACGACTAAGGGGCCAGATTTAAAACATGTCATTTTATCACTATAAGGGCCCTTAAAAGAGACATTAACACTAAATAAATGTTAGATAGAATGATGCATTCAAAGAAAAGATTAGTCTGAGAACATGTATATGTATTTTTTAAAGTTCCATTATTTGTTTAAATATTGATAAAACAAGGGGAAAGTTTTCGTGTCTAAAAAACAATGGGAGCTGCCATGTTTTAACTTATGTTACATTCTCTGCGGTGGCCAATTAGGGACAGTTATAAATAGGTCACTAGAGTGTGCAGCCAATAGCTGTGTAGAATATAACAGTGTTCTGCATTAACAGGAACTGAAAAGCTCACAATTTCAGAATGGAATTAAATAAAAAGGGTACAAAAATAAATGATGAAAGTATATTGTACAGTCTTTTTTTATATATACAATTTATTTATATATACAATTTATCATTTGATATTTCCATCTCAAAGTGTTTAATGTCCTTTTAAGGGGAGTTTTCTGAATGTGAAGGAGTGACAGACACGTTACAATATAGTGCTCACTAAAATAAGCCGATGATTCCTCTAAATGCAAGCTTCTGAGAACTGGTCCCCTAGAAAAAGAGATCCAGGCAAGCACACTATCAGTCCATACTGGCTTTTATCAGTCCTGAGTGTAAATTAATTGTCCAGGCAATGAATATACGAATAAAAATAAGTATCAATGTTTTAAAAAGGGTCATAATTCATGATTTTGAGTAAGGAACTTCTAGGATGCATGGAAATCATATTCTTAATGTGTTGCTAAAATAGGATTTTATTCTTAAAGGTACTTGAATATAACTTTACACATATCTAATGAGATAATGAAAAGGGGTATACGCATGTAGCTACCGATCACCCAACAAAGGGTACCAAAAGAACAAAGTCAATTAAATAACAAATAAATTGAAAAGTCTCAAAAAGTTTAATTTATTAGGGTCAAAGCAAAAATATTTATTTTGGAGCCAGTATCAATTACCCAGTGTTAAAACCAAAGCACTCATACATATTTAGACATACATATGTTAAAGCTCTTGGCCTGCCTTTTTTTTTTCTCTATCACCTGAGACTTATCTTTGAGCCCTTATAACTTTTTTGCTTCGCAATCAGAGTTCTGAGGACGAGCTAACCCGACGAGCAATAACTTGAATTGTGCTCAAGTGATCGTGTTTACTTTTATTGATTCCTTTCTTAAGGTGGGTCACCAGTGGACATGTACTGTATGCAATTGACATGTTAATATATTGATATTTTGAACGTAGATTATATCCATAACGGTATTGAAAGTAAATTTATTCCCAATTCATGAATTAAGAAAGATAGTAAAAGGGGTGGTGCTTATCAGAGAAGTCACACACATGTTTTTAACCAATTAAATGGTTTGATTGCATTTTTAAAGTCTGGAACCTAAATGGGAATCACAGCTTTGACTACAGTGAATGCTGAAACACATCAGCTGATTCATCCGACTCCAGATTTGCACTGCTTTTGCGCCAGAGTGGAATTTGCTATATTTTAGATGATGGATGTTTTATTTTACTCTAGGTGCTCCTCATGTTTTGTAACTTGCTGTAACTGAGGGGCTGGAGTGAATATGGACAGGTATCCCACGTTGCTTCCCAAGGATCCTAAGCAATAAGGGGGCCCCTCACAACTACGGAATGACAGAAGCCCAAGTGATGATGTCATCGAGACCCGACACACATTGCTGACAAGCAGACTTAGAAGTTGTGTCTGCCGTGTTTGGAACTGCACTCTGAGAGCCAAACAATCTCGCTACCATAAACTGAGAGCGTGGATAATATCGATTATACTGGTAAAGAAAGTGAATTAACAGCTCACAAGATCGAGACGTGACACGGCCGCTTTATAAACAAGCAAACTCTGATAAACTTAAGAGTGACTGGGGCACTCACCACCTTCTACACCCAGACAGCCAACAGTGAAAATGCTCTCCTCAGGAGTGATGTCTGCAGCAGGATCTAAGGAAATGAACGAGACCGAACCCGGTCACGTGGTACATAAGACAGGACTTCCCCTGCTATGAAAAAGGGGCCAAGACATTATGAGCTGCACAACACTTCAAAAATGAAAGTGAAACCTGTTTGTTCCAAGCCAAAAACACATAGCCTATGAGCCTAAAAAAACTCTCACATTATTGATCCATTGTCTCAGCATGCAAAGTTGCAAGGGTCTGAGATGGAATCTGGCAAAAGGAATGATGTCCATGCAGGACACCATGAGTCCGATTACCTCCATACACTGAGCCACTGAGGGTCTCGAGGAGGCTTGGAGGGCAAGACATGCAGAAGTTAGCTTGCAACGTCTCTGATCTGTGAGGAATATTCTCATGGATATTGAGTCTATAATTGTCCCCAGAAAATTCACCCTTGTACTTGGAGTAAGAGAACTCATTTCCAAGTTTATCTTAAATCCATGTGTTAGAAGAAGACTGAGAAGGGACTCTGAAAGTTCTTCTGCTAGACGAAAAGATGGTGCCTGTACCAAGATATCGCCCATGTAAGGTGCTACTGAAATACCTTGTGTTCTGGCAATGGCTGGTAGAAACCCCAGAACCTTTGTAAATATCCTTGGAGCAGTAGCTAGGCCAAAACGGAAGAGCTATAAACTGGAAGTGCTGGTCCAGAAAAGCAAACCTCAGGAACTGAAACTGTTACCTGTGAATCGGAACTTGAAGGTATGCATCCTTCAGGTCTATTGTGGTCATAAACTGTCCTTACTGAACCAGAGGAAGGATTGACCATATTGTCTCCATCTTGAAAGAGGGAATGCTCAAACTTGTTTAGGCACTTTAGGTCCAGAATTGGACGAAAAGTTCCCTCCTTCTTTGGAACCACAAAAAGGTTTGAATAAGACCCCAAATGTTTTTCTGCTGTAGGTACTGGGACAATTACTCCTAGAGAGGAGAGATCCCGTACGCAACCTAAGAAGGCAGCCCTCTTTTCTGGTCTTGTCGAAAGACTGGAGAGTAGGAATCTGCCACTGGGCGGATGAGACTTGAATCCTATCCTGTATCCTTGAGATACAACCTCCAGGACCCAAGAATCCTGTACATCCTGGAACCAAACGTCAGGAAAAAAAAAAGACAGTCTGCCCCCTACTCAATCCCGGATCAGGGGCCGTCCCTTCATGCCGATTTGTTCTCGGCGGGCTTCTTGGTCTGTTTGGACTTATTCCAGGAGTGAGCGGGCTTCCTAGTACTTTTTGGCTGCTCGGACTTGGAAGAGGACTGCTATTGTTGCGACTTGTCAGCACGAAAGGAACGAAAATTAGACAGTTGCTGTCCCTTAGGCCTTTTCTTCTTATCTTGCGGTAGGAAGGCACCTTTCCCTCCGGTAACCATAGAGATAATTGAGTCCAGCCCTGGACCGAAGAAAATCTTCCCCTTGATGGGAAGAGAAAGGAGTCTGGATTTAGAAGTCATATCCGCAGACCAAGACTTCAACCAGAGAGCACAGCGGGCTAGAACCGCAAAGCCAGCAGCCTTTGCATTTATTTTTTAATCTGCATATTCGCATCACAGATGGAGTTAGCAATTCTCAGTGCCTTAATTCTCTCCTGAATATCCTTGAGTGGAGTCTCGACTTCAATGAGCTCTGATAGTGTCACACCAGTAGGTAACTGCTCCAGCAACCGCGGCTACAGCTGCCGCCGGTTGAAATAAATACCCTGTATGTTAAAACATCTTCCTCAGAAAAGTTTCCATTTTTTTATCCATAGGCTCTCTAAAAGAAGAACTATACTCCAGAGGGATAGTAGTATGCTTAGCCAGCATGGAGATGGCGCCATCCACCTTCAGGATGGAGCCCCACAAATCTAATTGAGAGTAAGGGACCAGGAATAATTTTTTAAAAGTAGACAAGGGGAAAAAGAAGTTCCTACTCTTTCCCATTTGTTACAAATAATGTTCGCAATCTTAACTGGCACAGGAATTTAGGGATCTTAGGCTCCTCAGGGAGTGTAGCCTCTGGAGCCTCTAGAGTAGACAGAACCTCCTTTAATAAAAATCGCAGATGCTCAATTTTAAATCTAAAGGAGGGTTCATCCGCTGAAGAAGGTTTAGCAATTTTAGTCTCCGACTCAGAAAGTTCACCCTCTGAAGCTACAGAGGTTAACTCATCCTTATATAGCTGGGATATAGTAGCTAAATCCGACAAATATTTAGATGACTCAAGGTCAGGAGAACTATGTTTAAACTTTCTCTTGCGTTTGTTAGAGCGAGGTAAGGCACTCGGCCGCAGACACCGCCAATTGTAACTGCACGGTAAAGTCAGCTGGAAAAAAGCCCCCTCCAGTTGGAGGATTAGTTGAGCTGCGGGGAACTGCATGTGGAGCGGGTACTGTAGAAAGGGCAGTAATTTCTCGGGACCCAGATTCCTGAGAAGTAGACGGCTCAGAAGGGCTAACAGCGCTAAGAGTATTGGCAGGATTGTCTCCCTTCTTAGACTTTATAACAGTGTTTAGGCAAATGGAACAAAATTGAGCAGGCGGGCAAACCACAGCCTTCTCACAATATAAACAGGAATAATTAATTAGTACAGAAGGAGCAGAACCTTCTAATGTAGTATCAGAGTCCTCCATAGCTTTCTATATACCCACATAAGGACAATAAA
Source organism: Bombina bombina (assembly GCF_027579735.1). Lineage (NCBI taxonomy): Eukaryota > Metazoa > Chordata > Amphibia > Anura > Bombinatoridae > Bombina > Bombina bombina. The sequence goes on from NC_069499.1 coordinate 1,217,567,166, forward strand.
AAAGAAATGCTTTTATTTAAAAAAACGGCACCTTAAAGGGACATGAAACCCACATTTTTTCTTTCATGATTTAGAAAGAGCATGTAATTTTAAACAACTTTCTAATGTACTTCTATTATCTAATTTGCTTCATTTTCTTGATAACCTTTGCTGAAAAGCATATCTAGATGATTGGTAAGCTGCACATAGGTGCCTCGTGTGATTGGCTCACCCATGTTCATTGCTATTTCTTCAACACAGGATATCTAAAGACTGAAGCAAATTAGATAATAGAAGTAAATTGGAATGTTGTTTAAAATTGTATTCTCTATCTGAATCGTGAAATAAATATTTTGGGTTTTGTATCCCTTTAATACTCCCAATGGCTGGGGCACTCACCACCTCCTAGACCAAGAGAGCTGACAGTGAAAACGCTCTCCTCAGGAGTGATGTCTGCAGCAGGATCTTAGGAAATGAAAAATAACCGCACCCGGTCACATGGTACGTAAGACAGGACTTCCCCTGCTATGAAAAAGGGGCCAAGCTATTATGAGCTGCGCAACACTTCAAAAACGAAAGTGAAACCTGTTTGTTCCAAGTCAAAAACACACAGCATATGGGCCTAAAAAAAAAAACTCTCACATTAAGCATATATAAATCCCCAAACTGTTCAAATAATCTCCCTGAAGGAGATATTAACCCTTGATTCTATCGAGGTATAAGGGTGCCACACTGTGACCCTGTATAGTGTTTAAAATGTATATATAAAAAACTGTCTTACCCTCCAGGATCTATGCTGTGGAACAGGCATAGCCTCTCAAGTGTGACAGTCTTGCAGCAGCGCTTCTGACATGGACTTGAGTGTGTAGCAGTAAGCAGTGAAACTCGTCAACACTGATTGCTCAGGAGCTGTTAGCGACAGTCTGAATGGGTTTGCAGAAAAACTTTCCCTGCATCTCCAGACTCTAACTTTCATCAATACTCTCACTGAGAGGTTGACATGATTACTTAAAACTCCAGTCCTTTCTTGAAGGGAAAATACCCATACAGGACTATACAAATCTTCTGACACTTCTCTGCCACCTCCACTAGTAACGAAAGGCAAAGAATGACTGGGGGATAGGGGAAGTGGGAGGGATATTTAAGCCTTTGACTGGGGTGACTTTGCCTGCTCCTGGTGGCCAGGTGTTGTATTTCCCAACAGTTAGTAATGAAGTTGTGGACTCTCCCTGCCTTATGGAAGGAAAAACATAATTTATGTAAGAACTTACCTGATAAATTCATTTCTTTCATATTAGCAAGAGTCCATGAGCTAGTGATGTATGGGATATACATTCCTACCAGGAGGGGCAAAGTTTCCCAAACCTCAAAATGCCTATAAATACACCCCTCACCACACCCACAAATCAGTTTAACGAATAGCCAAGAAGTGGGGTGATAAGAAAAAAAGTGCGAAAGCATTAAAAATAAGGAATTGGAATAATTGTGCTTTATACAAAAAATCAAAAACCACCACAAAAAGGGTGGGCCTCATGGACTCTTGCTAATATGAAAGAAATGAATTTATCAGGTAAGTTCTTACATAAATTATGTTTTCTTTCATGTAATTAGCAAGAGTCCATGAGCTAGTGACGTATGGGATAATGACTACCCAAGATGTGGATCTTTCCACGCAAGAGTCACTAGAGAGGGAGGGATAAAATAAAGACAGCCAATTCCTGCTGAAAATAATCCACACCCAAAATAAAGTTTAATGAAAACATAAGCAGAAGATTCAAACTGAAACCGCTGCCTGAAGTACTTTTCTACCAAAAACTGCTTCAGAATAAGAAAATACATCAAAATGGTAGAATTTAGTAAAAGTATGCAAAGAAGACCAAGTTGCTGCTTTGCAAATCTGATCAACCGAAGCTGCATTCCTAAACGCCCAGGAAGTAGAAACTGACCTAGTAGAATGAGCTGTAATCCTTTGAGGCGGAGTTTTACCCGACTCGACATAGGCATGATGAATTAAAGATTTCAACCAAGATGCCAAAGAAATGGCAGAAGCTTTCTGACCTTTTCTGGAACCGGAAAAGATGACAAATAGACTAGAAGTCTTTCGGAAAGACTTAGTAGCTTCAACATAATATTTCAAAGCTCTAACAACATCCAAAGAATGCAATGATTTCTCCTTAGAATTCTTAGGATTAGGACATAATGAAGGAACCACAATTTCTCTACTAATGTTGTTGGAATTCACAACCTTAGGAAAAATTTCAAAAGAAGTTCGCAACACCGCCTTATCCTGGTGAAAAATCAGAAAAGGAGATTCACAAGAAAGAGCAGATAATTCAGAGACTCTTCTGGCAGAAGAGATGGCCAAAAGGAACAAAACTTTCCAAGAAAGTAATTTAATGTCCAATGAATGCATGGGTTCAAAAGGAGGAGCTTGAAGAGCCCCCAGAACCAAATTCAAACTCCAAGGAGGAGAAATAGACTTAATGACAGGTTTTATACGAACCAAAGCTTGTACAAAACAATGAATATCAGGAAGATTAGCAATCTTTCTGTGAAAAAGAACAGAAAGAGCAGAGATTTGTCCTTTCAAGGAACTTGCAGACAAACCTTTATCTAAACCATTCTGAAGAAACTGTAAAATTCTCGGAATTCTAAAAGAATGCCAGGAAAAATGATGAGAAAGACACCAAGAAATATAAGTCTTCCAGACTCTATAATATATCTCTCTAGATACAGATTTACGAGCCTGTAACATAGTATTAATCACAGAGTCAGAGAAACCTCTTTGACCAAGAATCAAGCGTTCAATCTCCATACCTTTAAATTTAAGGATTTGAGATCCTGATGGAAAAAAGGACCTTGCGACAGAAGGTCTGGTCTTAACGGAAGAGTCCATGGTCGGCAAGAGGCCATCCGGACAAGATCCGCATACCAAAACCTGTGAGGCCATGCTGGAGCTACCAGCAGAACAAACGAGCATTCCTTCAGAATCTTGGAGATTACTTTTGGAAGAAGAACTAGAGGCGGAAAGATATAGGCAGGATGATACTTCCAAGGAAGTGATAATGCATCCACTGCCTCCGCCTGAGGATCCCGGGATCTGGACAGATACCTGGGAAGTTTCTTGTTTAGATGAGAAGCCATCAGATCTATTTCTGGAAGTTCCCACATTTGAACAATCTGAAGAAATACCTCTGGGTGAAGAGACCATTCGCCCGGATGCAACGTTTGGCGACTGAGATAATCCGCTTCCCAATTGTCTATACCTGGGATATGAACCGCAGAGATTAGACAGGAGCTGGATTCCGCCCAAACCAGAATTCGAGATACTTCTTTCATAGCCAAAGGACTGTGAGTCCCCCCCTGATGATTGATGTATGCCACAGTTGTGACATTGTCTGTCTGAAAACAAATGAACGATTCTCTCTTCAGAAGAGGCCAAGACTGAAGAGCTCTGAAAATTGCACGGAGTTCCAAAATATTGATCGGTAATCTCACCTCCTGAGATTCCCAAACCCCTTGTGCCGTCAGAGACCCCCACACAGCTCCCCAACCTGTAAGACTTGCATCTGTTGAAATTACAGTCCAGGTCGGAAGAACAAAAGAAGCCCCCTAAACTAAACGATGGTGATCTGTCCACCACGTCAGAGAGTGTCGTACAATCGGTTTTAAAGATATTAATTGAGATATCTTTGTGTAATCCCTGCACCATTGGTTCAGCATACAGAGCTGAAGAGGTCGCATGTGAAAACGAGCAAAGGGGATCGCGTCCGATGCAGCATTCATAAGACCTAGAATTTCCATGCATAAGGCTACCGAAGGGAATGATTGTGACTGAAGGTTTCGACAAGCTGAAATCAATTTTAGACGTCTCTTGTCAGTCAAAGACAGAGTCATGGACACTGAATCTATCTGGAAACCCAAAAAGGTTACCCGTGACTGAGGAATCAATGAACTTTTTAGTGAATTGATCCTCCCACCATGATCTTGAAGAAACAACACAAGTCGATTCGTATGAGATTCTGCTAAATGTGAAGACTGAGCAAGTACCAAGATATCGTCCAAATAAGGAAATACCACAATACCCTGTTCTCTGATTACAGACAGAAGGGCACCGAGAACCTTTGTAAAAATTCTTGGAGCTGTAGCTAGGCCAAACGGCAGAGCCACAAACTGGTAATGCTTGTCCAGGAAAGAGAATCTCAGAAACTGATAGTGAGCTGGATGTATCTGAATATGCAGATATGCATCCTGTAAATCTATTGTAGACATATAATGCCCTTGCTGAACAAAAGGCAGGATAGTCCTTACAGTTACCATTTTGAATGTTGGTATCCTTACATAACGATTCAATATTTTTAGATCCAGAACTGGTCTGAAGGAATTCTCCTTCTTTGATACAATGAAGAGATTCGAATAAAACCCCAGCCCCTGTTCCAGAACTGGAACTGGCATAATTACCCCAGCCAACTCTAGATCTGAAACACATTTCAGAAATGCTTGAGCTTTCACTGGGTTTACTGGGACACGGGAAAGAAAAAATCTCTTTGCAGGAGGTCTTATCTTGAAACCAATTCTGTACCCTTCTGAAACAATGTTCTGAATCCAAAGATTGTGAACAGAATTGATCCAAATTTCTTTGAAAAAACGTAATCTGCCCCCTACCAGCTGGGCTGGAATGAGGGCCGCACCTTCATGTGGACTTAGAAGCTGGCTTTGCTTTTCTAGAAGGCTTGGATTTATTCCAGACTGGGGATGGTTTCCAAACTGAAACTACTCCTGAGGATGAAGGATCAGGCTTTTGTTCTTTGTTGAAACGAAAGGAACGAAAACGATTATTAGCCCTGTTTTTACCCTTAGATTTTTTATCCTGTGGTAAAAAATTTCCTTTCCCACCAGTAACAGTTGAGATAATAGAATCCAACTGAGAACCAAATAATTTATTACCCTGGAAAGAAAGGGAAAGTAGAGTCGATTTAGAAGACATATCAGCATTCCAAGTTTTAAGCCATAAAGCTCTTCTAGCTAAAATAGCTAGAGACATAAACCTGACATCAACTCTGATAATATCAAAAATGGCATCACAGATAAAATTATTAGCATGTTGAAGAAGAATAATAATATTATGAGAATCATGATCTGTTACTTGTTGCGCTAAAGTTTCCAACCAAAAAGTTGAAGCTGCAGCAACATCAGCCAATGATATAGCAGGTCTAAGAAGATTACCTGAACACAGATAAGCTTTTCTTAGAAAGGATTCAATTTTCCTATCTAAAGGATCCTTAAAGGAAGTACCATCTGCCGTAGGAATAGTAGTACGTTTAGCAAGGGTAGAAATAGCCCCATCAACTTTAGGGATTTTGTACCAAAACTCTAATCTGTCGGATGGTAGAGGATATAATTGCTTAAAACGTTTAGAAGGAGTAAATGAATTACCCAAATTATTCCATTCTCTGGAAATTACTTCAGAAATAGCACCAGGAACAGGAAAAACTTCTGGAATAACCACAGGAGATTTAAAGACCTTGTCTAAACGTTTAGATTTAGTATCAAGAGGACCAGAATCCTCAATTTCTAATGCAATTAGGACTTCTTTAAGTAAAGAACGGATAAATTCCATTTTAAATAAATATGACGATTTATCAGCATCAACCTCTGAGACAGAATCCTCTGTATCAGAAGAATCATTAGAATCAGAATGATGATGTTCATTTAAAAATTCAACTGTATAAAGAGACGTTTTAAAAGACTTTTTATGTTTACCAGAAGGAGGAATAACAGACATAGCCTTCTTAATGGATTCAGAAACAAAATCTCTTATGTTATCAGGAACACTCTGAACATTAGATGTTAATGGAACTGCAACAGGTAATGGTACTTTACTAAAGGAAATATTTTCTGCATTAACAAGTTTGTCATGACATTCAATACAAACAACAGCTGGAGGAACAACTACCAAAAGTTTACAGCAGATACACTTAGCTTTGGTAGTTCCAGCACCAGGCAGCGATTTTCCAGTAGTATCTTCTGACTCAGTTGCAACGTGGGACATCTTGCAATATGTAATAGAAAAAACAACATATAAAGCAAAATTGATCAAATTCCTTAAATGACAGTTTCAGGAATGGGAAAAAATGCCAGTGAACAAGCTTCTAGCAACCAGAAGCAATAAATAATGAGACTTAAATAAGTGGAGACAAAATTGACGCCCACATCCGGAACGCCGACATTTTTGGCGCGAAAAACATAAAAAATGACGCAACTTCCGGCGACACATATGACGCCGGAAACAGAAAAAAAAATTCGCGCCAAGAAAGTCCGCGCCAAGAATGACGCAATAAAATGAAGCATTTTCAGCCCCCGCAAGCCTAACAGCCTACAGGGAAAAAGTCAAATTTTAAGGTAAGAAAAAAATGATTGATTCAAATGCATTATCCCAAATATGAAACTGACTGTCTGAAATAAGGAAATGTTGAACATCCTGAGTCAAGGCAAATAAATGTTTGAATACATATATTTAGAACTTTATAAAAAAGTGCCCAACCATAGCTTTAGAGTGTCACAGAAAATAAGACTTACTTACCCCAGGACACTCATCTACATGTTGTAGAAAGCCAAACCAGTACTGAAACGAAAATCAGCAGAGGTAATGGTATATATATATATATATATATATATATATATAAGAGTATATCGTCGATCTGAAAAGGGAGGTAAGAGATGAATCTCTACGACCGATAACAGAGAACCTATGAAATAGACCCCGTAGAAGGAGATCATTGAATTCAAACAGGCAATACTCTCCTCACATCCCTCTGACATTCACTGCACGCTGAGAGGAAAACCGGGCTCCAAGCTGCTGCGGAGCGCATATCAACGTAGAATCTAGCACAAACTTACTTCACCACCTCCATAGGAGGCAAAGTTTGTAAAACTGATTTGAGGGCGTGGTGAGGGGTGTATTTATAGGCATTTTGACGTTTGGGAAACTTTGCCCCTCCTGGTAGGAATGTATATCCCATACGTCACTAGCTCATGGACTCTTGCTAATTACATGAAAGAAATTGGGTTTCATGTCTCTTTAATTCTGACTAGCTTTAACAAGACAAAAAAGGCAAATCACATCTCCATCTCTCTCGCTGTGATCAAATTTATTGAACGTAATATATGTACACAGGTGGTTTTATTTATTAAGTGAATGAATTAGAGATCATATTGACACACAATTTTTTTTTTAAATAATACCAGACAAGCAAAAAGACAACAAATCAAACTATTTATTTGAGATGTCATCACATCACACTGTACAAAGTCTGCTAGTATCACATGCCTGAAGGCAAAGATGACCAAAACTGCACAGCATCCATTAAGATACAAAAGTGTAAAGCAGAGTTTTTCAACTCATCAGGACAACACAACAAAACAGAATCTCTAGACTTCAGATCAGACGGATGATTAATGTCTTGATTATCTCATTGCTACTGTATCAAAATATCCTCAAAACCTGGTCAGATGACTGGAATGAAGATGCACTGGCCTGGTCTACCGGAAAATAAGAACCCTGGATGATAGGTTGAATGAATGAATCAGTTCATGAGAACCTCCATTTGAACCAGGCGGGCATTGGTGTCCCCAGACATTCTGTATGGGATCATTCCAGCAAATGTAATAAGAGCACGTGCTTGACTACGCAACACCTGAAAGATAACAAGATTAGCAATGCGATCTAAAATTCTTAACCAACTCTAAACTAAACAAGTATATTTCCACTTACCGAATCCTTATCCTCCACCACTCTCTGTGGACGCCCAAGTGTGGAGGGGCCACTACCCTTTATTCTCTTGTACTGGGTAAATAAGATATTCATAGTAGCGAGGAGAACTTCAGACAAGTTATGTCTGATCTGTACAAAAGATAAAGACCGACGATGAAGGGAATGCATAAGCACTATAGATATTCATACTTATTGGCTCTGTGCAGTCACTCACCTCATCACTGAAATTACGGAAGGCAGCCACTCGTTCCTCTACACTGTCCTGACTCAGAGGTACAAGTTTCAATTTCTCAATAATCTAGCAAACAGAAGACCAGAAAATAAGAATACAAATTTACAAAATCTTCACAGAATGACTATCACTTGGAAAGGCCATATTTTTAGTATATTCAGATAGAGAAGGCAATTTTAAGCATCTTTCTAGTTTACTCCTATTGTACATTTTTATTGGTGGCTGAATGTAGTCACCAATAAGCGAGCGCTATCCAGGGTGTTGAACCTCAAATGGGATAGCTCCTAAGCTTTATATTCCTGCTTTTAAAAAAAATAGATAGCAAGAGAACAAGGAAAAAAATTATAATAGGAGTAAATTAGAAAGTTGCTTAAAATTGCATGTTCTATCTGAATCATAAAAGAAAACATCTGGGTTTAGCATCCCTTTAACGTGTTTGCAATGACTTGTTATACAGGCTGCAGAGTATAAAATGCTCCTTTATGTTTATTTTCTTGTATATGAAATTGCTTGTTTTGCTCTCTGAATTCCCAACATATTAAAATGGGCCGAGCTTGCAGAGAGATAGTCTTATTAGTCAAATGATTTTGTATCTTATTTCTGTCTATATACAATACTTGGAAAGAAAAATTCAAAACAACACTGCCAGTCCCCACTGGCAGTGTAATTTATTCTATTTGCTATTTTTCTATAGCTTTTCTATAGTCAGTATAGGTGGTAGATTCAAAAGTTAAAAAAAAAAGCAATTTCAAATGACAAAATAAAGGACATTGTTGTAAACAATTTATTAGACTCCTGTAGGTAATGGGTCATTGGGAACACATTCAAGTGTCCATTTAAATATGGTCTCTCTGATATCCTTGAAAATACATTAAATACCTCTGCTTTTGTGTAAAAATTGTGCTTTGTCCCACAAAAGCAAAAAACCACAGTAGAAAGTAAATTTTGTAACAAGCAAATCAAATAGCTGATTTAAGCAGTTTGTAGAATTTGAAAAAAAAAACTTTGGTTTTAGATTTTGTGATTTGGCTTCTCAAGGGAGTGTGGATCAAAACTATTTTTTGGACAGAAAATCAAGGGGTGTTTAATGCTCCTTTAAAGGGACACTGAACCCAAATTTTTTTCTTTCATGATTTAGATAGAGCATGCAATTTTAAGCAACTTTCTAATTTACTCCTATTATCAATTTGTCTTCATTCTCTTACTATCTTTATTTGAAAAGCAAGAATGCAAGTTTAGAAGCCGGCCCATTTTAGGTTCACAACCTGGGTTTGTGCTTGCTGATTGGTGGCTAAATGCACCCACTAAAAACAAGTGCTGTCCGGGTCCTAAACCAAAAATTGTCTGGCTCGTTAGCTTAGATGCCTTTTTCAAATAAAGATAGCAAGAGAATGAAGAAAAATTAATAGGAGTAAATTAGAAAGTTGCTTAAAATTGCATGCTCTATCTGAATCATGAAATAAAAAAAATTTGGTTTAGTATCCCTTTAAGGATACATCTTAGTCAAGCGTGATGCGTTTAATCTCAATCTAGTGTGTGTATACACCCTCTTAACTGCCTCCTATATTCCTAACTCTATATACCTCACTACATCAATACAGCTCATCAATAAGACAAGGTTCTCAAAGAGTGTTTTTCTTTACCTTGCACCCATCATGCTTTAACCTTGTCTAGGTAAACACTTTGAGATTGTAATATAAAACAATTTATGTATAATAAAACAACTTTGCAACATACATTCATTATTTATCTTGACCTGTAACTAGTTAAATTACATTTTCATGACTCAGATACAGCATGTAATTTTAAACAATTTTCCAATTTACTTCCATTAAAAAAAATGTGCACAGTCTTTTATATTTACAATTTTTGACTCACCAGATCCTACTGAGCATGTGCAAGAATTCACAGACTATACGTATATGCATTTGTGATTGGCTGATTGCTATCACATGGTACAAGGGGAGTGGAAATATACATAACTTTGAAATTTGTTATAAAAAAAAATCTACTACTCATTTAAAGTTCAGACTAAGTGCTAGTGCATTGTCTTGTTATCTTGCATTTGTTGATTATGCAAATCTAATGTGTTGACTGGTCCTTTAAGTTCTGTAAAACAATTACAGCAAATAAGGTGTTAATCTTTTCTGATAAAGTTCATCTGATATGTAAATCTATTGGAAGGCTGCAGAAAAATATTGCATAAGATGTTTAAGGTCCCTGTAAATTGCATTTGGTGGAAAGGAAAAAATCCAGAAGAGTAGACCGCAGGGATGGGGAACCTTGGCTGTCCTAATTTTTACCCATGACGCTTAGGCACGCTGAAGTCCAGTTGAGCATCATGGTAAATGTAGTTCTGAAACATCTGGAGGGCCAAGTTTCCCCATCCCTGGAATACACAGGGAAATATATGACCTGGTGAAGTGTCCCTGACTCTGCAGCGCTGCCATGTTAGGGAATATTACCTCCTTATTCTACAGTAATAGCCTTATTAAGCACAAGTCATGCTTCCTGTGACCCTCAGTTACAGGAGGTAGTAACACCTTGTATAGAACAAGTCTTTGTGGAATAAATCAACAAGTGGTGTATGAAGGATAAGGACCAAGGTTCTGATATTTGACTTTTAATAGTAGCCATAAATCAAATACAGTCAGTGGTGTGCATTTTACAGCTCTATAATAGAAATGAAGATGGTATATTAAGGTGAATAAAGGTACACTTACATCAAAAGCAAGATCAATGTGACCGGCGTGATACTCGTCAAAAAATGTCATTACGTCCAGTAACAGGTAGAATGTAGAATTGACAGACTTCTCTGCACTCACACCCTGAGATTTATACCTAAAAACAATACACAGAAGATTTTACTAATAACACAACACAGTAAATAAGATATAATGTATACATTACTTAGTAACCTTATACATTTGTGGAATTTATATTTATATATTTAGGAAACCCCAAGTGTATTAAAATCTGTGTGTAATTCCTAATATAAGACAGATCCATAAAGTATAGTAAAGTCCATTGCATATAAGACATTTACCATTAAACTGCCTCTTCATCAGATTATAACCACCTAAGTCAGCACTTTAAAGTACAAGCTATAAATATAGCAGATACCAGACAGCAAACAGTTCAGAAAATATTAGAGACATGAAGCCCAACATTTTTCTTTCTTGAATCAGATAGAGAACACCATTTAAAAAAAAGTTTACAATTTACTTCCATTGTCAAAGTTGCTTTGTTCTTAGGTTATCCTTTGTCAATGAGATATCCAGATAGGTAGCATGCACGTCTGCAGCACTACATGAAATAGTGCTGCCATCTAGTGTTCGAATGTATAACATTGTTGCTAAACTGCTGCCATTTAGTATTGCAGAAAAGTGCATGATTTTGTGCTTACTTTTCTGCTTTTCAACATAGGATAACAAGAAAACAAAGACAATCTGATAATATAAGTACTGTCATTCTGACTTATATTCATTAATTACCATATTGAGATTAAGCTACTTTTAACAGTGTGTGTGTGCGCGTCTCTGGTTGGACTTTATTATTTACCCAATAAAGTTATCTTGTGTGAATGTATGTGAATTGAAAGATCATTTTTTTCTTGATCTACAGGGAGTGCAGAATTATTAGGCAAGTTGTATTTTTGAGGATTAATTTTATTATTGAACAACAACCATGTTCTCAATGAACCCAAAAAACTCATTAATATCAAAGCTGAATAGTTTTGGAAGTAGTTTTTAGTTTGTTTTTAGTTATAGCTATTTTAGGGGGATATCTGTGTGTGCAGGTGACTATTACTGTGCATAATTATTAGGCAACTTAACAAAAAACAAATATATACCCATTTCAATTATTTATTTTTACTAGTGAAACCAATATAACATCTCAACATTCACAAATATACATTTCTGACATTCAAAAACAAAACAAAAACAAATCAGTGACCAATATAGCCACCTTTCTTTGCAAGGACACTCAAAAGCCTGCCATCCATGGATTCTGTCAGTGTTTTGATCTGTTCACCATCAACATTGTGTGCAGCAGCAACCACAGCCTCCCAGACACTGTTCAGAGAGGTGTACTGTTTTCCCTCCTTGTAAATCTCACATTTGATGATGGACCACAGGTTCTCAATAGGGTTCAGATCAGGTGAACAAGGAGGCCATGTCATTAGATTTTCTTCTTTTATACCCTTTCTTGCCAGCCACGCTGTGGAGTACTTGGACGCGTGTGATGGAGCATTGTCCTGCATGAAAATCATGTTTTTCTTGAAGGATTCAGGCTTCTTTCTGTACCACTGCTTGAAGAAGGTGTCTTCCAGAAACTGGCAGTAGGACTGGGAGTTGAGCTTGACTCCATCCTCAACCCGAAAAGGCCCCACAAGCTCATCTTTGAAGATACCAGCCCAAACCAGTACTCCACCTACACCTTGCTGGCGGGAGTCGGACTGGAGCTCTCTGCCCTTTACCAATCCAGCCACGGGCCCATCCATCTGGCCCATCAAGACTCACTCTCATTTCATCAGTCCATAAAACCTTAGAAAAATCAGTCTTGAGATATTTCTTGGCCCAGTCTTGACGTTTCAGCTTGTGTGTCTTGCTCAGTGGTGGTTGTCTTTCAGCCTTTCTTACCTTGGCCATGTCTCTGAGTATTGCACACCTTGTGCTTTTGGGCACTCAGTGATGTTGCAGCTCTGAAATATGGCCAAACTGGTGGCAAGTGGCATCTTGGCAGCTGCACGCTTGACTTTTCTCAGTTCATGGGCAGTTATTTTGCGCCTTGGTTTTTCCACACGCTTCTTGCGACCCTGTTGACTATTTTGAATGAAACGCTTGATTGTTCGATGATCACGCTTCAGAAGCTTTGCAATTTTAAGAGTGCTGCATCCCTCTGCAAGATATCTCACTATTTTTTACTTTTCTGAGCCTGTCAAGTCCTTCTTTTGACCCATTTTGCCAAAGGAAAGGAAGTTGCCTAATAATTATGCACAACTGATATAGGGTGTTGATGTCATTAGACCACACCCCTTCTCATTACAGAGATGCACATCACCTAATATGCTTAATTGGTAGTAGGCTTTCGAGCCTATACAGCTTGGAGTAAGACAACATGCATAAAGAGGATGATGTGGTCAAAATACTCATTTGCCTAATAATTCTGCACACAGTGTATACCTTGATGCATATTAACTATTAGAGTCTGGCAATCCGCTCTTTTTTGCCATTCTATTTGCATTTTGTACATAAATATTTAAATATATCAATGTGAAGAACATTAGAGTTTGTAATATTAAAGGGATACTGAACCCACATTTTTTCTTTCAGATAAAGCACACAAATACAGGTGTTAGGTTTTTTCAACTCTTTGTGCGCAGCGGAATTTGCTCACATGCAAACTTTATACTTTCAACTTGTAATACTGGTGCTACCCGATGCCCTCAAAAAAGTAACTTCTACCGAAGTTAACACTCTAGCGGTAGCGCTAAATAGCGCACCACTTGTAAGCTAGCCCTAAGTTGTTTTGACTCACCTTTCAGCAATTGATAAAGCCATGTTCTTGAGACGTTCCTTATTAGACTGTGGAGCGCTGACCTGAGATACTACAGGACTCAACAGTTTATTGGTCAGTTCGAGGACTTTGTCTGGGTTCTATAAAAGGCAAATAGATTCAGGTAAGACCTTCTGAATAGTTAGGGACTGTACATTTGCTGAATTATGAAACAACCTGTTTTGTCATTTTTATTGGATTGACTGTAAAACTGGATGAAGATATTCAAGTCGGTTAGAAGGCATTACAAAAGTGACTACAGGTAGAAACCCCTTTATCCAAACTGCTTGGGACCTGAAAAGGTTTGTATTTTGGAATAGATTTAATCTTGGAATATTTGCATTTGTAAAACGGGACAGTTTGGAAAGGAGATGGAATCAAATATAGACATTTCATGTAATTTAGGCAATATTTACATGCCATAATACAGCTTGTACATGTAACCTAAAGGTAGTTTTATATCATTTGTAATACTTTTGTATACATAGTACCCTCAAAAAGTACTTAAATCTAGACTATTTGAATCTTAGAAAAAACAACTCAAAGACACAGGCAGAGAAGATTGTGACATACATACAAAGGACATTTTTTGATAATTTTAAAAGAAAATATTAATTAAAAAGTTTGAATTTCAGAATAAGTTTGGATTTTGGAATTCTGGATCAAGGGATTTGTACATCTATTACTAGAAGGACAGACACAGTGATTTTTACCTTTGCCAAATCATACAGTTTAGCTGCTTCCTCAAACAGTCCTTTGTGCTCGGCAACAGAAGCCACCTGGCTAATAATGGGTTTCGTATCATTTGTAAATTTATCGATAGCTCCAGGCTGCCAATAAAAATATATAGGAACAAAATGAAGGTTAAAGGGACCCTAAACACCTTCTGGTTTCTCATATTACTTTTTTTTTTTTAATAAAAGTGTTACTGATTTGCATCTTTATTGTGTTTTTACTTTTTTTTTTATTACCCTTTTCATCTTTATTTCTGTTTCAAATACTTACCTAAACCACTGCCTATTAAAAGTAATGATCGCCGCCATCTTGTAAAGCACGTTACAGCTGATGCCGTGTCACGTGATGTGCGCACCCATTTCCACTACCGCAAATACAAAGAGAGCAGTCTCCACTGAATCTATGAGGCTCGTGTACTCAGCAAACTTGTGAACGAGCTTCATACATTCAGTGGAGCCGATGTTACTGAATGACAGCTGTGTTAGAGGACCGGTTTGTCAGAATTTACTATCTCTGAAGATTTTTTGGACCGAATAGCTGTAAGAATGTAGGGAGAAAAGGGTAATTTGCAGCCACATAAAACTTATACTGCAGTGCTTGGCTGTCTCTGTCTGGTCGTTTATCCCGGTTGTGTACGGAACAGAAGACTACATTCTTTGGCTGACCTCTCCCTACCCCTAACAAAAGACAAACAAAGCTTTCCCTACAGTATCTGCTCTGATCTTCCTAATGCTTATTCCCTATCACATGCGGAGTAAAGAGAGTGTGAGCTGCCGGGCAGAGCCGCAAATCAGAGCCTAGGAATGGAGCAGAGTTGCATAGGGTCCGATCAGCGCAGACTCAGGCATAGGAAAGCAAAATAATTTATGGCTTGAACGGGAGCTTGGAGAGAAAGGTGAGGGGTAAGAAGGGCGACACAGCTTGTTTCAGACAGCAGACATGATTAGGACACTGCAGCTGCCTCGCTCGGCTGTAACAGTGTGTTGGGCGACAGATCCCTACCCATCCCTCTTTCCCTTGCACCACAAGAATTAATTTTCCCTTCTCACCAGAGGGAAAAAATATTTTAAATGTGCACATAGGAATGAATAAATAGCATACATAAATTAAACTTGAAATAATAAATGTAATTGTATTAGCTATATAGCAAGCAATAGCTGATGCCGCTTAAAAATCTATTATTGTGCAAAAAATTGCAGTAAAAGTGCATGATCTACAGTAGAGTGCTTAAAACTTTTTCCCCCAAGACCCAGTGCAGTGATAACTCATACCTTTGCAACCCTATTTTTGTGTTGTAAAAGGTAATAACACACACACACAATTCGTGAACAAGTAGATATGGTATTGCAACCCAGTAATGGGTCCTGACCAGTGGTTTGAAAAACCCTGATCTTCAGGACTTCTGTGTGTGTGTATATATATATATATATATATATATATATATATATATATTGCCACTAGTCATGCACTAGTAGAAACAACCACAGAGGACACACACAAAATTAGATTTTAGTCGTGGACACTGAATGGATTTGTAGCTTTTGTTTTCCCAACAACTTCCTCTGATATGCAATCAAAAACTATCAGCTAGATTTAGAGTTTGGCGTTAGCCGTCAAAACCAGCGTTAGAGGCTCCTAACGCTGGTTTTGGGCTACCGCTAGTATTTAGAGTCTTGTAGGTAAGGGTCTAACGCTCACTTTGCAGCCGCGACTTTTCCATACCGCAGATCCCCCTACGCCATTTGCGTATCCTATCTTTTCAATGGGATCTTTCTAACGCTGGTATTTAGAGTCTTGGCTGAAGTGAGCGTTAGAAAACGACAAAACTCCAGCCGCAGAAAAGAGAGCTTTCTGGGCTAACGCCGGTTCATAAAGCTCTTAACTACTGTGCTCTAAAGTACACTAACACCCATAAACTACCTATGTACCCCTAAACCGAGGCCACCCCACATCGCCGCCACTCTATTAATTTTTTTTAACCCCTAATCTGCCTACCGCGCACCGGCGCAACCTACGTTATCCCTATGTACCCCTAATCTGCTGCCCCTAACACCGCCGACCCCTATATTATATTTATTAACCCCTAATCTGCCGCCACCAACGTCGCTGCTACCTTACCTACAATTATTAACCCCTAATCTGCCGACCGGACCTCACCGCTACTATAATAAAGTTATTAACCCCTAATCTGCCGACCGGACCTCACCGCTATTATAATAAAGTTATTAACCCCTAATCCGCCTCACTCCTGCAACAATAACCCTATAATAAAAAGTATTAACGCCTAATCTGCCCTCCCTAACATCGCCAACACCTAACTTCAAGTATTAACCCCTAGTCTGCCAACCGGACCTCACCGCTACTATAATAAATGTATTAACCCCTAAAGCTAAGTCTAACCCTAACACTAACACCCCCCTAAGTTAAATATAATTTAAATCTAACAAAATAAATGAACTCTTATTAAATAAATTATTCCTATTTAAAGCTAAATGCTTACCTGTAAAATAAACCCTAATATAGCTACAATATAAATTATAATTATATTATAGCTATTTTAGGATTAATATTTATTTTACAGGTAACTTTGTATTTATTTTAACCAGGTACAATAGCTATTAAATAGTTATTAACTATTTAATAGCTACCTAGTTAAAATAATTACAAAATAACCTGCAAAATAAATCCTAACCTAAGTTACAATTAAACCTAACACTACACTATCAATAAATTAATTAAATAAAATACCTACAATTAAATCTAACACTACACTATCAAAAAATTAATTACATGAAATACCTACAAATAAATACAATTAAATAAACTAACTAAAGTACAAAAAATAAAAAAAGCTAAGTTACAAAAAATAAAAAAATGAATTACAAACATAATAAAAATATTACAACAATTTTAAGCTAATTACACCTACTCTAAGCCCCCTAATAAAACAACAAAGCCCCCCAAAATAAAAAAATGCCCTACCCTATTCTAAAATTAAAATAGAAAAGCTCTTTTACCTTACCAGCCCTTAAAAGGGCCTTTTGCAGGGCATGCCCCAAAGAATTCAGCTCTTTTGCCTGTAAAAAAAAAAAAAACATACAATACCCCCCCCCCAACATTACAACCCACATACCCCTAATCTAACCTAAACCCCCCTTAAATAAACCTAACACTATGCCAGGTATCACCGATCGGTCCAGGCTCCGAAGTCTTCATCCAAGCCCAAGCGGGGGCTGGAGATCCATCATCCGGCTGAAGTCTTCTATCAAGCGGCAAGAAGAAGTCCAGAAGAGGCTCCAAAGTCTTCATCCTATCCGGGCAGAAGAGGAGATCCGGACCGGCAACCATCTTCATCCAAGCGGCATCTTCTATCTTCATCCGATGACGAGCGGCTCCATCTTGAAGACCTCCGGCGCGGATCCATCCTCTTCTTCCGACGTCCTAAGTCCGAATGAAGGTTCCTTTAAATGACGTCATCCAAGATGGCGTCCCTCGAATTCCGATTGGCTGATAGGATTCTATCAGCCAATCGGAATTAAGGTAGGGAAAATGTGATTGGCTGATTGAATCAGCCAATCAGATTGAGCTCGCATTCTATTGGCTGTTCCGATCAGCCAATAGAATGCAAGCTCAATCTGATTGGCTGATTGGATCAGCCAATCAGATTGAACTTGAATCTGATTGGCTGATTCCATCAGCCAATCAGATTTTTCCTACCTTAATTCCGATTGGCTGATAGAATCCTATCAGCCATTCGGAATTCGAGGGACACCATCTTGGATGACGTCATTTAAAGGAACCTTCATTCGGACTTAGGACGTCGGAAGAAGAGGATGGATCCGCACCGGAGGTCTTCAAGAGGGAGCCGCTCGTCATCGGATGAAGATTGAAGATGCCGCTTGGATCTCCTCTTCTGCCCGGATAGGATGAAGACTTTGGAGCCTCTTCTGGACTTCTTGCCGCTTGATAGAAGACTTCAGCCGAATGATGGACCTCCAGTCCCCGCTTGGGCTTGGATGAAGACTTCGGAGCCTGGACCGATCGGTGATACCTGGCATGGTGAAGACAAGGTAGGAAGATCTTCAGGGGCTTAGTGTTAGGTTTATTTAAGGGGGGTTTGGGTTAGATTAGGGGTATGTGGGTGGTGGGTTGTAATGTTGGGGGGGATATTGTATGTTTTTTTTTTACAGGCAAAAGCTGAATTCTTTGGGGCATGCCCCGCAAAAGGCCCTTTTAAGGACTGGTAAGGTAAAAGAGCTTTTCTATTTTAATTTTAGAATAGGGTAGGGCATTTTTTTATTTTGGGGGGCTTTGTTATTTTATTAGGGGGCTTAGAGTAGGTGTAATTAGCTTAAAATTGTTGTAATATTTTTATTATGTTTGTAATTATTTTTTTTATTTTTTGTAACTTAGCTTTTTTTATTTTTTGTACTTTAGTTAGTTTATTTAATTGTATTTATTTGTAGGTATTTCATGTAATTAGTTTATTGATAGTGTAGTGTTAGGTTTAATTGTAACTTAGGTTAGGATTTATTTTACAGGTAATTTTGTAATTATTTTAACTAGGTAGCTATTAAATAGTTAATAACTATTTAATAGCTTTTGTACCTGGTTAAAATAAATACAAAGTTGCCTGTAAAATAAATATAAATCCTAAAATAGCTACAATATAATTATTATTTATATTGTAGCTATATTAGGGTTTATTTTACAGGTATTTAGCTTTAAATAGGAATAATTTATTTAATAAGAATTAATTTATTTCGTTAGATTTAAATTATATTTAACTTAGGGGGGTGTTAGTGTTAGGGTTAGACTTAGCTTTAGGGGTTAATACATTTATTAGAGTAGCGGTGAGGTCAGGTCGGCAGATTAGGGGTTAATACTATTTATTATAGGGTTAGTGAGGCGGATTAGGGGTTAATACATTTATTATAGTAGCGGTGAGGTCCGGTCGGCAGATTAGGGGTTAATTATTGAAGGTAGCTGGCGGCGACGTTGTGGGGGGCAGATTAGGGGTTAATAAATATAATATGGGGTCGGCGGTGTTAGGGGCAGCAGATTAGGGGTACATAGGTATAATGTAGGTTGCGGCGGTGTACAGAGCGGCAGATTAGGGGTTAAAAAAATATGCAGGGGCGGCAGATTAGGGGTTAATAAGTGTAAGGCTAGGGGTGTTTAGACTCGGAGTACATGTTAGGGTGTTAGGTGCAGACTTAGGAAGTGTTTCCCCATAGGAAGCAATGGAGCTGCGTTAAGAGCTGAACACTGCTTTTTTGCAGGTGTTAGGTTTTTTTTCAGCTCAAACTGCCCCATTGTTTTCTATGGGGGAATCGTGCACAAGCACGTTTTTGAAGCTGGCCGCTTCCGTAAGCACCGCTGGTATTGAGAGTTGCAATGGCGGTAAATATGCTCTACGCTCCATTTTTGGAGCCTAACGCAGCCCTTCTGTGAACTCTAAATACCAGCGGTATTTAAAAGGTGCGGGAGAAAAAAAAGCCAGCGTTAGCTACGCGGGTCGTTACCGACAAAACTCTAAATCTAGCCGTATGTGTGCATATACAACTATACAATACTGTGCCATGTACACTTAAACCTACAAAAGCATGACTAGAAAGAGGCCACTTTTACACATAGCTATAATATTTAGTCCTGTCAAGTTATGTACACAGCCTCATAATATAAATGTACAGTCACATCATACAATGCATCATTAAAAGCACACATTAATATGTACACACAGCCTCATAATATAAATGTACAGTCACATCATACAATGCATCATTAAAAGCACACATTAATATGTACACACAGCCTCATAATATACATGTACAGTCACATCATAAAATGCATCATTAAACGCACACATTATTATGTACACACAGCCTCATAATATAAATGTACAGTCACATCATACAATGCATCATTAAAAGCACACATTAATATGTACACACAGCCTCATAATATACATGTACAGTCACATCATACAATGCATCATTAAAAGAACACATTAATATGTACACACAGCCTCATAATATACATGTAGTCACATCATACAATGCATCATTAAAAGCACACATTATTATGTACACACAGCATCATAATATACATGTACAGTCACATCATACAATGCATCATTAAAAGAACACATTAATATGTACACACAGCCTCATAATATAAATGTACAGTCACATCATACAATGCATCATTAAAAGCACACATTAATATGTACACACAGCCTCATAATATACATGTAGTCACATCATACAATATATCATTAAAAGCACACATTATTATGTACACACAGCCTCATAATATAAATGTACAGTCACATCATACAATGCATCATTAAAAGCACACATTAATATGTACACACAGCCTCATAATATACACGTACAGTCACATCATACAATGCATCATTAAAAGCACACATTAATATGTACACACAGCCTCATAATATAAATGTACAGTCACATCATACAATGCATCATTAAAAGAACACATTAATATGTACACACAGCCTCATAATATACATGTAGTCACATCATACAATGCATCATTAAAAGAACACATTAATATGCACACACAGCCTCATTATATAAATGTACAGTCACATCATACAATGCATCATTAAAAGCACGCATTAATATGTACACACAGCCTCATAATATACATGTAGTCACATCATACAATGCATCATTAAAAGCACACATTAATATGTACACACAGACTCATAATATAAATGTACAGTCACATCATACAATGCATCATTAAAAGCACACATTAATATGTACACACAGCCTCATAATATAAATGTACAGTCACATCATACAATGCATCATTAAAAGCACACATTAATATGTACACACAGCCTCATAATATACATGTAGTCACATCATACAATGCATCATTAAAAGCACACATTAATATGTACACACAGCCTCATAATATACATGTAGTCACATCATACAATGCATCATTAAAAGCACACATTAATATGTACACACAGCCTTATAATATACATGTACAGTCACATCATAAAATATATCATTAAAAGCACACATTAATATGTACACACAGCCTCATAATATACATGTACAGTCACATCATACAATGCATCATTAAAAGCACACATTAATATGTACACACAGCCTCATAATATACATGTACAGTCACATCATACAATGCATCATTAAAAGCTTAAATTATGCTTACCTGATAATTTTCTTTTCTTCTGACGGGGAGAGTCCACGGCTGCATTCATACTTTTGGGAAATACAGAACCTGGCCACCAGGAGGAGGCAAGGACACCCCAGCCAAAGGCTTAAATACCTCCCCCACTTCCCTTATCCCCCGAGTCATTCTGCCAAGGGAACAAGGAACAGTAGGAGAAATATCAGGGTGAAAAATGTGCCAGAAGAATAAAAAACGAAATTGACGGCCGCACCAAAGAAAAAACGTGGGCGGGGAGCTGTGGATTCTCCTTGTCAGAAGAATAGAAAATTATCAGGTAAGCATAATTAAAGTTTTTCTTCTTAAATGGGGAGAGTGCACAGCTGCATTCCTTACTTTTGGGAAAACAATACCCAAGCTATAGAGGAGACTGAATGCAAAACGGGCGGGAACAAGAGGCAGCACATTCTGAAGGCATCACAGCCTGAAATTACCCAAACACCCGACAAAAACCTTCACCAGAAGCAGAAGGAACAAAAATGGAAAGAACCAAGTAACAGCCCATCAGATAAGACCAATAAGGCCCTTGCTAACGACCGCTCAGATCACTAGACTCAACCGAGCACAAAGGCCTCCGAGGAGACAAAGTCCTGCAGGCTCCAAGCCCACACTTAAACTTATAATAGAGTCCAAAAGGACCACCAGACAAACAACTAGGGCAAAAAGGAACCCCAAGTATAGCTGCAAGAGCGCAAACCAAGGATGCAACGGGAGAAAGCCGCGTGGAGAGCGCACCCTACCGACCGGGCAGAGTGAAGTAAAAATCCCAGATCCCTAACTGCATGGAGTCCAAGGGACCAATGAAAACACCCCAACCCTGGCAATCTAGAGGGACAAAGGTAGACCCCCTCCCTTACACAGAGTGCAAACCCGCACTTAGGATAGAGTGATCAAGGGATAAAAACCACCCCTGGGAGCCGCTAAAAAACAGCACCATAAGATCTTATGCTCCAGAGGAAGCCAAACTTTTCTCTCAAAAGGACTAAGCAGATACAAGGCCGCAAACAGTAGCTAATCAAAGGCTAGTAAACTGCAGCAGGACTCTCACAGATTAAAAAACTTCAAACAAGTGCAGAGCAAATCCTTCCCAGAAACAAAAAACGGGGAAGCAAGGACAGAACCCAAAAACCAGCAGAGGAAAGCTACCTTCTCAGGTAAGGAAACACCGCAAAGCCTCCCACCCAAGGGAGGCCCACAAAAACCTATTGATGATATGCGGTCAAGGCTCAACAGAGCAGTCAGAGCCACTCCGAGGCAAACGGACTCAGCACGAAACGACTGGCAATGTCCGAAAGGACAAGGGAATTAAAAAAATTCCTCGAACCAAAATCAGGAAGGAAAAGGATAGGATCCCCAAACAGTTCCCTTCCCGAAGAGAAGGGACACTTCCAAAAAAAGGAGACCCTATACTGAAAACAGAAATGGCACGACACCAGAAATCCAGCTGATATCCTGCACACAAGGCAGGGAAGACCCCACAGAACAGAGGAAGAAAATACCTCCAGGGTACCGGGGGGATACTGTGGTATGCCCAATCCTCTGCAAAGGGAAGGGAAACACAAACATAACAGCTCACCCGCCCCACAGGCATGGAGCATAAAGCTGTAGACAGACGGTAAAAAGTCAATATCGATTGTCATCCGGCTAATACAGCCGGCCTAGTAGAAATTCCCAATTCTCTGGAAGAGAGAAAAATCCGCCAGAAGGGACACAAGGACGTTCTGGAACCGGAAACACTGGGCCGTCCAGATCCAACCTAAGGGATCTGGACACAGAAAACCCAAAATGTCCAGTCAAAGATAAGAACAGGACAAGAAAACCGCACACCCGGGAACCCGGAGCCGGCTTCAAAACTAATAACCCCAGAGGAACCAACAGGTTCCCCCTTCCGGAGAAGACCTTGCACCACGTTTGATGCAATCACGGCCACATCCAAGGGTCCTTGGACACTGAACGCTCGCGTAAGTATCCCAGAGACGGAGAGCTTAACCCCTAAAGGCTCAAGGGACAACACCCGCTAGGTCTAAGACTAAGGTAACTTACGAGAGAACAGAGCTCAAAACCTAGAAAATCTAGTTTGAGAAGATAAATAGTCTCCAAAGATCCACTCGGGATCAACCTCCCGGAAGCCCCTACAGCTCGAGGAATGTACGATGAACGAGCATCCCAAACTCCTGGCGAGCGACAGGTCAAATCAAAACACCTAAGCAGGGGGAACCGCAGAAAAAAGGAGACAACACAATCTCCAGATCTCCAAAATTATGGTAGCAGACAAGCTACCGTAGGAGGAAGAAAAAGGCCAAAAAGGCTCGAGCTTCCAGAAACAGATAACCAGAAAACCAGCCCCAAGAAGGGAAAAAGAGAGGCACAAACAACTTTGACCCTTTAAAGAAGGAGGTACCGTCGCCAATGGATTCAAAAAGGACAATCCAAGAAAAAATACCAATAGAGGAGACAAGTAATCGCCACTTAAACCTGGTACCACAGATTTTCAAGGAGACATCTGAACTTCCAACCCTGTTGGGAAGAAGAAAGTGCTAGTTCCCGAACCAAAGTCAGGAACCCCCAAAGTAAGCCTTAGCAGAATCCAAGCTCTGTAACCCCGCCAGCCATCCGGAATAGGACATTGAGGACTGAGCACAATCCCCTCTGATGCCCAACCCAAAGGAATAAACAAGGACCGGCCTGACATCTAGGAACGAAAGGCCTCCTATATCATACAAGAAAGCAAGCTTCTCATCAGAGTAAGCAACTCACTCAGCACCCCAACTCGGCCAGCCATTTAATACAGGCACCACGCGGTAGATAAGGACCTCAAGGAACAGAAAAAGTAGTGCCCGACCAGGACCAGCCTGATACATAGGGCACCCTAGGCCACAGAAAAGACAAAAACGATAGACATAACAATGTCCTAACATTATTTATTTAACTTCCAGGGAAATGCCAAAGCAACCACAAAATCGCTAGTATCAAAGCCCAGAGAAAAAAAAAATTACAAAAGGAAAAACTATAACAGACATGAGCTTTTTTCAACAGAAAATAAAATACATCCTAACCAGATCAAAGTAAATAAGAGCAGCACCCGCAGGCGAACGCCCAAGAAGAATGGACACACTAACAAGACCAGGTGGTCAGAGATCCAATTCTTCCGAAGCTCTGAACTGGAATAAGATACCTCAAAAAACAAAAAAATTTAGACGACAAGGAGTGTGACTTCATCCCCCTTCGTCTAACCCTGCTTGCTGTCTGGAACGGAAGACTGAGGATCCAATGACCCATTAGGACTGGGATCGTCCAGCACTGCCAAAACATGCCTCAGCAGGACACGAAGGCGTGCCAGTCTATAACGAAAGGCAAGACTTACCTCCGCCATGGCAACTGATGACCCTGGCCCTGAGAGTTGGACTCCTGAAGCCTCAGAGAAAACCGCTTCCCCAGAGGGCTGATCTGATCCAGGTTATCCCATGCCTGACCAGCCCTGGTTAAGGGAACACGGACAGTATCCACCTGGAAGATGTAAATGCGCCAACGCCATAGATATGGCCATGCAGAACCGTGACATAACCTCTGGAGGAAACAAGCCGCCTTCCGGAGAAGGGGTAACGGCATTTGGGACATCTGCATGCGTAGCAAGAGAAGGTTCTAGGCCACGTGTCTCGCGGGATATGGGATCCTCAAGGGCGGATGGCTCGGCAGACTCTAAGTTCCCTGATTCGGGAGACAAGAGCACTCTAAAGCAGCATTCTGGACATAACTGATGGGCATGGATTACCTGTCTCCAGAAAATCATAATCCTTCATAACTTGGTTATTGAAATTATGGATAAAAAATAAACGGCACCTTACACCCACCAATGGCTGGGGCACAAGGTGTACCGAGCAGGCCAAAGAAAAGCGCGGCCTGACAAAAAGGCCGGTATGTTCCGAAATAGCCACGAGCCCAAACGTCACTACACATTAGCAGACAGAATCATCATAACAAACATGATTAAAGTCCCCCCTGTTCAATAACCCCCCTTCAGGAGATATTAACCCTTGACTACACAAAGATAAAAAGGAGTCCCACTGAGATCCTCTCTTCCTTTACATTACATTCTCATATTGAAAGTAAAATGAAACGATCTTACCAGAATCTACGCCGTGGAACAGGAACAATTCAAGTGTGACAGATAGTAGCATCGCTTCTGAAATGGACTTGAGTGAAGAAAGCAGGCAGCGAAACGCTGATTGCCTATGGAGCTGTTAATATGAGTCGGGATGGTTTTGCAGAAAGACACTTCCTGCATCTTCAGACTCTAACTTTCATCCAAGCTCTCACTGAGAGGCTGACAGGACAACTTAAAACTCCAGTCCCACTCTGAAGAGTACTACCCTCCATAAGAGACTATTGAATCTTCTGACACTTCTCTGCCAATCTCCTGTGACAAAAGGCAAAGAATGACTGGGGGATGAGGGAAGTGGGGGAGGTATTTAAGCCTTTGGCTGGGGTGTCTTTGCCTCCTCCTGGTGGCCAGGTTCTGTATTTCCCAAAAGTAATGAATGGAGCTGTGCTCCCCGTTTAAGAAGAAAAGCACACATTAATATGTACACACAGCCTCCTCATAATATACACGTACAGTCACATCATAAAATGCATCATTAAAAGCACACATTAATATGTGCTAGTGATGCACCGAAATGGAAATTCTGGACCGAACCCGAAAATCCAGGATGCACTTGGCCAAAAAACAAAAATGTCTTTTTTCAAATATTTTTTTTTTTAGTTTTTTTCCATAATTAGACTATTTAATGAATGAATCTGAATTGAAAACCTGCAAGCAAATAAAATAACCACACTTTTATTGAAAGTAACACTAAAAATGGACAAAAATATCTTAAAACAATAATATGCTACACAATATCTTAAAACAGGCAAAAAAACGAGTGTCATTTTCGGACTAAATGTTTCTGCAACCAAAATTTCGGAGCATCCCTACTTAAAACAATATTAAATATCAATATACTGTATTATTCTTTATTTCGTTCTGTGTAACAGAATCAGATTTAACAGTTGTTTTTTTTTTTTACCAATTATCCAAATAAAGTATAGTCCTAGTCTAGAAAACTATTATTATATGCAAAACAGTAAGTTAAGAAATTAACTCAAACAGCAGCTGTAGGATAGCAAAAAGAACGAAAAACAAAATGGCCAAAAATGCAATTTTCGGACAAAACGTTTCTGCGGCCGAAATTTCAGTGCATCCCTAATATGTACACACAGCATCATAATATAAATGTACAGTCACATCATAAAATGCATCATTAAAAGCACACATTAATATGTACACACAGCCTCATAATATAAATGTACAGTCACATCATACAATATATCATTAAAAGCACAAATTAATATGTACACACAGCCTCATAATATACATGTACAGTCACATCATACAATGCATCATTAAAAGCACACATTAATATGTACACACAGCCTCATAATATAAATGTACAGTCACATCATACAATGCATCATTAAAAGCACACATTAATATGTACACACAGCCTCATAATATACATGTAGTCACATCATACAATGCATCATTAAAAGAACACATTAATATGTACACACAGCATCATAATATACATGTAGTCACATCATACAATGCATCATTAAAAGCACGCATTAATATGTACACACAGCATCATAATATACATGTAGTCACATCATACAATGCATCATTAAAAGCACACATTAATATGTACACACAGCCTCATAATATACATGTAGTCACATCATACAATGCATCATTAAAAGCACATATTATGTACACACAGCCTCATAATATAAATGTACAGTCACATCATACAATGCATCATTAAAAGCACACATTAATATGTACACACAGCCTCATAATATAAATGTACAGTCACATCATACAATGCATCATTAAAAGCACACATTATTATGTACACACAGCCTCATAATATAAATGTACAGTCACATCATACAATGCATCATTAAAAGCACACATTAATATGTACACACAGCCTCATAATATACATGTAGTCACATCATACAATGCATCATTAAAAGCACACATTAATATGTACACACAGCCTCATAATATACATGTAGTCACATCATACAATGCATCATTAAAAGCACACATTAATATGTACACACAGACTCCTCATAATATACACGTACAGTCACATCATACAATGCATCATTAAAAGCACATATTATGTACACACAGCCTCATAATATAAATGTAGTCACATCATACAATGCATCATTAAAAGCACATATTATTATGTACACACAGCCTCATAATATACATGTACAGTCACATCATACAATGCATCATTAAAAGCACACATTATTATGTACACACAGCATCATAATATAAATGTATAGGCAGCCCTCAGTTTACGCCGGGGTTAGGTTCCAGAAGGAATGGTTGTAAATCGAAACCGTTGTAAATTGAAACCCAGTTTATAATGTAAGCCAATGGGAAGTGAGGGAGATAGGTTCCAGGCCCCTCTCAAAATTGTCATAAGTAACACCTAATACGTTATTTTTAAAGCTTTGAAATGAAGACTTTAAATGCTAAACAGCATTATAAACCTAATAAAATAATCACACAACACAGACTTCACTTGCATTTTTCTGCAAACAGTTCTTTCTATGCATTCCAATCTGGACTGATTTATAGACAGGAAGATCTTGTTCCTTTGAAATCTGCTCGATAGCTCAGGTCTGGTTAAACTGATTAATTTCAGCTTGCTTGGCTTTGCTGCAACACAAGCGAACAGCTCCACCTACTGGCTATTTTAATAAATGCACTGCTTCTCAATGCTTTTCAATAGCAGTAACATGACTGGAAAAAAAGGTTGTTATTCTGAAACGGTGTAAATTGAACCGTTGTAAAACGAGGGCCACCTTTACAGTCACATCATACAATGCATCATTAAAAGCACTCATTAATATGTACACACAGCCTCGTAATATACATGTAGTCACATCATACAATGCATCATTAAAAGAACACATTAATATGTACACACAGCATCATAATATAAATGTACAGTCACATCATACAATGCATCATTAAAAGAACACATTAATATGTACACACAGCCTCATAATATACATGTAGTCACATCATACAATGCATCATTAAAAGCACACATTATTATGTACACACAGCATCATAATATAAATGTACAGTCACATCATAAAATATATCATTAAAAGCACACATTATTATGTACACACAGCCTCATAATATACATGTACAGTCACATCATACAATGCATCATTAAAAACATAATTTATGCTTACCTGATAAATTCCTTTCTTCTGTTGTGTGATCAGTCCACGGGTCATCATTACTTCTGGGATATAACTCCTCCCCAACAGGAAATGCAAGAGGATTCACCCAGCAGAGCTGCATATAGCTCCTCCCCTCTACGTCAGTCCCAGTCATTCGACCAAGAATCAACGAGAAAGGAGTAACCAAGGGTGAAGTGGTGACTGGAGTATAATTTAAAGGATATTTACCTGCCTTAAAACAGGGCGGGCCGTGGACTGATCACACAACAGAAGAAAGGAATTTATCAGGTAAGCATAAATTATGTTTTCTTCTGTTATGTGTGATCAGTCCACGGGTCATCATTACTTCTGGGATACCAATACCAAAGCAAAAGTACACGGATGACGGGAGGGATAGGCAGGCTCATTATACAGAAGGAACCACTGCCTGAAGAACCTTTCTCCCAAAAATAGCCTCCGAAGAAGCAAAAGTGTCAAATTTGTAAAATTTGGAAAAAGTATGAAGCGAAGACCAAGTTGCAGCCTTGCAAATCTGTTCAACAGAGGCCTCATTCTTAAAGGCCCAAGTGGAAGCCACAGCTCTAGTGGAGTGAGCTGTAATTCTTTCAGGAGGCTGCTGTCCAGCAGTCTCATAGGCTAAACGTATTATGCTACGAAGCCAAAAAGAGAGAGAGGTAGCAGAAGCTTTTTGACCTCTCCTCTGTCCAGAGTAAACGACAAACAAGGAAGAAGTTTGGCGAAAATCTTTAGTTGCCTGCAAGTAGAACTTGAGGGCACGAACTACATCCAGATTGTGTAAAAGACGTTCCTTCTTTGAAGAAGGATTTGGACACAAGGATGGGACAACAATCTCTTGATTGATGTTCCTGTTAGTGACTACCTTAGGTAAGAACCCAGGTTTAGTACGCAGAACTACCTTGTCTGAGTGAAAAATCAGATAAGGGGAATCACAATGTAAGGCTGATAACTCAGAGACTCTTCGAGCCGAGGAAATAGCCATTAAAAACAGAACTTTCCAAGATAACATTTTTATATCAATGGAATGAAGGGGTTCAAACGGAACACCCTGTAAAACGTTAAGAACTAAGTTTAAACTCCATGGTGGAGCAACAGCTTTAAACACAGGCTTGATCCTAGCTAAAGCCTGACAAAAGGACTGGACGTCTGGATTTTCTGACAGACGTCTGTGTAACAAGATGGACAGAGCTGAAATCTGTCCCTTTAATGAACTAGCTGATAAACCCTTTTCTAAACCTTCTTGTAGAAAAGACAATATCCTAGCGATCCTAACCTTACTCCAGGAGTAACCTTTGGATTCGCACCAGTATAGGTATTTCCGCCATATTTTATGGTAAATCCTTCTGGTAACAGGCTTCCTAGCCTGAATCAGGGTATCAATAACCGACTCAGAAAAACCACGTTTTGATAAAATCAAGCGTTCAATTTCCAAGCAGTCAGCTTCAGAGAAGTTAGATTTTGATGTTTGAATGGACCCTGTATCAGAAGGTCCTGTCTTAGAGGTAGAGTCCAAGGCGGACAGGATGACATGTCCACTAGATCTGCATACCAAGTCCTGCGTGGCCAAGCAGGTGCTATTAGAATTACTGATGCTCTCTCCTGTTTGATTTTGGCAATCAATCGAGGAAGCAGCGGGAAGGGTGGAAACACATAAGCCATCCTGAAGTTCCAAGGTGCTGTCAAAGCATCTATCAGAACTGCTCCCGGATCCCTGGATCTGGACCCGTAGCGAGGAAGTTTGGCGTTCTGGCGAGACGCCATGAGATCTATCTCTGGTTTGCCCCAACGTCGAAGTATTTGGGCAAAGACCTCCGGATGAAGTTCCCACTCCCCCGGATGAAGAGTCTGGCGACTCAAGAAATCCGCCTCCCAGTTCTCCACTCCCGGGATGTGGATTGCTGACAGGTGGCAAGAGTGAGACTCTGCCCAGCGAATTATCTTTGATACTTCCCTCATTGCTAGGGAGCTTCTTGTCCCTCCCTGATGGTTGATGTAAGCTACAGTCGTGATGTTGTCCGACTGAAACCTGATGAACCCCCGAGTTATTAACTGGGGCCAAGCCAGAAGGGCATTGAGAACTGCTCTCAATTCCAGAATGTTTATTGGAAGGAGACTCTCCTCCTGATTCCATAGTCCCTGAGCCTTCAGAGAATTCCAGACAGCGCCCCAACCTAGTAGGCTGGCGTCTGTTGTTACAATTGTCCAGTCTGGCCTGCTGAATGGCATCCCCCTGGACAGGTGTGGCCGATGAAGCCACCATAGAAGAGAATTTCTGGTCTCTTGATTCAGATTCAGAGTAGGGGACAAATCTGAGTAATCCCCATTCCACTGACTTAGCATGCATAATTGCAGCGGTCTGAGGTGTGGTCTGAGGTGTAGGCGTGCAAAAGGTACTATGTCCATTGCCGCTACCATTAAGCCGATCACCTCCATGCATTGAGCTACTGACGGGTGTTGAATGGAATGAAGGACGCGGCATGCATTTTGAAGTTTTGTTAACCTGTCTTCTGTCAGGTAAATCTTCATTTCTACAGAATCTATAAGAGTCCCCAAGAATGGAACTCTTGTGAGAGGAAAGAGAGAACTCTTCTTTTCGTTCACTTTCCATCCATGCGACCTTAGAAATGCCAGAACTAACTCTGTATGAGACTTGGCAGTTTGAAAGCTTGAAGCTTGTATTAGAATGTCGTCTAGGTACGGAGCTACCGAAATCCCTCGCGGTCTTAGTACCGCTAGAAGGGCACCCAGAACCTTTGTGAAGATTCTTGGAGCCGTAGCCAATCCGAATGGAAGAGCTACAAACTGGTAGTGCCTGTCTAAGAAGGCAAACCTTAGATACCGGTGATGATCTTTGTGGATCGGTATGTGAAGGTAAGCATCCTTTAAATCCACTGTGGTCATGTACTGACCCTCTTGGATCATGGGTAAGATTGTCCGAATAGTTTCCATTTTGAACGATGGAACTCTTAGGAATTTGTTTAGAGTCTTTAAATCTAAGATTGGCCTGAAAGTTCCCTCTTTTTTGGGAACCACAAACAGGTTTGAGTAGAACCCTTGTCCTTGTTCCGACCACGGAACCGGATGGATCACTCCCATTGTTAACAGATCTTGTACGCAGCGTAGAAACGCTTCTTTCTTTATCTGGTTTGTTGACAACCTTGACAGATGAAATCTCCCTCTTGGGGGAGATAATTTGAAGTCTAGAAGGTATCCCTGAGATATGATCTCTAGTGCCCAGGGATCCTGAACATCTCTTGCCCAGGCCTGGGCGAAGAGAGAGAGTCTGCCCCCTACTAGATCCGGTCCCGGATCGGGGGCTCTCGGTTCATGCTGTCTTTGGGGCAGCAGCAGGTTTCCTGGCCTGCTTGCTTTTGTTCCAGGACTGGTTAGGCTTCCAGCCTTGCCTGTAACGAGCAACAGCTCCTTCCTGTTTTGGTGCAGTGGAGGTTGATGCTGCTCCTGTTTTGAAATTCCGAAAGGGACGAAAATTAGACTGTCTAGCCTTAGCTTTGGCCTTGTCTTGAGGTAGGGCGTGGCCCTTACCTCCCGTAATGTCAGCGATAATTTCTTTCAAACCGGGCCCGAATAAGGACTGCCCCTTGAAAGGTATATTAAGTAATTTGGACTTAGAAGTAACATCAGCTGACCAGGATTTTAGCCACAGTGCCCTGCGTGCCTGTATGGCGAATCCTGAGTTCTTAGCCGTAAGTTTGGTTAAATGTACTACGGCCTCCGAAATGAAAGAATTAGCTAGTTTAAGGACTCTAAGCCTGTCCGTAATGTCGTCTAGCGTAGAGGAACTAAGGTTCTCTTCAAGCGACTCAATCCAAAAAGCTGCCGCAGCCGTAATCGGCGCGATACATGCAAGGGGTTGTAATATAAAACCTTGTTGAACAAACATTTTCTTAAGGTAACCCTCTAATTTTTTATCCATTGGATCTGAGAAAGCACAGCTATCCTCCACCGGGATAGTGGTACGCTTAGCTAAAGTAGAAACTGCTCCCTCCACCTTGGGGACCGTTTGCCATAAGTCCCGAGTGGTGGCGTCTATTGGAAACATCTTTCTAAATATTGGAGGGGGTGAGAACGGCACACCGGGTCTATCCCACTCCTTAGTAACAATTTCAGTTAGTCTCTTAGGTATAGGAAAAACGTCAGTACTCGCCGGTACCGCAAAGTATTTATCCAACCTACACAGTTTCTCTGGTATTGCAACAGTGTTACAATCGTTGAGAGCTGCTAAGACCTCCCCTAGTAGTACACGGAGGTTCTCCAATTTAAATTTAAAATTTGAAATATCTGAGTCCAATCTGTTTGGATCAGAACCGTCACCCACAGAATGAAGCTCTCCGTCCTCATGCTCTGCGAGCTGTGACGCAGTATCAGACATGGCCCTAGCATTGTCAGCGCACTCTGTTCTCACCCCAGAGTGATCACGCTTGCCTCTTAGTTCAGGTAATTTAGACAAAACTTCAGTCATAACAGTAGCCATATCTTGTAATGTTATCTGTAATGGCCGCCCAGATGTACTAGGCGCCAAAATATCACGCACCTCCCGGGCGGGAGATGCAGGTACTGTCGCGTGAGGCGAGTTAGTCGGCAGAACTCTCCCCTCGCTGTTTGGTGAAATTTGTTCACATTGTACAGATTGACTTTTATTTAAAGTAGCATCAATACAGTTAGTACATAAATTTCTATTGGGCTCCACCTTGGCATTGGAACAAATGACACAGATATCTTCCTCTGAGTCAGACATGTTTAACACACTAGCAAAAAAACTTACAACTTGGTTATAATCTTTTTTAGCAAAAAAACGCACTGTGCCTCAAAGAGGTACTAACGATTAAATGACAGTTGAAATAATGAACTGAAAAACAGTTATTGCATCAAACTTTAAAACAACACAACTTTTAGCAAAGGTTTGTTCCCATTAGTAAAAAACAACACTAATTAAATTTGTACATAAGAAAACAAAACAACGTTTTTTATACACAGTCACTATAAGAATTCTCACAGCTCTGCTGAGAGAATTTACCTCCCTTCAAAGAAGTTTGAAGACCCCTGAGATCTGTCAGAGATGAACCGGATCATGCAGGAAATATAAAAGTAGCTGACTGGAATTTTTTGATGCGTAGCAAAGAGCGCCAAAAACGGCCCCTCCCTCTCCCACACAGCAGTGAAGAGAAACGAAACTGTCACAATTAAAGCAAAAAAACTGCCAAGTGGAAAATAATGCCCAAATATTTATTCACACAGTACCTCAGCAATGTAAACGATTCTACATTCCAGCAAAAACGTTTAACATGAGAATAGTTATTAAAAGGATTAGTGACCTTTAACACAGTAGTTCCGGTGAAATACCATCCCCAGAATACTGAAGTGTATACATACATGTCATTTTAACGGTATGGCAGGCTTTTCTCATCAATTCCATTCAGAAAATAAAAACTGCCACATACCTCAATGCAGATTCATCTGCCCGCTGTCCCCTGATCTGAAGCCTTTACCTCCCTCAGATGGTCGAGAACAGCAATATGATCTTAACGACTCCGGTTAAAATCATAGTAAAAAATCTCTGTCAGATTCTTCCTCAAACTCTGCCAGAGAAGTAATAACACGCTCCGGTGCTATTTTAAAATAACAAACTTTTGATTGAAGTCATAAAAACTAAGTATAATCACCATAGTCCTCTCACACATCCTATCTAGTCGTTGGGTGCAAGAGAATGACTGGGACTGACGTAGAGGGGAGGAGCTATATGCAGCTCTGCTGGGTGAATCCTCTTGCATTTCCTGTTGGGGAGGAGTTATATCCCAGAAGTAATGATGACCCGTGGACTGATCACACATAACAGAAGAAAGCACACATTAATATGTACACACAGCCTCATAATATAAATGTACAGTCACATCATACAATGCATCATTAAAAGCACACATTAATATGTACACACAGCCTCATAATATACATGTAGTCACATCATACAATGCATCATTAAAAGCACACATTAATATGTACACACAGCCTCATAATATACATGTAGTCACATCATACAATGCATCATTAAAAGCACACATTAATATGTACACACAGCCTCATAATATACATGTAGTCACATCATACAATGCATCATTAAAAGCACACATTATTATGTACACACAGCCTCATAATATAAATGTACAGTCACATCATACAATGCATCATTAAAAGCACACATTAATAGGTACACACAGCCTCATAATATAAATGTACAGTCACATCATAAAATGCATCATTAAAAGCACACATTAATATGTACACACAGCATCATAATATACACGTACAGTCACATCATAAAATGCATAATTAAAAGCACATATTATGTACACACAGCCTCCTCATAATATAAATGTACAGTCACATCATAAAATGCATCATTAAAAGCACACATTAATATGTACACACAGCCTCATAATATACATGTACAGTCACATCATACAATGCATCATTAAAAGCACACATTAATATGTACACACAGCCTCGTAATATACATGTACAGTCACATCATACAATGCATCATTAAAAGCACACATTAATATTTACACACAGCATCATAATATAAATGTACAGTCACATCATACAATGCATCATTAAAAGCACACATTAATATGTACACACAGCCTCATAATATACATGTAGTCACATCATACAATGCATCATTAAAAGCACACATTAATATGTACACACAGCCTCATAATATACATGTAGTCACATCATACAATGCATCATTAAAAGCACACATTAATATGTACACACAGCCTCATAATATACATGTACAGTCACATCATTCAATGCATCATTAAAAGCACACATTAATATGTGCTAGTGATGCACCAAAATGGAAATTCTGGACCGAACCCGAAAATCCAGGATGCACTTGGCCAAAAAACAAAAATGTCTTTTTTCAAATATTTTTTTTTTTAGTTTTTTTCCATAATTAGACTATTTAATGAATGAATCTGAATTGAAAACCTGCAAGCAAATAAAATAACCACACTTTTATTGAAAGTAACACTAAAAATGGACAAAAATATCTTAAAACAATAATATGCTACACAATATCTTAAAACAGGCAAAAAAACCAGTGTCATTTTCGGACTAAATGTTTCTGCAACCAAAATTTCGGAGCATCCCTACTTAAAACAATATTAAATATCAATATACTGTATTATTCTTTATTTCGTTCTGTGTAACAGAATCAGATTTAACAGTTGGGTTTTTTTTTTTTACCAATTATCCAAATAAAGTATAGTCCTAGTCTAGAAAACTATTATTATATGCAAAACAGTAAGTTAAGAAATTAACTCAAACAGCAGCTGTAGGATAGCAAAAAGAACGAAAACGAAATGGCCAAAAATGCAATTTTCGGACAAAACGTTTCTGCGGCCGAAATTTCAGTGCATCCATAATATGTACACACAGCATCATAATATAAATGTACAGTCACATCATAAAATGCATCATTAAAAGCACACATTATTATGTACACACAGCATCATAATATAAATGTACAGTCACATCATAAAATATATCATTAAAAGCACATATTATGTACACACAGCCTCATAATATACATGTAGTCACATCATACAATGCATCATTAAAAGCACACATTAATATGTAGACACAGCCTCATAATATACATGTAGTCACATCATACAATGCATCATTAAAAGCACACATTAATATGTACACACAGCCTCATAATATAAATGTACAGTCACATCATACAATGCATCATTAAAAGCACACATTATTATGTACACACAGCCTCATAATATAAATGTACAGTCACATCATACAATGCATCATTAAAAGCACACATTAATATGTACACACAGCATCATAATATACATGTAGTCACATCATACAATGCATCATTAACCCCTTAACGCCCGAGGACGTGCAGGGTACGTCCTCTAAAGGATGTCAGTTAACGACCAAGGACGTACCCTGCACGTCCTCGGTGTGGAAAGCAGCTGGAAGCGATCCTGCTCGCTTCCAGCTGCTTTCCGGTTATTGCAGCGATGCCTCGATATCGAGGCATCCTGCAATAACACTGTCTGGCCATCCGATGCAGAGAGAGCCACTCTGTGGCCCTCTCTGCACCGGACATCGATGGCCGGTATCGTTGGTTGGTGGGAGCCGACTTGGGAGGCGGGTGGGCGGCCATCCGTGAGATGCGTAAGGTGGAGGGGGGCGGGATCGGAAGCGGAGCCGACGGGGGCGCGCATGGGCGCGCGCGCGTGCACGGGGGGGTGGCGGGCGGGCGCGTGCACGGGGCGGGAGCGGGTGGGAACCGCTACACTACAGAAAAAAAGTTAAAGAAAAGTAAAAAAAAAAATTAAATAAACTTTTTTTTTTAACCATCTAAGGGATCTGGAAGGGGTGGGGGGTTGGTCTTGGGGGGGGGGAAAGCTACACTACAGAAAAGGGACATTTTTTATTTAAAAAAAGCATTTTTTTTCACTAAACTGGGTACTGGCAGACAGCTGCCAGTACCCAAGATGGCGCACATTAAGTCAGAGGGGGAGGGTTAGAGAGCTGTTTAGTGGGGGATCAGTGAGGTTGGGGGCTAAGGGGGATCCCTACACCGAAGCATATGTAAATATGCTAACAAAAAATGCACAAAAAAGCCCAAATATACCTTTTATTTTAGTACTGGCAGAGTTTCTGCCAGTACTTAAGATGGCGGGGACATTTGTGGGGTAGGGGAGGGAAGAGAGATGTTTGGGAGGGATCAGGGGGTCTGATGTTTCAGGTGGGAGGCTGATCTTTACACTAAAGCTAAAATTAACCCTGCAAGCTCCCTACAAGCTACCTAATTAACCCCTTCACTGCTAGCCATAATACACGTGTGATGCGCAGCGCCATTTAGCAGCATTCTAATTACCAAAAAGCAACTCCAAAGTCATATATGTCTGCTATTTCTGAACAAAGGGGATCCCAGAGAAGCATTTACAACCATTTGTGCCATAATTGCACAAGCTGTTTGTAAATTATTTCAGTGAGAAACCTAAAATTGTGAAAAATTTTACGTTTTTTTTAATTTGATCGCATTTGGCGGTGAAATGGTGGCATGAAATATACCAAAATGGGCCTAGATCAATACTTGGGGTTGTCTACTACACTACACTAAAGCTAAAATTACCCCAAAAAGCTCCTTACATGCTCCCTAATTAACCCCTTCACTGCTGGGCATAATACACGTGTGGTGCGCAGTGGCATTTAGCGGCCTTCTAATTACCAAAAAGCAATGCCAAAGCCATATATGTCTGCTATTTCTGAACAAAGGGGATCCCAGAGAAGAATTTACAACCATTTATGCCATAATTGCACAAGCAGTTTGTAAATAATTTCAGTGAGAAACTGAAAGTTTGTGAAAAAATTTGTGAAAAAGTGAACAATTTTTTGTATTTGATCGCATTTGGCGGTGAAATGGTGGCATGAAATATACCAAAATGGGCTTAGATCAATAATTTGGGATGTCTTCTAAAAAAAAATATATACATGTCAAGGGATATTCAGGGATTCCTGAAAGATATTAGTGTTCTAATGTAACTAGTGTTAATTTTGAAAAAAAATGGTTTGAAAATAGCAAAGTGCTACTTGTATTTATGGCCCTATAAGTTACAAAAAAAGCAAAGAAGATGTAAACATTGGGTATTTCTAAACTCAGGACAAAATTTAGAAACAATTTAGCATGGGTGTTTTTTGGTGGTTGTAGATATGTAACAGATTTTGGGGTTCAAAGTTAGAAAAAGTGTGTTTTTTTCCATTTTTCCTCATATTTTATATTTTTTTTTATAGTAAATGATAAGATATGATGAAAATAATGGTATTTTTAGAAAGTCCATTTAATGGCGAGAAAAACGGTATATAATATGTGTGGGTACAGTAAATGAGTAAGAGGAAAATTTCAGCTAAACACAAACACCGCAGAAATGTAAAAATAGCCTTGGTCCCAAACGGACAGAAAATGGAAAAGTGCTCTGGTCACTAAGGGGTTAAAAGCACACATTAATATGTACACACAGCCTCATAATATACATGTAGTCACATCATACAATGCATCATTAAAAGCACACATTATTATGTACACACAGCCTCATAATATAAATGTACAGTCACATCATACAATGCATCATTAAAAGCACACATTAATATGTACACACAGCCTCATAATATACATGTAGTCACATCATACAATGCATCATTAAAAGCACACATTATTATGTACACACAGCATCATAATATAAATGTATAGGCAGCCCTCAGTTTACGCCGGGGTTAGGTTCCAGAAGGAATGGTTGTAAATCGAAACCGTTGTAAATTGAAACCCAGTTTATAATGTAAGCCAATGGGAAGTGAGGGAGATAGGTTCCAGGCCCCTCTCAAAATTGTCATAAGTAACACCTAATACGTTATTTTTAAAGCTTTGAAATGAAGACTTTAAATGCTAAACAGCATTATAAACCTAATAAAATAATCACACAACACAGACTTCACTTGCATTTTTCTGCAAACAGTTCTTTCTATGCATTCCAATCTGGACTGATTTATAGACAGGAAGATCTTGTTCCTTTGAAATCTGCTCGATAGCTCAGGTCTGGTTAAACTGATTAATTTCAGCTTGCTTGGCTTTGCTGCAACACAAGCGAACAGCTCCACCTACTGGCTATTTTAATAAATGCACTGCTTCTCAATGCTTTTCAATAGCAGTAACATGACTGGAAAAAAAGGTTGTTATTCTGAAACGGTGTAAATTGAACCGTTGTAAAACGAGGGCCACCTGTACAGTCACATCATACAATGCATCATTAAAAGCACACATTAATATGTACACACAGCCTCATAATATACATGTAGTCACATCATACAATGCATCATTAAAAGCACACATTATTATGTACACACAGCCTCATAATATAAATGTACAGTCACATCATACAATGCATCATTAAAAGAACACATTAATATGTACACACAGCCTCATAATATACATGTAGTCACATCATACAATGCATCATTAAAAGCACACATTAATATGTACACACAGCCTCATAATATACATGTACAGTCACATCATACAATGCATCATTAAAAGCACACATTAATATGTACACACAGCCTCGTAATATACATGTAGTCACATCATACAATGCATCATTAAAAGCACACATTAATATGTACACACAGCCTCATAATATACATGTAGTCACATCAAACAATGCATCATTAAAAGCACACATTAATATGTACACACAGCCTCATAATATAAATGTACAGTCACATCATACAATGCATCATTAAAAGCACACATTAATATGTACACACAGCCTCATAATATACATGTAGTCACATCATACAATGCATCATTAAAAGCACACATTAATATGTACACACCGCATCATAATATACATGTAGTCACATCATACAATGCATCATTAAAAGCACACATTATTATGTACACACAGCCTCATAATATAAATGTACAGTCACATCATACAATGCATCATTAAAAGCACACATTATTATGTACACACAGCCTCATAATATACATGTACAGTCACATCATACAATGCATCATTAAAAGCACACATTAATATGTACACACAGCCTCATAATATAAATGTACAGTCACATCATACAATGCATCATTAAAAGCACACATTAATATGTACACACAGCCTCATAATATAAATGTACAGTCACATCATACAATGCATCATTAAAAGCACACATTATTATGTACACACAGCCTCATAATATACATGTACAGTCACATCATACAATGCATCATTAAAAGCACACATTAATATGTACACACAGCCTCATAATATAAATGTACAGTCACATCATACAATGCATCATTAAAAGCACACATTAATATGTACACACAGCCTCATAATATAAATGTACAGTCACATCATACAATGCATCATTAAAAGCACACATTATTATGTACACACAGCCTCATAATATAAATGTACAGTCACATCATACAATGCATCATTAAAAGCACACATTATTATGTACACACAGCCTCATAATATACATGTACAGTCACATCATACAATGCATCATTAAAAGCACACATTAATATGTACACACAGCCTCATAATATACATGTAGTCACATCATACAATGCATCATTAAAAGCACACATTATTATGTACACACAGCCTCATAATATAAATGTAGTCACATCATACAATGCATCATTAAAAGCACACATTAATATGTACACACCGCATCATAATATACATGTAGTCACATCATACAATGCATCATTAAAAGCACACATTAATATGTACACACCGCATCATAATATACATGTAGTCACATCATACAATGCATCATTAAAAGCACACATTAATATGTACACACAGCCTCATAATATACATGTAGTCACATCATACAATGCATCATTAAAAGCACACATTAATATGTACACACAGCCTCATAATATACATGTAGTCACATCATACAATGCATCATTAAAAGCACACATTAATATGTACACACAGCCTCATAATATACATGTAGTCACATCATACAATGCATCATTAAAAGCACACATTAATATGTACACACAGCATCATAATATACATGTACAGTCACATCATACAATGCATCATTAAAAGCACACATTAATATGTACACACAGCCTCATAATATACATGTAGTCACATCATACAATGCATCATTAAAAGCACACATTAATATGTACACACAGCCTCATAATATACATGTAGTCACATCATACAATGCATCATTAAAAGCACACATTATTATGTACACACAGCCTCATAATATAAATGTACAGTCACATCATACAATGCATCATTAAAAGAACACATTATTATGTACACACAGCCTCATAATATAAATGTACAGTCACATCATACAATGCATCATTAAAAGCACACATTAATATGTACACACAGCCTCATAATATACATGTAGTCACATCATACAATGCATCATTAAAAGCACGCATTAATATGTACACACAGCCTCATAATATACATGTACAGTCACATCATACAATGCATCATTAAAAGCACACATTAATATGTACACACAGCATCATAATATACATGTAGTCACATCATACAATGCATCATTAAAAGCACACATTAATATGTACACACAGCCTCATAATATACATGTAGTCACATCATACAATGCATCATTAAAAGCACACATTAATATGTACACACAGCCTCATAATATACATGTAGTCACATCATACAATGCATCATTAAAAGCACGCATTAATATGTACACACAGCCTCATAATATACATGTAGTCACATCATACAATGCATCATTAAAAGCACACATTAATATGTACACACAGCATCATAATATAAATGTACAGTCACATCATACAATGCATCATTAAAAGCACACATTAATATGTACACACAGCATCATAATATAAATGTACAGTCACATCATACAATGCATCATTAAAAGCACACATTAATATGTACACACAGCATCATAATATAAATGTAGTCACATCATACAATGCATCATTAAAAGCACACATTAATATGTACACACAGCCTCCTCATAATATACACGTACAGTCACATCATACAATGCATCATTAAAAGCACACATTAATATGTACACACAGCCTCCTCATAATATACACGTACAGTCACATCATACAATGCATCATTAAAAGCACACATTATTATGTACACACAGCCTCATAATATACACGTACAGTCACATCATACAATGCATCATTAAAAGCACACATTAATATGTACACACAGCCTCATAATATAAATGTACAGTCACATCATACAATGCATCATTAAAAGCACACATTATTATGTACACACAGCCTCATAATATACACGTACAGTCACATCATACAATGCATCATTAAAAGCACACATTAATATGTACACACAGCCTCCTCATAATATACACGTACAGTCACATCATACAATGCATCATTAAAAGCACACATTATTATGTACACACAGCCTCATAATATAAATGTACAGTCACATCATACAATGCATCATTAAAAGCACACATTAATATGTACACACAGCCTCATAATATACATGTACAGTCACATCATACAATGCATCATTAAAAGCACACATTAATATGTACACACAGCCTCATTATATAAATGTACAGTCACATCATACAATGCATCATTAAAAGCACACATTATTATGTACACACAGCCTCATAATATAAATGTACAGTCACATCATACAATGCATCATTAAAAGCACACATTAATATGTACACACAGCCTCATAATATACATGTACAGTCACATCATACAATGCATCATTAAAAGCACACATTAATATGTACACACAGCCTCATAATATACATGTACAGTCACATCATACAATGCATCATTAAAAGCACACATTAATATGTACACACAGCCTCATAATATAAATGTACAGTCACATCATACAATGCATCATTAAAAGCACACATTAATATGTACACACAGCCTCATAATATACATGTACAGTCACATCATACAATGCATCATTAAAAGCACACATTAATATGTACACACAGCCTCATTATATAAATGTACAGTCACATCATACAATGCATCATTAAAAGCACACATTATTATGTACACACAGCCTCATAATATAAATGTACAGTCACATCATACAATGCATCATTAAAAGCACACATTATTATGTACACACAGCCTCATAATATACATGTACAGTCACATCATACAATGCATCATTAAAAGCACACATTAATATGTACACACAGCCTCATAATATACATGTACAGTCA
The DNA here is from genome assembly GCF_027579735.1 of Bombina bombina. Lineage (NCBI taxonomy): Eukaryota > Metazoa > Chordata > Amphibia > Anura > Bombinatoridae > Bombina > Bombina bombina. Next base: position 1,217,610,869 of record NC_069499.1, read on the forward strand.
CATCATACAATGCATCATTAAAAGCACACATTAATACGTACACACAGCATCATAATATACATGTACAGTCACATCATACAATGCATCATTAAAAGCACACATTATTATGTACACACAGCCTCATAATATAAATGTACAGTCACATCATACAATGCATCATTAAAAGCACACATTAATATGTACACACAGCCTCATAATATAAATGTACAGTCACATCATACAATGCATCATTAAAAGCACACATTATTATGTACACACAGCATCATAATATACATGTACAGTCACATCATACAATGCATCATTAAAAGCACACATTATTATGTACACACAGCATCATAATATACATGTACAGTCACATCATACAATGCATCATTAAAAGCACACATTAATATGTACACACAGCATCATAATATAAATGTACAGTCACATCATACAATGCATCATTAAAAGCACACATTAATATGTACACACAGCCTCATAATATAAATGTACAGTCACATCATACAATGCATCATTAAAAGCACACATTATTATGTACACACAGCCTCATAATATACATGTACAGTCACATCATACAATGCATCATTAAAAGCACACATTATTATGTACACACAGCCTCATAATATACACGTACAGTCACATCATACAATGCATCATTAAAAGCACACATTATTATGTACACACAGCCTCATAATATACATGTACAGTCACATCATACAATGCATCATTAAAAGCACACATTATTATGTACACGCAGTGCTACTATATCCTAAACTTTGCAATAAAACATAGCAGAACATACATTACCTTTCTGCTTCCATCCTTCTCCAGCTTCCCTAACAGCATGTCAAACTGCAACACAATGAAAACAAATGAGGTGTTTGCTACAGAATACAAATATTTCCAGAATCAGTGAAGAGCACAGTTATACCTCTCTGCTTTCAATCACCAGCTCACTAACACAACGAAGGAACATGTTCTCCCCCTGACTGTCCTTTTCTTTCCTGTGCAAGGACAACAAAGAAATAGCTAGTAATGTGTGATCCACAGGACCTGTCAAACAATATAGTTTATTCAGTATCAAAACCAACCTAAATTCAGACGATTAGTTAGTGGCACAGCAAAATAAAGGGAACAGCTCTGGTTACTTAGGATGTGACAAGGAAAATGTAAGGATAAATGGTTCCAACCCCTGCAGTCTTTACCTGAGGAAGTAGAAGTACTGCAAGGCTTCCCGTGGGTCAGTGGACTCAAACTTTCGTGTATAAAGCATCAGCATGCGCACAAAGTTCAAACGTCTTACACCAAGCGGATCACCGGGCTCTTGACTTACTGAAATATATTGTGTAAAAATAATGTGTGTGTGCTCTGTGCAGTAAGTGTATACACGCAAGCAATATGTACAAACTAAGTGCCTATTTACTTACAGAGTTGAGCACTTTGCCCAGATGATTTGAGAAGCAGCCTGAGCTCAAACAGAGCGAGAGCCACATGAACAGCGTGACACCGTGTACGCTCCAGGCGGAACAGAAATGCAATCGCAGCCTCAAACTGTGCAGTCAGGAAGAGAACTTGGAAGTACAGGAAAGGCTGCTTATTAACTGCAAAGTGCGTTTCCCCTGCAAATAATTACAATATAAATACGTTAACATAAAGCAAAATCATTTGCAGTATTAGCAATCCCAGGCCTTTCTGCATAACTTGTTCCGTACCGTAATCTTCAGACAGTTGCTTCTGAAACTGAGGAAGCGTCAGTCTGTCCTGAGGAGAAGTGCTGGCATTGTCTTCAAAACTAATCTGACTCAACTGCATAAAACACAAAGCAACATGTAATCATCAGGAACAAGGAGGTGGCATGTATCAGTAGGCAGAACCCTTCCCATTGCTCTAAACACATAAGTGCATAGCCTATTAGATTGCTATTTAATATAACTCCAACAGTGCTGGTTAGAAAAAGGAATATGGTATATTTAGGGAGATAGTTCTGGCTGCTCACCTTCAGCCACAGATAGTCCTCTGTGTTATCTGCCACCTCACTGTGGTGATCAGTCACATCACACCGACCGATTATACAGTACACTGCTCGCTTGTAGGGGTCTGTGCACCCTCTCAACGCTCTTCTGTAATGTAGCCGGAGCTTATTTTCTGTAGATGGTGATATTCTGAAAGTGTAATGTTAGACTAATTAATAAGGTGATAACGTAAATCTGAGAACAGAGGCCGTCTATTTTTCATATGCTTTTAAAAGGCGTACTTTAAATTCTATTTTATGATTGTATAACAAATAGCACTGCCCTAAGTAACTGTTTCACTTTATTCAAAGAAGAATTAACTAAACTCCCAAGCTTCTGTCTATGCCTGTATATGGTTTATTTAATATTTAATAAAGTTTTTTTTTAAAAAAAAAGGAATGCATTCTATTCTCCATGCAGATTATAGCAAGAATGTTCCCTTGCCTCATTCTTCATCCGCTCTGGTCCAGGTTCACCTTCTCTTTTGTTGTAACTTCTCTACAGTAACTTTGCAAAAGCCATAACATCTAGACCTATGGCAGCAACTACAAATGTCCTATATGTTTGCGTTTCTATTACATTTAAAACTAAATTGCAAAACATGTGCAAGATTCTGAGCTCTAATTGAAACATAAAAAAGGATGTATATTCTAATACTTGCTTAAAAGGGACAGTCTACTCCAGAATTTTTATTGTATAAAAAGATAATCCCTTTATTACCATTCCCCAGTTTTGCACTGCCAGCATGGTTATGTTATAACGTAATATACTTTTTACCTCTGATTACCTTGTATCTAATCCATTGTAGACTTTCCCTTTATTTATTATTAGTTCTTTTGACAGACTTACATTTTAACCAGTCAGTGCCCTCTCATAAGTATCTCCACGGGCGTGAGCACAATGTTATTTATATGAAACAAACGCCCTCTAGCTGTGAAAAACTGTCAAATGCATGCAGATAAAAGGCGGCCTTCAAGGGCTTAGAAATTAGAATATGAGCCTTCCTAGGTTTAGCTTTCAACTAAGAATGCCAAGAGAACAAAGCAAATTTGATGATAAAAGTAAATTGGAAAGTTGTTTAAAATGACATGCCCTACCTGAATCACGAAAATGTAATTTTGACTAGACTGTCATTTTAACAAAAGTGTGCTGCCCTGATGTCCCCTGATGCTGTATACAAAAACACCTGCCTGGAAAAAAGTGCATCCCCTATCCAATAACTGATGTATTTAAAAGGGACAATCAACAGTCATAATACATTTTATTAGTAGAGTGAGTCATGCACATGATGATATGAGACCTAACAAAAACAGAATTTATGTTTACCTGATAAATTACTTTCTCCAACGGTGTGTCCGGTCCACGGCGTCATCCTTACTTGTGGGATATTCTCCTCCCCAACAGGAAATGGCAAAGAGCCCAGCAAAGCTGGTCACATGATCCCTCCTAGGCTCCGCCTTCCCCAGTCATTCGACCGACGTAAAGGAGGAATATTTGCATAGGAGAAATCATATGATACCGTGGTGACTGTAGTTAAAGAAAATAAATCATCAGACCTGATTAAAAAACCAGGGCGGGCCGTGGACCGGACACACCGTTGGAGAAAGTAATTTATCAGGTAAACATAAATTCTGTTTTCTCCAACATAGGTGTGTCCGGTCCACGGCGTCATCCTTACTTGTGGGAACCAATACCAAAGCTTTAGGACACGGATGAAGGGAGGGAGCAAATCAGGTCACCTAGATGGAAGGCACCACGGCTTGCAAAACCTTTCTCCCAAAAATAGCCTCAGAAGAAGCAAAAGTATCAAATTTGTAAAATTTAGTAAAAGTGTACAGTGAAGACCAAGTCGCTGCCTTACATATCTGATCAACAGAAGCCTCGTTCTTGAAGGCCCATGTGGAAGCCACAGCCCTAGTAGAATGAGCTGTGATTCTTTCAGGAGGCTGCCGTCCGGCAGTCTCGTAAGCCAATCTGATGATGCTTTTAATCCAAAAAGAGAGAGAGGTAGAAGTTGCTTTTTGACCTCTCCTTTTACCAGAATAAACAACAAACAAAGAAGATGTTTGTCTAAAATCCTTTGTAGCATCTAAATAGAATTTTAGAGCACGAACTACATCCAAATTGTGCAACAAACGTTCCTTCTTTGAAACTGGATTCGGACACAAAGAAGGCACGACTATCTCCTGGTTAATGTTTTTGTTAGAAACAACTTTCGGAAGAAAACCAGGTTTAGTACGTAAAACCACCTTATCTGCATGGAACACCAGATAAGGAGGAGAACACTGCAGAGCAGATAATTCTGAAACTCTTCTAGCAGAAGAAATTGCAACCAAAAACAAAACTTTCCAAGATAATAACTTAATATCAACGGAATGTAAGGGTTCAAACGGAACCCCCTGAAGAACTGAAAGAACTAAATTGAGACTCCAAGGAGGAGTCAAATGTTTGTAAACAGGCTTGATTCTAACCAGAGCCTGAACAAAGGCTTGAACATCTGGCACAGCTGCCAGCTTTTTGTGAAGTAACACAGACAAGGCAGAAATCTGTCCCTTCAAAGAACTTGCAGATAATCCTTTCTCCAAACCTTCTTGAAGAAAGGATAGAATCTTAGGAATTTTTACCTTGTCCCAAGGGAATCCTTTAGATTCACACCAACAGATATATTTTTTCCATATTTTGTGGTAGATTTTTCTAGTTACAGGCTTTCTGGCCTGAACAAGAGTATCAATGACAGAATCTGAGAACCCTCGCTTTGATAAGATCAAGCGTTCAATCTCCAAGCAGTCAGTTGGAGTGAGACCAGATTCGGATGTTCGAACGGACCTTGAACAAGAAGGTCTCGTCTCAAAGGTAGCTTCCATGGTGGAGCCGATGACATATTCACCAGGTCTGCATACCAAGTCCTGCGTGGCCACGCAGGAGCTATCAAGATCACCGATGCCCTCTCCTGATTGATCCTGGCTACCAGCCTGGGGATGAGAGGAAACGGCGGGAATACATAAGCTAGTTTGAAGGTCCAAGGTGCTACTAGTGCATCTACTAGAGTCGCCTTGGGATCCCTGGATCTGGACCCGTAGCAAGGAACCTTGAAGTTCTGACGAGAGGCCATCAGATCCATGTCTGGAATGCCCCACAATTGAGTAATTTGGGCAAAGATTTCCGGATGGAGTTCCCACTCCCCCGGATGAAATGTCTGACGACTCAGAAAATCCGCTTCCCAATTTTCCACTCCTGGGATGTGGATTGCAGACAAGTGGCAGGAGTGAGTCTCCGTCCAGTGAATGATTTTGGTCACTTCTTCCATCGCCAGGGAACTCCTTGTTCCCCCCTGATGGTTGATGTACGCAACAGTCGTCATGTTGTCTGATTGAAACCGTATGAACTTGGCCTTTGCTAGCTGAGGCCAAGCCTTGAGAGCATTGAATATCGCTCTCAGTTCCAGAATATTTATCGGGAGAAGAGTTTCTTCCCGAGACCAAAGACCCTGAGCTTTCAGGGGTCCCCAGACCGCGCCCCAGCCCACCAGACTGGCGTCGGTCGTGACAATGACCCACTCTGGTCTGCGGAAGCTCATCCCCTGTGACAGGTTGTCCAGGGACAGCCACCAACGGAGTGAATCTCTGGTCCTCTGATCTACTTGTATCGTCGGAGACAAGTCTGTTTAGTCCCCATTCCACTGACTGAGCATGCACAGTTGTAATGGTCTTAGATGAATTCGCGCAAAAGGAACTATGTCCATTGCCGCTACCATCAAACCTATTACTTCCATGCACTGCGCTATGGAAGGAAGAGGAACAGAATGAAGTATTTGACAAGAGTTTAGAAGTTTTGATTTTCTGGCCTCTGTCAGAAAAATCCTCATTTCTAAGGAGTCTATTATTGTTCCCAAGAAGGGAACCCTTGTTGACGGAGATAGCGAACTTTTTTCTACGTTCACTTTCCACCCGTGAGATCTGAGAAAGGCCAGGACAATGTCCGTGTGAGCCTTTGCTTGTGGAAGGGACGACGCTTGAATCAGAATGTCGTCCAAGTAAGGTACTACTGCAATGCCCCTTGGTCTTAGCACCGCTAGAAGGGACCCTAGTACCTTTGTGAAAATTCTTGGAGCAGTGGCTAATCCTAACGGAAGTGCCACAAACTGGTAATGCTTGTCCAGGAATGCGAACCTTAGGAACCGATGATGTTCCTTGTGGATAGGAATATGTAGATACGCATCCTTTAAATCCACCGTGGTCATGAATTGACCTTCCTGGATGGAAGGAAGAATTGTTCGAATGGTTTCCATTTTGAACGATGGAACCTTGAGAAACTTGTTTAGGATCTTGAGATCTAAGATTGGTCTGAATGTTCCCTCTTTTTTGGGAACTACGAACAGATTGGAGTAGAACCCCATCCCTTGTTCTCCTAATGGAACAGGATGAATCACTCCCATTTTTAACAGGTCTTCTACACAATGTAAGAATGCCTGTTTTTTTATGAGGTCTGAAGACAATTGAGACCTGTGGAACCTCCCCCTTGGGGGAAGCCCCTTGAATTCCAGAAGATAACCTTGGGAGACTATTTCTAGTGCCCAAGGATCCAGAACATCTCTTGCCCAAGCCTGAGCGAAGAGAGAGAGTCTGCCCCCCACCAGATCCGGTCCCGGATCGGGGGCCAACATCTCATGCTGTCTTGGTAGCAGTGGCAGGTTTCTTGGCCTGCTTTCCTTTGTTCCAGCCTTGCATTGGCCTCCAGGCTGGCTTGACTTGAGAAGTATTACCCTCTTGCTTAGAGGACGTAGCACTTGGGGCTGGTCCGTTTCTGCGAAAGGGACGAAAATTAGGTTTATTTTTGGCTTTGAAAGACCTATCCTGAGGAAGGGCGTGGCCCTTGCCCCCAGTGATATCAGAGATAATCTCTTTCAAGTCAGGGCCAAACAGCGTTTTCCCCTTGAAAGGAATGTTAAGCAATTTGTTCTTGGAAGACGCATCCGCTGACCAAGATTTTAGCCAAAGCGCTCTGCGCGCCACAATAGCAAAACCAGAATTTTTCGCCGCTAACCTAGCCAATTGCAAAGTGGCGTCTAGGGTGAAAGAATTAGCCAATTTGAGAGCATGAATTCTGTCCATAATCTCCTCATAAGAAGAAGAATTATTATTGAGCGCCTTTTCTAGTTCATCGAACCAGAAACACGCTGCTGTAGTGACAGGAACAATGCATGAAATTGGTTGTAGAAGGTAACCTTGCTGAACAAACATCTTTTTAAGCAAACCCTCTAATTTTTTATCCATAGGATCTTTGAAAGCACAACTATCTTCTATGGGTATAGTGGTGCGTTTGTTTAGAGTAGAAACCGCCCCCTCGACCTTGGGGACTGTCTGCCATAAGTCCTTTCTGGGGTCGACCATAGGAAACAATTTCTTAAATATAGGGGGAGGGACGAAAGGTATACCGGGCCTTTCCCATTCTTTATTTACAATGTCCGCCACCCGCTTGGGTATAGGAAAAGCTTCGGGGGGCCCCGGGACCTCTAGGAACTTGTCCATTTTACATAATTTCTCTGGAATGACCAAATTCTCACAATCATCCAGAGTAGATAACACCTCCTTAAGCAGAGCGCGGAGATGTTCCAATTTAAATTTAAATGTAATCACATCAGGTTCAGCTTGTTGAGAAATTTTCCCTGAATCTGAAATTTCTCCCTCAGACAAAACCTCCCTGGCCCCCTCAGACTGGTGTAGGGGCACTTCAGAACCAATATCATCAGCGTCCTCATGCTCTTCAGTATTTTCTAAAACAGAGCAGTCGCGCTTTCGCTGATAAGTGGGCATTTTGGCTAAAATGTTTTTGATAGAATTATCCATTACAGCCGTTAATTGTTGCATAGTAAGGAGTATTGGCGCACTAGATGTACTAGGGGCCTCCTGTGTGGGCAAGACTGGTGTAGACGAAGGAGGGGATGATGCAGTACCATGCTTACTCCCCTCACTTGAGGAATCATCTTGGGCATCATTTTCTCTAAATTTTGTGTCACATAAATCACATCTATTTAAATGAGAAGGAACCTTGGCTTCCCCACATACAGAACACAGTCTATCTGGTAGTTCAGACATGTTAAACAGGCATAAACTTGATAACAAAGTACAAAAAACGTTTTAAAATAAAACCGTTACTGTCACTTTAAATTTTAAACTGAACACACTTTATTACTGCATATGTGAAAAAGTATGAAGGAATTGTTCAAAATTCACCAAAATTTCACCACAGTGTCTTAAAGCCTTAAAAGTATTGCACACCAAATTTGGAAGCTTTAACCCTTAAAATAACGGAACCGGAGCCGTTTTTATATTTAACCCCTTTACAGTCCCTGGTATCTGCTTTGCTGAGACCCAACCAAGCCCAAAGGGGAATACGATACCAAATGACGCCTTCAGAAAGTCTTTTCTATGTATCAGAGCTCCTCACACATGCAGCTGCATGTCATGCTTCCCAAAAACAAGTGCGCAATAGAGGCGCGAAAATGAGACTCTGCCTATGATTAGGGAAAGCCCCTAGAGAATAAGGTGTCCAATTAAAATAATTCCTCAAGGCTATGGAGTATAAAATATGCTTATATATAAATCGTTTTAGCCCAGAAAATGTCTACAGTCTTAAAAGCCCTTGTGAAGCCCTTTTTTTTTTTTTTTTTTTCTTCATGTAATAAAAATGGCTTACCGGATCCCATAGGGAAAATGACAGCTTCCAGCATTACATCGTCTTGTTAGAAATGTGTCATACCTCAAGCAGCAAAAGTCTGCTCCCTGTTTCCCCCAACTGAAGTTAATTCCTCTCAACAGTCCTGTGTGGAAACAGCCATCGATTTTAGTAACGGTTGCTAAATTCATTTTCCTCTTACAAACAGAAATCTTCATCTCTTTTCTGTTTCAGAGTAAATAGTACATACCAGCACTATTTTAAAATAACAAACTCTTGATTGAATAATAAAAACTACAGTTAAACACTAAAAAACTCTAAGCCATCTCCGTGGAGATGTTGCCTGTACAACGGCAAAGAGAATGACTGGGGAAGGCGGAGCCTAGGAGGGATCATGTGACCAGCTTTGCTGGGCTCTTTGCCATTTCCTGTTGGGGAGGAGACTATCCCACAAGTAAGGATGACGCCGTGGACCGGACACACCTATGTTGGAGAAATGCTGCTGGTGCTTAAAGAGACAGTGTACTCTGATCTCCCCCCTTCTAATGTTTTCCAATGATCTATTTTACCTGCTGAAGTGTATTCAATTGTTTCCAAATAGTTCATTTACCTTTATTTTGCCACATATACTGTATATTTTAATACTTAAAGGGACACTCTACACCAACATTTTTATTGTTTAAAAAAAATAAATCGCTTTATTACCCATTCTCCAGTTTTGCATAACCAACCTGGTTATATTAAAATACTTTTTACCTCTGCGATTACCTTGTATCTAAGCCTCTGCAGACTGCCCCCTTATTTCAGTTATTTTAACAGACATGCATTTTAGCCAATCAGTGCTCACTCACAATGTAATCTATATGGCACACCTGAACAAGCGCTGTCTAGCTGTGAACAACTGTCAAAATGCACTGAGATATAAGGAGGTGGCCTTCAGAAATTAGCATATGAGCCTACCTGGGTTCAGTGTTTAACAAAGAATACCAAGAGAACAAAGAAAATTTTATGACAAAAGTAAACCAGAAAGTTGTTTAAAATTGCATGCCCTATCGTAATCATGAAAGTTTCATTTTTACTATATTGTCCCATTAAGTACTGGCTATATAAACAAACTTTAACATGCTACACAGTGATTTCTTAAAGGGCCATAATACCCAAATGTTTAAACACTTGAAAGTGATGCAGTATAGCTGTAAAAAGCTGACTAGAAAATATCACCTGAACATCTCTATGTAAAAAATATTTTTTTTTTTTTTTAATATTCATCTTTATTTATTTTGTAAAAATATAACAATAAAAGACAATAAAAGACATAGAAAAGAAACCATTTTTACATTTCACCATTCAATAAAACATACAGGTAGCAACAAGTGACATGATACGTAGGGAAAAGCATCCCCCCCAAACGTCCCGTTTGTTTCCTTATTCCTTCACATATGTGCTATGGGTACTGAGAGTTCTAATTGAAAAGAAAAAGATTGAACAGACTAATCATGCCCTCAGGATGTTTTAATTATTGGGCATCCGGGAGTGGGACTCCCCCCACGAACTGCTCATAGTTGAAATTGCAATTGGCTACCCGCCCGCAATGGGCCTTACTTACACGAGGTAGAAATGGTAAGAAAAGAAAGAAAGATAGATTAGATTAAGTCACCAACTGTACCCACCACTAACTGTTTTGATTACAAGTTAGGTATTTGTGCAGAGGGCAAGAGAGAATTTAATGTGTACATATCCCTTTATCTAAATCAAAAGTTATGTACCTGCATATATATTAGATTCCCAGAGGAAGACCATGTCTTGGAATAATGAAAGTTGGCCTAATTTAAGGTAGTAAAACCTCTCGAGCAGGAGATTTTTATTGACTAAATCTTTCCATTCTGAAATCGAGGGTATGCGAGTGGATTTCCACAATTTTGGGATCAACTGATTGGCTGAGTTGAGCAGAATCTGAAACAAATGTTTTCTTATTTTGCAGGAAATGGGGGGGGGATGGCTCAGCATTATTATATCTGGGGATGGTGAGATATCTGTATTCAAGGTTTTATTAATGTTCTTAAAGACCCCGGACCAAAATGTTTTAATATTTCTACATTCCCACCATATGTGTGAGATGTGTCCTTCATGTCCGCAGCCCCTCCAGCACATCCCTGAGGATTTCTTGAAGATATATTTAATTCTAGCTGGGGTTAGGTACCACCTCATCATTATTTTAATGTTGGTCTCTTTTGCTTGCGCCGAGTGGCCTGAGTGAGTTAAGTTCGCAAATCTGCGAGCCCAAACTTTCAAGGATGTGTTAGTATTATGCTCTTTATCCCATCTTTTGGTGTATGTAGGAGGGTGAGGGAATGTATTTGATAGTACGATTTTATAAAGTTTGGAGATCGTCCTTTTTGTGGGGTCTCTGGTTATGCATAATTGCTCAAAGGGTGTAAGAGGGCGAGTCAGATCTTTTTTGTATTTATGGGAGATTATGTAATGCCTCATCTGATGTATGCGAAACCAGGAAGATAGAAAAGGATGATCCAATAAACTAAGTTGGTTTTTATCTTTTATTTTACTAGAATTTTCTAGCAATGAATGTATTGGAAGCGATTGCGGAAGATCAGGGACATGTAGGTATTCTGGTAACATTCCTGGGTTAAATTCTGGATTATTTAATAAGGTGGTAAGTGGTGAATATCTGGAGGAGATTTTATTAGGAGGATTGCGAATTAGTCTCCAGTCTGACCAGGTTTCGTTAGTAATTGAAGAAGAAGAGATTGTGTATTTATTAAAGCATGCAGGGTTCCAGCATATACCTTGTAATTTGTGTGGGGATGCTAGAGCATTTTCAATGTGAATCCATCGCCTAGAGTTTGGGCCATCAAATCTACACCAATCCGAAATTCTCTGTAGAGAGATCGCTAGTTTATAGGAAAGGAGATGAGGGACTCCCAGTCCTCCCTCCAGGGGGGATTTAAAGAGAGTGTTTTTATTAATTCGCGGTGGCCTACGTCTCCAAATATAGTCGTTAATAATTTTTTGCATAGTAGCGAGGTCTTTCTGTATACCCGAGATCGGGACCGTCTGCAAGATGTAGAGAGCTTTGGGGAGAAGGGTCATTTTTACCGCCTGGATCCTACCTAGCCAGGATATATTTTTGGGGAGCCATTTGGACGTGAGAGTCTGGAATTCTGTTACTAATTTTCCGTAATTGTGTTTTCTTAAATCTGTTTTATCTGGGGATATATGTATGCCTAGGTATTTTAGATATTTTTTCTGTTGTTTCAGGGGACATGTCCTAGTTAATATATCTAAAGAGTAATGGGAGAGGTTAATGGGTAGATATTCCGATTTGGACAGGTTTACCATAAAATTGGATATGGTGCCGAATTGCGTGAGTTCTGAAATAGCCGCTTGTGTGGACGTAAGGGGTTCTGTTAATGTCAGGAGTAAGTCATCTGCGAAGATGGCGAGTTTGTGAATCTGGTTATCTATGGTTATCCCATTAATTTGGTTGTTGAGTCTAATTTTAATAGCTAGTGGCTCTAGGGACATAATGAAGAGAAGCGGGGATAATGGGCAACCTTGCCTAGACCCGTTCCGAATCTCAAATGGATCAGAGAGTGTACCATTGATTTTTATACATGCTGTAGGGTTGGTATATAGGGCTAAGATTTTGTGGATAAAGGAGTTTGGTATATGAAAATGTTGTAAGGTTGCCTGCAAGTATGTCCAATCTAAACGGTCAAAAGCCTTTTCGGCATCTGTGGACAGAAAAATGGATGGGATTTTGTTTTGTGTTATATATTCGAGTAAATTGAGTACCTTGACCGTATTGTCCTTGGCTTCCCTGTGTGGCACAAAGCCGACCTGGTCCTGGTGGATGATTTTTGGGAGAATTTGATTGAGTCGTGTGGCTAGTATCTTAGCATAAATTTTTAGGTCGACATTAAGCAACGAAATCGGTCTGAAGTTTGCTGGGGTATTTGGGGGTTTACCGGGCTTAGCTAAGACAGATATATTTGCCTGTAGCATGTTGTCTGGGAATTGTAGTAGTTCTGGGATGGAATTAAAAAGGGACGTTAAATGTGGTATTAGGAGCTTTGCAAAGGTTTTATAGTATAGGCCCGTGAAGCCGTCGGGTCCTGGGGCTTTGTTTTGCTTTAGTTGTTTTATTGCATCTTGTATCTCAGATGCTTGGATAGGTGAATCTAGATGTTCGCGTTGTTCTGAGGTTAAATGTGGTATTGGAATTTGGTCTAAATATTGATTACATAGTTGGAAATGGGCTTGGGGGTCTCTCGCGGGAAAGAGATTGTAAAGTTTATGGTAAAATTCTTTAAATTCTTTTGCTATGTTTTTGGTATCTTCTATGTGCTTATCCTGAGTGGATTTAATGGAGTGAATATATGTTTTCTGCTGCTGGTTCTTTAGCGCCCTGGCCAAGAGTTTCCCCGGTTTATTACCCTCCCTGTAAAAATTTTGTTGAATACGAAGTTGCTGTTTTTGGGCTTTAGTTTGGAGGATGGCGTTTAGTTTCTCTCTAGCTGTTTTAATGCGTTCAAGGATAGCGTTGTCTGTGGGGTTAATTTTATGTGCATAGTCTAAATCAGCTAACTCTGTGGTGATAGTTTCTACCTCTTCCCTACTTTTCCTATTGATTTGTGCTCTGGCTTTGATGAATTCCCCTCTCATGGTGCACTTGTGTGCTTCCCATACAGTAGCTGTGTTAACATCCGATGTATTATTTAAAGAGAAATATGATTTTATATGTTTTGTAAATTGCTTTATCAGACTTGGGTTTAGGAGCATAGAGTCATCTAGTCTCCATTGGAAAGACCGGAATGGAGCTGAGGGCCAATTAATAACACAGGTAGCTAATGAGTGGTCTGACCATGCTGTATGTTTTATGCCTGAGTGTTTGGTGTGAGAGAGGATTAGATGGTCTACAAAAATGTAGTCCAGTCTGGAGTAACTGCGGTTAGGATGCGAGAAAAAGGTGTAATCTCTTTTTTGAGGATTAAAGAATCTCCAGGTGTCGTGTAAGCCCAGTAATTTCAAATTTCCCCATATATTGATAAGGTTTGGAGTTTTGACTCTATTGTTTGGGTTTGAACAGTCCATCGATGGGTCTAGTGGAAAATTAATGTCTCCTGCTAGTATTAGGGAGCCTGTAACTTCTCCAACTAATAGATCTGTTATCGTAGCTATAAATTTATCCTGGTGTGAGTTGGGGGCATAGATATTCATTAGAGTTACTGGTTTGCCATAAAGGAGGCCCTTTAAACACAAGTACCTTCCCTCTTTGTCTGAAATTAATTGTGTTTTGGTAAAGGGGATGGATCTATGAATTAGAATACTAACTCCGTTAATTTTTTTATTTGGGTGGGTACTATGATAATGTACTGGATAATTAGAGGAAAAATATTTAGGGTAGTTTTTAGCCTTAAAATGGGTTTCCTGGAGGAATAGGATGTGACCCCCTTGTTTATGGAAGTCCAACATAGCCATTCTCCTTTTATTGGGACAGTTTAAGCCCTTAGCATTTTGTGTAAAAAGAATAAGTTCCTGCTGTTTATGACTATTCATGTGTGGGAAGTGTATAGAAGCTCAATTTGGTTGGTGATTTGGGATATATTTTGCGTTTGATGTGTAGGCACAGTTGGTGTACAGAGAAGAAAAAGAGAAGGGAGAGGAGAAAGAGGGAAAAAAAAAAAAGAGAGAAAAAAGAGGAAGAAAAAACATATTGACAACTTACAATACTAAACAAATACTCAATGAGTAACATTTTCTCTACAAGGAGATAATCTCCCGACCGTGAGAGAGCAACAAAACTCTATTAGACATCATTCCTTGGCAAAGATTGATTTTTTTTTTTTTTTTTTTTTTTTTCCTTGCAAGGACAATTAGCAACAGACTAAGAACTTTTAACATTCAACCATTGACATGCCTAGCCTTGGAATAATGTTGTGGATAAACTCAACATTCTCTAGAAAGTCGAGTAGTACAGGAAGGCATGTAAAACAACTGTATAATATCAGATAACATTAGATAACATTAGACATCATTAGATAACCTTAGGTGAAAATAAATACCACATGAAGGGCCTTCGAGGCAGAAGGAAAGCCCTAGGTCCAGTGAGGAGTCTGAAGAAAAAGGCAGCACCAGTTAAAGGGTGCCCTTTAAAGATGAGGAAGTTCATGACCAAAAAGGTCAATTGGGGATTCATGAAATGAGTTCCATTATCAATCTTTTTCCATCATTACAGGAGATGTAGGCATGGCGGACTTCCGTGCTTTCTTTTGGATCGCCTGTTGCCAAATCCCTCTTTGAGGAAGTGGTGTTGGGGATTTCCTCCGCTTAGATTGATCTTCTTGATGAGCAGCTAAATCCTCTGTTGGAGGGGGAGGAACATCCAAGTCCTTGCATATGAGCGCAATGTCTTTAACTGATGTGCAGGTTAGCCGCCTGCCTTTCCATATAATAGCCAGGTGAAACGGAAATCCCCAGCGGTATGGGATATTCTTATCCCTCAACAGTTCTGTGAGTGGTTTAAGTTCCTTTCTTTTGAAGAGAGTACGTTGGGAAAGATCTGCATACATTTGTAACTCTGAGTTCTCATATCTTATGGGTTGCATCTCTCTGGCTAGTTTCATGAGGTTTTCTTTCACTTGAAAGTTGGTTATGCGGACGATAACGTCTCTTGGTGGTTGGCCCACTTGCGGTTTAGGGCGCAGGGCCCTGTGTGCTCTATCTATGTCCACTTTTATTGGTATTTCTTCTTTCTTTAGGAAGCCAAAAAAATCCTGTAAGTACTGTTCCAGGTCTGATGGTGAGATAGCTTCTAGGATCCCTCGAAGTCGGATATTATGGCGTCTGCTTCTATTTTCAGCGTCATCTAATTTATCCTCTAACTCCGTGATAGTAGCACCTTGATGCTGTATGGTGTTGTTTAAATCAGTTAACGCTTCTGAGTGTAAATCTTGTGTATTTTCGAGAGTTTCAACCCTGTGTCCAATCTCTGAAATATCTTTTTTGAGGTCTGATATTTCGTCCTTGATGCACTGTTTAACCTGAGTTATTAATGTAGAGAAATCTTTTTTAGAAGGGATAGAGTTAAACAGTGCTTTAGGAATTGTGATAGATTCAGATGTCTGATCACTGTCTGAGTCTGAGGAGCTGTGATATGATGCTTGATCTGGTGGGTTTGCATCTGTGGGGCTAGGAGCCTTAGCTTCCAAGGTCTTAAAGAAGTTGTTGACAGTGTGAGCTGGTGTCTTCAGCTGTTTAATGTTTTTACTTGGTTTGCTGCCTTTTTTTGGAGACATTATTAGGTGTGAATATACTGCCCACAGTTGGTCAGAGAGTGTGGTAAACGTAGTTCATACAGATTGATTTACTCCCAAAGAAGTGTGTGTAAGAAATAGAACCTCAGTCCAAACAAACAGCCCCCCAGGGTTAACTAGGGTCTTGTATATTTATCGACTTTTCTTTAAGCTCTAGAAAAGGTGTTGGAAGGCAAAAAGTTCATTGTGCTCTTTATCCTTGCTGTTAGTTATTGCATTAAAGTTAGAAGTTAAATGGAGATATCATCCTCAAGCAAGTAAAGCCATAAACACAATTTTTGAGTTCAGTTTACACTGTATTATTAATGGTGCTTTGTATCTCTGTAGGTGAGGTTTAAGCTATCCAAAGGTATTGCTATCAAGCGGTATATATAACCATAAGGTTGACTTATACATTTATTTCTGCACAATATAAGTTTTCTGTGTCACAGATCTCACCCTTTAGATGATTTCAGGCCTTGTCGGTGCGTCTGTTCAGGTGCGCTTAAGCGATGCGCGCACTTCACTGCAACACAGGCTGTGGCCTGCACCGGGAGGTTTATGGTCGCTCCGGATCCGTAGTGATAGATGTTCGTCTGGTGACGAACAGGTTGAGGGGTAAGTCCGGTTGTGAGGTGAAGTCGGGTAAGCACTTCAGGCTGATGCGGCTCTTCTCTGTGTATCTCACAGCTTCTCCATGTTACCGCTGTGATGGCGCAGCTCTATATGTCTTGGTATGTAGCAAACTAATGAAGAGGTCTCAAATGACCCACGGGTGATCCGTTATCTTGTTCCATAGGTCACTATCTCACATATTAGCTTGTGGGTAGCCAAAGTAAACTGAATGGCACTAGCCTTTAACGCTCTCTCACGGATAGGGCTCAGGAGCTCAGATGAAAGCAGCCATCTCCTAGGCTGGCTAGCTCCGCCCCTGCCTATGTAAAAAATATTTTACCTCAAAAGTTCCTCAGTAGCCACCTCCCATTGTAAAGGATTTCTAAGCAGCATTTTAGTGTGTCTGTCCTAGGACAGCTTAGGGGATGAGCCTCGTGAACTCTCATATTATTTCACCAATCAGGTAAAGGAAGCTTACTATGAAATCTCATGAGAGTTAAGTCAAATCTCATGAGATCACAGTAAGAGTTCATGACCTCAGCACTGCTGATTGGCTGCTGTTCATTTCTTCATTTTTTATTTTTTTTTACCTGCAGCTGGGAGCAGGTGAAGTATAACTTTTTTACACAGAACTTACTCTGCTGAGCTGAGGAGATTGTGAGGTAAAATATCTTCCTTTTTTACATAGAGATGCTCAGGTGATATTTTCCTGTCAGCTTTTTACAGTTATACTGCATCAGTTTCAAGTGATTTAGCATATGAGTATTATGTCCCTTTAAGGAAACCCACAACTTTTATTATCAAATTAGCTTCATTCTCTTGGAATCCTTATTGAAGGAGCTGCAATCCCTTACTGGGAACTAGCTGGACACATTGGTAAGCCAATGATATGAGCAATATGTGCAGATACTTCTCTATGTAGCAGTTATAGACCACTATCATTGATAAATGTAGAGACCAAACCCTTTATTCCAAATTACTGGCTAGTCAATCTTTTACCTACACTCATTCAGGTAGACCAAGTTGGCTTTACCAAGGGACGACAAGGCCAAGACAATACGCAGAGGTTACTCTCTGTATTTTCGGATGCGGTCAGGAAGGAGACCCCACTTGTGGCCCTGTCTTTGGATGCAGAAAAGACCTTTGACAGGGGATTACATTTGGGAGATTCTAAAGGTTTTCGGCTTCCCAACCCCAATCATTTCGGCTATTCAGGTTCTTTATTCTTCACCTTTTGCAAGAATTAGGGGCCCTGGTTTCTGCTCCCCAGAAATAACTATTATGAATGGCACCAGACAGGGGTGCCCACTCTTCCCCCACTAATATTCTCACTAGTAATGGAGCCTTTTGCCCAAGCTATTCGAGGATCAGATCTCAGGTGTCCCATATGATACTCATGAAGAAAAAATTGTTTTGTTCGATGACAATGTCACCTTGCTTCTGAATATCCCAGGTGCCTCAATCCCGTCGGTGTTTCGGCTAATTGATCAATTCAGTAGGCTCAGTTATTATAAGTCTAACATTTCAAAAACCGAGGCATACGCTATTAATATCGCATCAGACCAGTTAATTACTCTCCAGCAAAGGTTCAATTTCCAGTGGTCAACCAGCCACTGATGCACCTTGGAGTGATACTAAGCGGGGATACAGACACTGTACTGAAACTGAATTTTGATAAACTACTTTCAGATATTAAGGCTCTTACGCTAAAATGGGATCATCAGGAAATGTCATGGCTAAGCAGAATAGCCACGATCAAAATGTCCCTTATACCGAAAGCTTTATATATATTCAGGTGTTTACCAATTAACGTTCCATACAGAACCCTCCAGCAAATTCATCGAATTTTCCTACACTGTGTTTGGAAAAACAATATTCCGAGAATTGCATACAAGACTCTTCAAAGACGAATCTCCAGAGGAGGTATTGCGTTCCCCAATATCTACTGATATTACGAGGTGGCAAGACTCTCTCACATTTCAGCTTGGGGCCCAGCAGATGAGAAGCCTGGGTGGTACAGACTGGAAGAACAAGCTCTACCCCAAGGGATTGACCTAGCAGATGCCATTTGGGTTCCGAAACACATAAATTTAAGTAGCCGGATTAATAACCCTGTTGTAAAGCAGACCATTAACATCTGGCATGACCTACGCCACCACACAGATATCTCGCCACACCCTTCCCCTATTCACAGTCAAGGTGGCTTGTTGTGGAGTTTTCCCAAATATCCATATTGACTTCTGGAAAAGGAGGGGTATACACCAAATATCTATACTCCTTTGCATATCTAAGCAGCGCAACCCAGATGTTTGATTCCTGTAGGTAGACCCCAGTATGGTTTAGGTTTGAGAGCTATAGAGTACTAAGCTTGATTAAATCCTGGGGATTCCCAAGAACATTTTTAAGAGAAAAGACCAAGTGGGAAGAAAGGTGGATTAAGGGCAGAGCTACGACTAGGGCTCTATCATTCCCCTATGCCGCCCTTATAAGGGATCACTCGACTGGTCTTCCGTGGCAAATAAAAGCCTGGAGTCGGTAATTAGATAATATCTGTAATATCTGAAAGCAAACTCAGTACGAAACAGATTCAGTACAGGACTGAACAAGCAATGTACATGGATAGCACTCAACAATTAGATAAGCATATGTCAATATTAGATACAGGATAGAAAGGATCCATGCAAGAACATTCTGTCTGCATAGAGACGTTTAAAACTTAACTTTTATTTCACAATAAAAAACAATTGAAATGATACACACAATTAAAAACACTGTAACAAGAAGGGCCCCCCAAGGTGAGAGGATAAGGTACTGTTCCAGGTAGCAGTGGGGCAAGAATGTGTGGGTACCCGGTACAATATAGGTAAATTATAATATAGGTCTCCTTCAACAGCCACAGTACGGCGATCATGCTTGCAAAAAAAAAAAAACCTACACTGCGTGAGTGTCTTGGAAACCTACATGAAGGTAGTACTGAAATGGCACAGGGTTCCAACGAGAGTAGCAAAAATGTACGACAATAATAGGGCGCAATGCTGGAGGAATTGTGATCAGCTAGGTAAGGATCTGCATATTTGGTGGTCTTGCCCAAGGTTGGTACCACTTTGGTGAGACATTGAAGTGCTTCTCCAATCTGTTAATATAGATATCCATCTGACCCCACAAATGGCCCTTCTCCACATCTTTGAGTATTCGATCCCAATACACACCAAGAGACTGCTAAATTACATATTGGTAGCTACTAAACTATGCATTACCAGAGCTTGGAGAAAACCGGAGCCCCCAATTTTGAGCAGTGTATGTGACCTGGTGAATCATTTTGCAAAAATGGAAAGGTTTGTTGCCGGAGAGACTGATGGGATGGAAGCCTATTGGGAGACTTGGACTACTAATTAATAAATTAAGTGTGATTACATCCCTTTGGTCTAACACCTTATACCTGGAGACAAACTTATCCCTGGGTTGTTGGGGTTTTTTTCTCTCTCTCTCTTTGCTCCTCTCTGCACTACTCCACCCCTGGCTCCCCTTCCCGGTGGGACTTGTAGGGCAACTTGTCAGTCGACCCCATGCTGTCGGACTAATCATTCGTGGCTTGAGATTCATCCATACCTAGTGCTTTCTAACTAGACCCCATTATAGGGCTGATGATATCCCTTTTTTCCCCCTCCCCGTGATACTTTGAGATCTATCCACCAATTGGTCCCTGCAAACTAGTCCTAAACTGACAAAATTATGAGGGACCTGGACCATCTGTCTCGTTAAGGATACTATATAAGCTAGGCGTATTAACTGCTAAATACGGCAGATATGCCCCAACAAGAATATTCAGTTTGAGTGTCTTCAAGGTTTGTAGTCTGTAAAATACTACTAGATGTTTATCGTATTGTCATGGTATTGTAATACTCTGCTTTTGTCTTTTTCCTATGTATGTATTGATTATATGTTATTAATAAAAAGAATTAAAAAAAAAAGGGAATATATGTGCAGTCACAAATCAGCCTACCTAGATATGATTTTCCACAAAGGATACCAAGAGAATTAAGCAAATTATATTAATAGAATTAAATTGGGAAGTTGATTAAAATTAATCATGAGATAACATTTTTGGATTTCATATCCCTTTAATTCAGAGCAGGAGCTAATTTTTAAATCCCTAACTTTCCACAGCCACAAGATAAGCATACTTAATAGGACACTGTACTATAAAAATGTGCTTCATGTATTCTGAATGACTTTTTTTTACCTACTGCAGAGTATTAAATGTATGGGGAAGTGTCCCTTCTTGTTTATTGTTATTTGAAATAGCTGATTTTGCTAATTAAAACCACTGTCTGAAATGCCCATAAAAATGGGCTGAACCCGCAGGTAAAGCAGAACTGCTAATGATATCTATGTCTAAACATAGTTAGGTATGTAAATGCTTATTATGGCTGGGCACAATCAACTACTACAGATAAATATATATATATATATATCTCACCTACTATCCCCCCCCCCCCCCCACTAGAAGATTAATTAGTGTATTGTCTCCTGTTTACGTAGCTTTTCTACAGAAAAAAACATCTGTTATTCATATTTTCAGTGAAGGTGGCAGTTTATGCAGGCAAAAGCAGCTATTTTGATAAACAAAATAAAGGCAAAATAAATAAATACACTCCAGCAGGTAAACTGGACCACTGGGAACACATTAAAGGGGAGAACATTTTAGCCAATGATCCTCTAAGACAGCGGTTCCCAAACTATGGTACGTGTACCCCTGAGGGTACTTGGCAGACTGGTTGCGGCTACGCAAAAATATTGTTGGCAATGGCAGAAGATGCTGGGGGAGGGTCGGTGGGGCACTCTCAATGGGTCAACTAATAACCATTGTGGAACTGTGGAAGGAAGGAGTGCTCGGACGGAAAGTGAGAAGTGAAGTCCTGGCCTGGCATATAGGCAGATGGGAGCCCCTGAACGTGAAATATGTGGACTGGGTGTGGATGACTCCGGTCCACATAATAATCACCCTGTGCCACCAGACAGCTTAGCCTCCTGCTCCACCCACCCCTGTGCACAAAATGTTTGACTGCGAGTGCGCAGTTAGAAGCAGCTCTGCAGCAGCATAGCTGCGTGGACACGTGTGGTAGAACCGTGGAGGTTGTGAATCACACAGGCGAGGCGGGTCTGCATCCCCAAATAAGTTATAGTCAGTGCCTGTAAGTAAAGTACTGCTGCTAGTGCTTGTTTGAGTCAGATTGCTTTACTTCCAACTAAAAACATCCATAGTGGCTGGGTGGTTAATATCGATCTGATCTCACAAATTCAAATATTTAATTTTATGATCATTACACTGACTCCCCCCCAGGGCTGTGTTTAGGGGCAACCAGGTGGCTGCCAGGGGCGCCAGCCACTTAGCAGGGCTCCTTCTGAGAATGAGATCTGAGCTTCAAAGGGACACTGAACCCAAATTTTTTTCTTTCCTGATTCAGATAGAGCATGCAATTTTAAGCAACTTTCTAATTTACTCTTATTATCAAATTTTCTTCATTCTCTTGGTATATTTATTTGAAAAGCAAGAATGTAAGTTTAGATGCCGGCCCATTTTTGGGGAATAACCTGGGTTGTCCTTGCTGATTGGACAGCACCAATAAACAAGTGCTGTCCATGATTCTGAACCAAAAAATTGCTGTTTCCTTAGCTTAGATGCCTTCTTTTTCAAATAAAGATAGCAAGAGAACAAAGAAAAATTGATAATAGGAGTAAATTAGAAAGTTGCTTAAAATTGCATGCTCTATCTGAAAGAAAATTTTTGGGTTCAGTGTCCCTTTAATCCTGTTGATACACGTACAGTCGTATGCCACTCAGGTATAGCTTACCTCCCCTATAAAAAAAAGTGCTTCTTTATTTTAGGGATGGGTGGGGGTAATGAACAGAGGGGGTACTCATAAATGAAAAGTCTAATCAAGGGGTACGGGAGAGAAAAAAAGTTGGGAACCGCTGCTCTAAGACAGTGTTTCTCAACCGCAGTCCTCAAGTACCCCCAACACGCCAGGTTTTTATTATAGCCGAACCAGTGCCCAGGAGAAGTAATCAGCTGATCAGTGACACCCATGGTTACGAACCTGTGCTCACCCATCAGCTGATTATGTCACCTGTGCACTGGTTCAGCTATAATAAAAACCTGGCCTGTTGGGGATACTTGAGGACCGCGTTGAGAAACACTGCTTTAAGAAATCTTTAAATTTTAATAATGAAAGAACAGTTTTTAATGCTTATATGCCTATTTTTTAGGCAGATTTTGTGTAGTTTTAATTGCCAATAATTGTATAATACACATATAGAAAATGACTAATGTCCCTTAAACAAGAACTTTTTTTTTTTGTTACTTCTAAAAAGAATTAAAAGATCAGCTGGTGATCTATATGTCTCTAGTAAAAAGTTGTGTACAAACCCACATTTCCTGATAGCAATGCTGGTCCCAAGAGAACCTGCAGTCCGTATTTAACAAGTAGCGGTCATTGGATCGCTGCTTCCCTAACCTTTCGCTACCTCTTAGGTGACAAATTTTAATCTCCCAGGTCTTGTCCGACCGGGGAGATTGACAGCTCCTGCCCGCGCGTGATTGGCTGTGCGCGGCCATGGTGCGGGATTGCACGCAAGAGCAAAATAGCACTCGTGTGCAATGCTGAATTCCAGCAGCAGAATTCAGCACGCCAGGGGGGAGCTGAGGAGGACAGGGGCACGTATGTGCGCCCCAGCTTGATAAATCGACCCCAAAGACTTTTCCTTACATAGACCATACACTTAAGCTACATGAGCTGTGAACCTTTATATAGGTTTAGGACATTTATTTATGAGCTCATACATGCATAAATATAAAAAAAAAAATATTAACTGCTTTTTGTGGGATTTTAGTCTGTGACCCACAACTTGAGTCATGTACTTCATTGCTTGAATTATCTAGAGAAAGACTCTTGTTCCATCTTTGACAAGTGAAATGTTTTCAAAAAGGATCTCTATGGAAAAAAATCTTCAGACATTTGTACTTAAATCTTAATGAAATCAACATAAAACAAATACACTAGGCTTAATATAATGCAAATTAGTCAACCATTAGTGTTTTTGTAGTGTAGTCAATCTGTTCTGTGTTGGACCAGATCTGGGAATAGGCAGAGCTCTAAAGTAAATGCCCTCATCATTTAGAAACAGATTTTGATAGCAGACAAGAACCACAGGTCCAACAAATGAACCCAAAATTCCATAATAATGTAAGCTTATTTAGTTCATAGGATATCCTTATGCTCATCCCAGGCTAAGTGTTTGTCCTTATCACTGACAATGGAAGTTTCTGAAGAAGTGAAGTGTTTCTGCAAATTATTCCTGAACCTACTACCCTTCAACTTGAGATCATGACCCCTTGTTCTAGAATTGCTCTTTTTGTGAAAAATACATACTTTATTAAAGGGAAATTGAACCCAATTTTTTTCTTTCATGATTCAGACAGAGCATGCAATTTTAAGCAACTTTGAACCAAAGATGGGCCGGCTCGTAAGCTTACATTCCTGCTTTTTCAAAAAAAGATACCAATAGAACGAAGAAAAATTGATAATAGGAGTAAATTAGAAAGTTACTTAGATTGCATGCTCTATCTGAATCATGAAAGAAAAAAGGGCTCAGTATACCTTTAAGCCCCTTAATATACCTGAATGTTTCTTTTATATCAACTCTTACCATTTTCTCATATAAGCTATACATATTTAGGTAATTGAGTTTAGTAAGTTTTATTTTTCAGACAATGTACCATTTTGGTAGCCCTGCTATAATCGTATTCTACTGGCTTTACTTGCTGCAACACTACATAGTTTACTGAATTCCATAATAACCAAGTCATGTTCCTCTTTGTAACAGCAGTGTAATTAACCTTTAGATTTTTCTTTCCTAAATGCATAATTTTGCACTCGGATGTTAAACTTTACAGTAATTTGTCTAATTCCTCCAATTTTTTATATCGCTTCTCATTTGCTTCTCCCACTGTGAAACCAACTCTATTACAAATGTTTTTATCATCTAAAGCAGTGATGGCGAACCTTGGCACTCAGATGTTTCAGAACTACATTTCCCATGATACTTAAGCACTCTGAAGTCCAGTCAAGCACTATGGGAGATGTAGTTCTGAAACATCGGGAGTGCCAAGGTTCGCCATCACTGATCTAAAGACATACTGTACCTTCCCCTGTAGCCCTTTGCTGATAAATAGGTTTAACAAGACAGGCCCCAGAACTGACCCCAGATGAACACCACTACTAACTGCCCACACTGCTGAATGCACTCCACTTAGTAAGACACTTCGACATCTATCCTTAAGCCAGAATTCTGCTTGCTTCACAAATAGACCAAGGAAATACAGTTTTATAAATTAGTTTGTGTGGGACAGTTTCAAATGATTTGCTGAAATCTAGACACACTACATCAACTGCTCCACCTTACACTTTTGTTATCTAATAGGCTTCTTTTATTATGCGAGTCTGACATGATCTTCCTGAAGTAAAAACATTCATTTAATTCTATTTTTTTGTAAACCTAAAACAACTAAGTATGGTAACAAAAACTGTAATTTAGATGGATTTAATTGTATTAACTTTATTTTTATTCGTACCTACGATCTCCACTGTGCACATATTCCTGGAACCAGTTCTTAAACTCTCCCAGCTGGTGTTGTGCCCTGTTGACAACCTGTTGTGCTGCCATCAAATCCCCGCACCGCATGCAATAGTAAATCAGAGCCCACACTGGGCATCCTTCAATTTCTCCATCCTGAAATCAGATTAAAAAAAAACAAAACAAAAAAAAAAAACTAAAGTAGATGTCAAGTAGAAGAACAAGATTTTTTTTTATTTTTAAACCATACAGTGTTCTATGCACAAAACGTGTGTACAAACAATATAGTCTGGTGGTTTCATATCAACATACAATAAAGTTTGCTTTGTACAAACCTGCAGTCCTGGTATAGGTGCTGGAAGCCTGATATTCAGAAAGCTTCTTACAAGGTTGTAGGTACCTGGAACTCCACCTAGTTGAGCCTGCTGCAGGTTTGCAAACACTCTCATCAGCGTGTAATTCTTGTAACTGGAAGAATTGGGAAACACCAAAAATAAGGAATTCTACTTAAAGTGTTTCAAGATGCCATGTTTCATGTTCTTGTAAGGGGTATTGTGTTTACGCACTACATAAGCCGACGCAAAATAGACCAACAGAAAGGGTGCTACAGATCTGCTTGAAACCAACAGGACAAGACATTTTGGCTAGAGGGATGAAATTGTAGTCTCATACATGTATAAAAGCTAGTTTCTTTATATCAGGTTCTGCCAAGGAGTGCACCACTTTAATAATTTTTTTTAAATGTTTATTGCACAAATTATATTTAAATCAATTTACATTAAATTATGCAATTAATCTGTGCTTCAAATATCTTAAGTAACATATTATATTAATACAGTTACATATTCCCAAATCCAAACATTCTAAAATCCAAATTTTTTAATTAATTTTTTTAAAATAAAATGATAAAAAAATTACTATTTTCCCTGCCTGTAAATTACAAAAGTATTACTTTTTTTTTTTTATAAAACTACCTTTAGTTGCACGTATAAGATGTAATATAACATTTAAACATTGCCTAAATGACATAAGATTTTGTTGTTTACACTATTTCCATGTCCTCTCCCAACTGTCCCATTTTAAAGATGCAAATATAATGTGGATAAAGTTTTTTTTTTTACCTGTAACAGAAATTGTTACTAATAATGAAAAGTATTACGCTGCCCTCACCTGGCTACTTCAGAATGCCACCCGACTGGCAAACTTTTCTGTGGAGAACACTGTTACCAGCAAGTCATCAAAGTGCAATGATTTCCCATGTATTGATAAAAAAAAAAAGCACACCGCAAGTAAAACAAGAAAGGGAAAAAAAAAGAGGGTGTGTGTGGAAACTATGGAATAAAAAGATCTGAGAACTGAAGTGATGTGAGCAAAAAAGGAACATTGCCCACACTACAGTGTTGGGAGAGCACAAGCTGTAATGGTCAGATTACAGCTGACAGGAGCAGTAAAAAGATTGTGCAGATAATCCCTGCTGAAAAGGACCAGTTGAACGAATATGATACCATTCCTAGCTATCGTAGTGCAGTGCTAACCAAGAACAGATAGTGGACTCTGGATAATGTATATTAAAGTGACTGCTTGTGCTACTAGCAATAGCTCAACAAGATACTAAAGACAAAGCGATATAAGAAATGGGGATGGGATGAGAGGGAGGTCCAGGTGCCAGAATAGGAACAAATACTAAAGGCTACAACTGAGAAAAGACAGAAGATGGCCGTGTTGAGCCTTCACCATTTTTATAAACATACAATGTACTGCCACATACACAAATATTGTGTGTTTTTTCCAAGAATCAAGGTCTTTACAAGGAAAAAACTATGCTGAGTGTTCAAGCGTGTTATTTGTTAAAAAGGGGACGTGGTACAAAAAACTTTTCTATTGTGTATATGAAAAAGCAGCAGTTAAAAAAAAAAAAAAAAAAGTTAACTAAAAGATGTTTAAATGTATATGACTGAGAAGAACTGTGTCCTAAAGCTTATTGGCTGATCGAGACATCTCACACAGAAAAGGCAAGATTTAATCACCACAGGAACTATATATTTAAAAATATCTACTAAAACAATGCAGCCTCTGCAGATTGTTATGTAAGTTTAACGGTTTTAACAGACTCCTCTAGAGGAGGAAAATGCGAAGACCATTTTGTTTCTGCTCATTAAAGTGCCATGGTGCTTAAAGCAGTAACTGCTCTTGTTTAGTTTGTTTCTGCTAAGGGATCACATTAATATAAAGCTTAGATCTGTGCAAGAAAGAAATAAGCTCACTGCAACTTCACTGACAGAGCAGAGGCTTGTACACATCATGAGAGCTAGTCTACTACTTGCACTTATATTGCTGTTAAATTCTTGTGAAAATTCAATTCTGCATCAAAGGAAAGCTATACATTAAAGGGCCATTATAGTAAAAAATAATAATACATGCTCTAGCGTGTTAAACGCTAAACTGTTCATCCCATGCAAAAACCAACGCTGAGCCAATCAGCATCATTTTGGCAGATTAGGATTTTACTACGTACTTTTATTTATTATTTTTTCTGACCATTTTTTAAATAATTATACTGCCTTTTTAAAATTGTAATTATTGTTAACATTTATATTTGAGCTTAAAATAATATGTAACATAAATATGGAGTGAGTGCACCAAACTAAAATCTCCTTATCTGTTTCTATGACATACTCACCACACAAGCTCATCATTCTGTCACTCTGGCAGAAATAATCTCTAACTGATAACATTTATTGAACCTTAAGTCTGTGCCCGCAATCTCTTAATGCAAGGCCAAGTGCCTAAAAACATTTAAGCTATGGAGTTTCCCTGCCTATTAATCTGCAATACTAACCTCCTAGGAAAGCGACTGAGCCATCAATAAAACAAACTGTGTATTATTAAAAGCACAGTAGTAAACCAGCGTGTAATTCTGATTATTTGTCTCACACCTTATACAATCTAAAAAGAAAACGGACTTTATCCCTATTCATATTGTTGCAGCAGAGCAAGGATGTGTGCAACCTTCAGGATAACCACTAATAAACCATATCCATAACACTACCACCTAGAATACTCTACTAACAACATGAAGCACTGTTCTAACCCTCCATCTCATCTCTCTACAGGTACGCATCTCTCCTGCTTTCTTTATCTGCCTGGTTGCCCCTCTGTGTCCCTTTAATTTGCTTATAATACACTGGTATGCATCTCTCCTGCTTCCTTTATCTGCCTGGTTGCCCCTCCGTGTCCCTTTAATTTGCTTATAATACACTGGTATGCATCTCTCCTGCTTCCTTTATCTGCCTGGTTGCCCCTCCGTGTCCCTTTAATTTGCTTATAATACACTGGTATGCATCTCTCCTGCTTTCTTTATCTGCCTGGTTGCCCCTCCGTGTCCCTTTAATTTGCTTATAATACACTGGTATGCATCTCTCCTGCTTCCTTTATCTGCCTGGTTGCCCCTCCGTGTCCCTTTAATTTGCCTATAATACACTGGTATGCATCTCTCCTGCTTTCTTTATCTGCCTGGTTGCCCCTCTGTGTCCCTTTAATTTGCTTATAATACACTGGTATGCATCTCTCCTGCTTCCTTTATCTGCCTGGTTGCCCCTCTGTGTCCCTTTAATTTGCCTATAATACACTGGTATGCATCTCTCCTGCTTTCTTTATCTGCCTGGTTGCCCCTCCGTGTCCCTTTAATTTGCTTATAATACACTGGTATGCATCTCTCCTGCTTCCTTTATCTGCCTGGTTGCCCCTCCGTGTCCCTTTAATTTGCTTATAATACACTGGTATGCATCTCTCCTGCTTCCTTTATCTGCCTGGTTGCCCCTCCGTGTCCCTTTAATTTGCTTATAATACACTGGTAGGCATCTCTCCTGCTTCCTTTATCTGCCCGGTTGCCCCTCCCTGTCCCTTTAATTTGCTTATAATACACTAGTATGCATCTCTCCTCCTTCCTTAATCTGCCTGGTTGCCCCTCCGTGTCCCTTTAATTTGCTTATAATACACTGGTATGCATCTCTCCTGCTTCCTTTATCTGCCTGGTTGCCCCTCTGTGTCCCTTTAATTTGCTTATAATACACTGGTATGCATCTCTCCTGCTTCCTTTATCTGCCTGGTTGCCCCTCTGTGTCCCTTTAATTTGCTTATAATACACTGGTATGCATCTCTCCTGCTGTCTGGATTTATGATTTATTTATTTTTTTGTTAGGTTTGCCATCAGTTCATTTGTACAATATCTGTGTGCTTCCCAGCCATTTGTCTCCCCCCCCCCCCCATCTAATTTGCAAGTGTGTGTAACTCCAGTCTCCTAACTAGTCTGCCTGTGCACAGCTGCCTTGAATCAAATCATTACAATTTATAATCTGACTGCTACAAATAGATGAACACGTGGCTCTTTGTGCCCTGTGCTTCAAGTGGCCGAGTTAAGAACTGCAGTTGGAAACTGCAGTCCCACTAACAGGTAAAACCTACTAACTATACACCTGCACAATGCTTTCCATGTCTTTTCTGCTATTTCTGTCAGTCCTTTTCCTAAAAATCACTGCACTTCCCTGTAGCAACAATAAACCCCACACTATCCTTATCTCACCCTCACTTCTCTCATCCCCTATGCTCCCCTCTCATGAACTACTTTGTCTCCTTAGAAATACTTCCCCATCTAACTCTCCTGTGTCTAATCATACCTGTTCCTACAAGCCCCCTCTCACCTACTGTCACTCACACTCCTACTACTGCTTGCTGCTGGTGACATCTCTCCTAACCCTGGCCCTGCAGCAATCACCACACTTTTACACTCTCACTCAGTCCCCCACTGCAAAAACTCTAGGTCACGCAATCCTAACAATCTCATCTCTATTAACCCACAGTGCTTATCCCCTCTCTTTTCTTGTGCTCTTTGGAATGCTCGCTCTATCTGTAACCAACTTACAACTGTTCATGACCTGTTTGTTTCTAACACCTTCAATATTCTAGCAATTAATGAAACCTGGTTATCATCTTCTGACACTGCTTTCATTGCTGCTCTCACGCACGGTGGTCTCCCCTTTAGCCACACACCTAGGCCAGGTGAGAGACATGGTGGCGGTGTTGGAATCTTACTCTCCCCTCTCCTGCTCCTTTCAGCACCTGCAGCCTCATCCATCTCTCTCCTTTTCCTCCTTTGAAGTTCACTGCATCCGACTATTCTCCCCCCTCTCCCTCAGGGTGGCAGTTATCTATCGCCCCCCTGGACCAACTTCCCAATTCCTTGATAACTTTGCTGCCTGGCTTTGTCACTTTCTCTCTACAAATACACCGGCTTTAATCCTGGGGGACTTCAACATCCCCATTGATAACCCATCTGCCCCTGTTGCCTCTAAGCTTCTCTCACTCACAAACTCCTTTGGTCTCTCACAATCCACCCTATTCCCTACTCACGGCGACGGACACTCTATTGATCTAGTATTCTCCTACCTCTGTGCTCTCTCTGACGCCACCTGTTGCCCATTTCCCATCTCAGACCACCAACTGCCCACCTTTAAGCTTAACATACAGGCTAAACCTACTTCTCCCCCTAGCCCCTGCAGAAATCTGTACACTGTGGATCCTCTACAACTCTCCAACCTTATTCAAAAACACCTCCCCCACACTTCCACAATATCCTGCCCTGGTCTTGCTACAACCCACTATAACAATACTCTCTCCTCTGCACTGGACACTTTCGCTCCTCCCCAAATACGCAAAACCCCACGTCGTCAGCTCCAACCCTGGCACTCTAAGCAAACACGCTACCTGCAAAAATGCTCCCGTGCTGCTGAACGTGCCTGGAGGAAATCCCGCTCTGAATCAGATTTCCTCCACTATAAGTTCACTCTTTATTCTTACTCCTCTGCCCTTCACTTAGCCAGGCAAACCTACTTCTCTTCTATCTACTCACGCCTCAAACCCTAAACATCTCTTCTCCATTTTCAACTCTCTCTCCTTTATCCACCTGCACCACCCCCTTCATCTGCCTTTAGTGCTAAAGACCAGGCAGACTACTTTTTTAACAAAACAATTACCATCCAAAGTAATATCCCAACACAAGACTGCAACCTTCCATCTCCGCCCCCGGCAACCCCCTGCGCCATGCTCAGCACCTTCCACCCTACCACTGAGAATAAAGTGAGTTCCCCATTATCTTCCTCACACCTCACTACCTGCCCACTTGACCCTATCCCTTCACATCTAATACCATCTCTGTCTTCTACCCTCACTGCAGCTCTTACTCACATATTCAACCTATCCATAACTACCGGTTCATTCTCATCTTCCTTCAAACATGCAAAGGTCACCCCCATCCTCAAAAAATCCTCCTTCGACCCCAATTCTCCTGCAAACTACCGCCCCATATCACTGCTTCCGCTAGCTTCAAAAGTCCTGGAAAAACTAGTCTTCAATCACTTAACCCACTTCTTGTCCTCCAACTCACTGCTCGACCCCTTGCAATCTGGCTTCCGTTCCCAACACTCAACTGAGACTGCCCTCACCAAGGTTATCAATGATCTTTCTGCTAAAAAAAATGGCCACTAAATACTTATCTTACTTGATTGTCTGCTGCCTTTGACACCGTTGACCATCCCCTTCTCCTACGGACTCTCAGCTCCCTTGGGCTCTCTGACACTGCCCTTTCCTGGATCCACTCTTATCTCTCTAATAGGTCCTTTTCTGTCTCGTTTGCTAGCAACTCCTCCTCTCCATTGCCTCTGTCTGTTGGAGTACCTCAAGGCTCTGTTCTGGGTCCTCTACTCTTCTCTATTTATACTTCCTCACTAGGTAAACTTATCAGTAGCTATGGCTTCAACTACCACCTCTATGCTGATCAGTTCCCAAGTGACAGACAGCACACACCTGATGCTCGTGGTAGAGGGCCACTGCACACCCCTCTCTGTAATATGTAGACAACTTTTGTTTGTTTAACAATTTTCCTATTATTTTTGGTGCTGTGGAAATCAGTTGTCTACACCTCTATGCTGATGATACTCAGATCTACCTATCCACCCCTTCACTCTCTCCTTTTATCCTTTCTCACATCAGTGTCTGCTTATCTGGAATTATTTCTTGGATGGCCTCTCACCACCTAAAAATCAATATGTCCAAGACTGAACTCCTTCTAATCCCCTCCCCTCTAATTCTACCCCGGTTCCTAACTTTTCAATCACTGTTGGTGACACCACTATCTCCTCATCACCCCAAGTCCACTGCCTAGGAGTTACACTTGACTCCAATCTGTCCTTCATACTCCACATCCAATTGCTCTCTTCCTCCTGTCGCAACCACCTACGCAATATCTCCAAAATTTGTCAGTTTCTGACTGCTGAAACTACTAAACAGCTAATTCACTCCATGGTAATCTCCCGAATTGACTACTGTAATAACCTACTAACTGGCCTCCCTCTCTCCCGCCTCTCCCCTCTTCAATCCATCCTAAAAGCCTCTGCTAGGCTAATCCACCTCTACCGACGCTCTGTATCTGCTGCACCTCTCTGCGAGTCCCTTCACTGGCTACCCATCCACAGTAGAATTAAATTCAAAATTTTCATCCTGACCTACAAAGCCCTTACCAACGCAGCCCCCCCCCCCTACCTGTCCTCACTCATCAACAAATATACTCCAGCCCGCCCCCTAAGATCCAACAATGACCTGCTCCTTGCATCTTTTACCATCACCTCCTCCCATGCTAGGCTACAGGACTTCTCTCGTGCGGCACCAACCATCTGGAATGCACTTCCTAGAGCTGTCAGACTCTCCCCTAACCTTTCCTCCTTTAAACGC